>NW_018164974.1:167669-187845 GCF_001263595.1 Phalaenopsis equestris | reverse complement strand
GGAACTTGTCGGCAAATACAAAGGTTTCGCAGACCAAACAGACGTCATACTTTCCTTAGTTTATTTGATCAAGCCTCATCTTCAAGTCTTGTGTTTATCCTTCTGGATAGATACAAGATTTGAGGTACAATGCTCTTTCATTTTAAACTACGAAAAATATGGGGTCAGTTTGATTTCATACTTCAACGTTCTTCCGAAGCGGGCGACTGAATTTCGATTCCGGTGACCGACAGCTTCTTACGGGCAACCCCACAACCAAACCATCCCTGAAATAATGCCGAAAGCCCCCAATTCGGTCTATTGTTTTAGGTTTTGATTCGACAAGTTATCCCCCAGGTGGAGGGAGAAGAGGGAACTCCAGAGTAAGAGTTAGTATCTTTCTACTTAGCCTGTCTTCAGGACTATTCAAACTTTAGATTAATCAATGCTCTTTATAGCATCTCTAGCAAGGGTAAAGAATAATATTGCTCCTATTTCACAAAAATAATTTAAATATTTCCACAACAGTATTCCTATACTTGTTACTGATTCATGATAAGGAAAAATATATATTTTTTGTATTGCTTTCATCTTATAAAATTCTAGTTAAATTTAGTTAGTTATTACTTTATTTTTAATTATCAAAATTAATAAAAAGAATTAAATTTTTATTCCTACCATAATATCTATAGTTTGAGTAAGACTCTTTTTTAAAGTAGAATTTGTTATTTATTTTTTTCTTAAAAGTTCATAGTTCTTCCTATGGGTTCGATATTTCGAGGCTTAATAAAAAATTCCTATATTTTTTAATAACGATACTTATACTTGCGTAGTATACTAATATTTAAATTTAACAGTTGTATTCTTATTTCTTCGGAATCATGTTTTTGGCATCGTTGTAAAGAAGAAATATAAAATAAAGGTAATCAAGAATCTAACTACACATACATTGTAATACTATCGTACCAAAAAGTCAGGATCAGTCGACCTGACCTAACTCAGTTTAACCCAATTTAATTGTATCACATGGTCAATCCAACCTAAATCGGATTAACCAAATTAAACTGTATTACCAGAACAACCCAAACTAACTCGGGTTAACCCAACTCAACTAAACCATCAGGTTAACCCGACCAAACACAGGTTAACCCAAGTTAACTTAACCACTGGGTTAACCCGACCTAACTAGACTTAAACCAATTCGACTGAATGATTGGTTCAATTTGAGCTAACTTGGGTTAAACTAACCTAACTATACCATTAGGTCAACCTGACATAACCTGGGTTAACTCAATTAAAACAACGAACGAACCTAACTTAACTCGGTTCAACACAATCTCTGGGTCAACTCGACCCAACTTAGGCTAACTCAAAATCAACTTAACCTGCAGCGACAACCTTGCCTAACTCAGGCTAACCTAAAGAAAACATTTCATTGAAGCAATCAGATTAAATTTTGATCAACCCGACTTGAGACTCAACTTCAAGCTTGACTCAAGTCTCTACCCCAAATTAATCAAGGAGTGATTTAAGTTTAAACCTTAAACTTAAAAACATAGCTCAAGTTTAAATTAATTTGGACTTCACCCTATTCTTATTTAGCTTAAGCTTAATTTAACCCAGGGAGTTTAACTTGGATCAACCAAGTTCAACCTAGTCTGCTCTCCCAAGTTAACCCGACTTTGTTTAACTTGGCTTACCTTAAGTCAATCTAAACGAAGTAAGACTAGTTTGATTCTAAATAAAATAATTCAACCCGGATCAGTCTTATTAAACTATGGTCAATTTTAACAGGTTTGAAGATAATCTAAAGGAAAACAATCCTAAATCAAGTTAACTCAGATTTTCTAGAGGCTCATCTTTAGATCAGTTTAACCCAACTTAAACTAATCTTAAATTAACCTAGGATTAGGTGACTGGAGGTTAAGCAGGGTTTGATCTCTCATATAAGTAAAAAAGCACACTTAGCCTTAGTTGGGGATAATTTGGACTAAGGTACAAACCAATCTAAATGAATTGACATAAAATTCACCCTAACATAAATTAAAACTTAAACTTGAACCCAAAAAATGCAACCTTTTTTGAGAAGGTATATTGGAGGAGGTAACACATGGTTGCTAAGAAACTACCTCCTAGTCACTTATGACAAATCAAACCACAAACTCCAATGACCTCGAAAGAACAAAACCATGGGATCTTGACCAAGTCATCCCGAACAAATAAAATAAGAACACCAAATAGGAAAGTAAGAAAAATTAATCAGCTAATAAGTCTTAAGCAACCGAAAATATTCAGAATCTAAAATCCCAAAAAGTCATTAAAACTTAAATGAAACCATGATGAACAAAGATCACCGAATGTAACTTGAATCCCAGATACCCAGGTCTACAAAGATCACTTGGACTATGCAACCCATGATTGCTGACAAGAATCTTTTAGTCCAAGCAAATTTGCCTTTTGTAGGGTAAATTTTCCTCCTCTCAGTGGTAAATTTTACTCATTTCAGGCTTGGGCAAGATACAACCGACAAGACTTTGATTCTAAAATCGTTCATATTGAATAGATCTTTGGATCCAAAATTCCAAAAATGTCAAAACAAAATGACATGATAAATAATTTGACATTAAAATTTTCAACAAAAAATAAAATAAAATCAAATTTTCCAAGGACTTATGTCCTTTACAATTAAAACTTGATATTATAAAAAAAATCCATAGTTTATATAACAAGTCTTGAAAAACAAGTCAAAATGCCATTTTAAATTTCTTCAAAATAACAGAACTGCAACAATGGATGCCTCAAAGTTAGTCTTTTCATTTGTCAGAGGTCTCGACTTGCCAACTAACAAAGCTTCTCATTATCAAGGATCACTGATCAAATTTTGGTTAGGATTCAATGAAATTGAAGTAGTGCTCGGTAATGTGCCTCACAGCATGGTAAAGACAACTGTCACCGAGGTTATAGAACCGCTAATTGAGCTCAATCTGAAGTCACTTTAGGAGTTCTCTTTATTTAAGAGAAATCTATCTAAGAAAACCTCTAGTGTTAAAAGGACCTTGAAGTCCATTGTGGTCTATCCTGACATTGAAACGTAGAGGAGGAATATGTTCCATATAGTCTGTATTCGAGATTGGGTCCAGCTCTAGGTCTACGCCACTAACCACCACTTAGTGGAGGAATAGAATTCACTACACCCTTAAGAAGAAAAGGAATAAAACTGAAAAGACAAAATTTGATGAGCTCAAAGAAATGGGGCTTCCTGAGGACCATCTTCTCCTAAAAGGAAGAATGTTCTGTTCCTCACTACGAGGAAGATGTTCATAAGATTGCTATCAGTCCACCTCAATTTTTTCCTTGATTGAAAGAAAAAGAAGAAAGGTTATTTTATTTCAAGGATTTACTCTATATTTGAGGTACTTTCCCAAAAAGGAAAATTCTCATTCACCTAGATCTTGCACATGATAGGGTATGCGGTCTCCCTGAAAGTAAGAAGAGAAATCCTCAAGAAAAAAAAATCCATGCTGTAATTATAGAAAAGATGATATGTCCAGGGTCCCTGCCAAGCTCTGTTTGAGAGACCAACAAACTACAATTGTTCCAGCCCGGGTGCTCGCCAAGCTTCGTTTGGGGCCCAGAAAGACATACACTAGCACCTTTATAGAAAGACAATACTTTCACTCTCCCAACAAAGCTAGACCAAGAAACCGTCTAGCTTTTCCATCGACACATGATAAGCTACTGATAAGAGCCCATGAAACATTTGCTAGTATGAACTCATAGGTGCTGATGTTACGAGCTTGGGATTGTACTTGCCCACAACATGATGACATGCCTTCAAAGGTATCTTGTCTTGTACTAAAAAAGAACTTATGCAGATGTAAGCCATCATAAGAATTTTCTGATGTTGTGGATCTATGATTCATCACTTTGATTGGCAGCCCCCAAAAAAACATACATTCGATAGAAGAAAGATTATAAAAGTTAAGAACCGATGTTAAACAGTTCTCAACAGAGAGAGAGAGAGACCCTCTCAATGAAATAGAGGAGGGGTTTGCAGAAATCAACATGGTGAAAGCTCAAGCTACTTCGTCTACATAAGAAGTACTGCCACCAAGAGAGGAAGAACTGATAGAAGAGTTGAAGAGGATCATACAGTAATAGGATGAACATATTAGCCGTCTCACGAACAAAGTTGAGGAGATGATGACTGCACTAGCAACATTGCATAGCTCTCCACAGGTGACACAATTACCAGTCGTTGAGATTATTCAAACAGAGGTAGTCCACATTCTTGACAATAAAAGAAAATCAACTAAAGTCAAGGAGAATAATCAAAAGAAAAGGACTCTGCCTAAAGTAAATTAAAAAAAAAACCGAACTAGATGAACAAAAAATTAAGGAAATAATGGCCTAGGTGAGGGCCAGATCATTAATTTTAAAGAGTAGACCTTACTTAGAAGAATTTGATTTTGTCTAATATCCTAAAGGATTTGTACCATCGCTCTTCAATATGTTTGATGGGACTAGAAACCCTCGTTACCATGTTGCACAATTTTTAGCAAGTTGTCGCAATGCGACTGTAGTGAAGCTCTCTTGTTTTGCATGATCATTAACAGCCTTGCAGGGGTCACTTTCAATTGGTATGCCGAGCTTCCCAACGGGTTCGTTAAGTCCTTTGTCAAACTGGAAAATCTCTTTATTCAATGATTCACCTGAGCCCAACACCACGTTAAAGTTGGAGAAATGTTGATAGAAAAATAGTAGTCAAGAGATAAACTTGTGGACTACATCCTTCGGTGGAAAAACCTCAATATGAAGTGTGAATCGCAGCTCCAAGAGCAACATGCTGTTGAAATTCTGCTTAAAAGAATTCATGGAATGGTAGCATTCATGCTTAAGGGGTTCACGATAAAGAAATTTGAAAAGTTACTTAGTAAAGCTGCCAGTATTCAACAAAAGGCCAAGTAGATGAGTATATCAAAAAAAAAAAAAAACAAAAAAAGCCATGACCAGTCAACACATTAAAAAAAAATTAAGGAAATGTCTCGATAGTAAAGAAGGGCAAGCAACCATTATAAGTACAACCTGAGCAGAGAAAACAACGACAAAATGCGAATGATTTGCAACCACAACCACCTCTGCAATTGCAGTTTCAACAAGTAACTCAACAAAAAACAGATATGAGATCAATGGTACAATGGATGAATAAAGAATATCCATTCAAAATAGAAGCAGTCAGAAAAATATTCCACAGTTTGTTGAAGTTTTTGGAGTTTAAGTTTGCCCGAAGCCAAGATGCTAGGGGAAGTTGATATGAAGAACCAACCTAACTGTTGTGCATACCACATGATGCTCGGACACAAGCTTAAGGATTGTTTTTTCTTCAAGGACTGGTTGGAGTACAACTTCAAGACAGGGAACATATTCATCCTAAAAGAGTACCTGAAAGAGCCAGAAAATTGTTCGATCAATGTGATCTCAACTGACAAATTTTTTTATCTCGACCCCTACAAAGATAAAATGCATGTGATGTATCATGGACCAAATCTCCGAAGAAGGTCCTCAACAAGATGCAGGCTACTCTAGTCTCTGCGTCAATGTGAAGCTCCCACCTCTAAAGAAAGAAAAGAAAAATAAAAGAGAAAATGAAGCCGAGAAGATTGGAGGCCTCACAACATAGGGGTTGCTATTCCCTTTATACCTCCTATTTCTTCCACTTCTACGTATTCTCCAAGACTAGTTGTCTTAAATTTTAGGAGAAATCCCTCAATCCATTGACTTTGTATGAATTTTTTATTGTCCCTTCTGGGACAGTTAATGTAAATACTTTTGATTTCAGTTATGTTTTGTCTATCTCTGTTGATGACACTTTCAAATACAACCAATCTTGTATCGATCCCATAGACAATTATTGAATTGTACACAATCCAGATGGTTCCAATAATGATCAAAATGACATTAACAATAAAAATGATTTCAGTGATAGTGAAAATGAAGATGTAATTGATACACTAGAATTGCAAGGAGCACCAATTTCCATAAGACTGAAGTCATCAGACTCAAAACAAAAAAGTTGGGTGAAATGCCCTAAGAAGAAGCTCCACTTCGACACAAGAACAAGAAGACATAACTAAAGTCAATTTACGGAGCAAGAAATCAAGAACAGCTCCTAAAGAGAAATAAAAATAAATGGTCTGGTCGAAAGATGCAGTTCCACTAGTGCAAGAAAGAATAATCTATGAAAATACATGCAAGTCTTATAACAAGGTAGACTACAATGTTCTAACCCATCTGAGGAAACTACCGCAAAATTGAGCATCTATAATGCCCTCATTCTCTCTAAATAAATGAGGAAATCATTAATAAGAACCCTTTTGGATCCTGAAATTTGCTTAGCTCAATTTGCTAGTCCTTCCTTAGATGAGGCTTATTCGTTGGAAAGATCGACCAAAGTTACATTATTCAATGATGACTTACTATTAGGCACAATTGAACATAACCACCCATTATACATCTCGGTAAAGATGACAACATCACACTCTTAAGGGTGCTCATTAACTTGGGCGCTTCTATCAACATCATGAACTTGAAACACTTAACTATCTAACTATTAACAACCATTGGATAATGACGAAAAAAATGATGTTGCATGACATCGAACAATAAGGTGAAAGAGCCATAGGGTAAATCACATTACCCCTGAAATTTGGTGATTTGGTGACAACCACAAAATTCCATGTCATAGACTCTGAGACAACTTATAATTCTTAGTTGGATCGACCGTGGCTCCATAAATACAAAAGGGTTCCTTCTTCGCTATGCCAGTGTATCAAGTATCCCAACGAGGGACTGAAATATTGTATTAAAGGTGACCTGCAACCATTCTCGGTACAAGAGATTGACACACATGAAGATTCTACATATTATGCCCCATTAAAGAAGATAGTTTTATCCAGGGATGTAATGATAAATGCAGAAGAAAAGGATAAAAAACAAAAAAATGAATGAAGAAGATAAAGAAGAAGAAAAGAAGATTGAGAAGTAACATGCTATGATTCTATCAAAGGGTGGAAACTCTCGAAAAACTTGCATTCGAGGTCAATGTCGAGGACGAGGACGAGGGAGACAAAACCTAACTGTTGAAATGAAGAAACCATTGAAGATTAACATCTGCTTGAACTCCAGTTTCAAGGAAGAGAGAAATAAAATGACACCAATGGTGGTGAATCAAAACGAGCTATAGTTCAAAATATCTCTTGAGGAAGATATAGAAAAGAAAGACTATTATTTTCATTTATGAAGGAATCAATTAGTATGTATAAGCTAATGATTCATTTGCATCTGAGCTATCCATTTGTGGATGCCTTTAAAATTTCCCTAATGTTTTGCCTTTCTGATCAGATGATGGTGAGTATCAAATATTGTGGGAGTGAAATCTCACATATTGCCTCTATATCTGAATTTTTTATGGATGAAATCTGATATTATGATTTTATTATGAGTTGTGCTTTGGCTATTGTGCATTTGTGTTGGGATTCATATAGCTTTAAGCGTTAATTTCATACAGGTTTAAGCTTTTGAAAGATTTCAAACAATTCAAACAATACAAATAAATTTGTAAGTTTTCAAACAATTCAAACAAATCGAACAATTTTAACATTTCAAATATATTTCAAACAAATCAAACCAAATACAAACAGTAACTTCACGAACAATTTCGAACACGAGCCTATTTCAAACACATTTAATTTTAAATGAATCGAATACGAAAACACGAGCTATGTTCGTTCGTGTTTGTTCTGTTTACACCCCTAATTTTCATAGGGTACAACTTGATCTCTAGGAAGAGCAAGAAATAGTTGGTAGTGGCGAGGTCAACAATAGAGGCAAAACACAGGGCCATGACCGTAGGAGTCGTCGAGATGATGCAGTTGAGCTTGATTAGTCGAGCTCAATGTGGACTAAGGAGCTCAAATGAAGTTGTATTGTGACAACAAGTCAACAGTCAACATTGCTAACAACCCGATGCAACACAATATAAACAAACATGTGGAGATTGATAGGTTCTTCATTAAGGAAAAGCTGGATAACAGACTATTGGAGTTAAGACATGTAGTCCCTAGAGAGCAAGTGGTTGACTCGCTCACCAAAGGACTTAGCTCATTAGATTTGTCTAGGTTATTTGACAAAATGTGCTTAGTGGATATCTTTCGCTCTACTTGAGGTGGAATGTTGAGAGTTGTATCTAGTTTACGGTCCTATTGATAAGAAAGGAATTATAGAGTTGTTAAGGGTTTGGGGTTTAGGGTTTATTCGTAAAAGGTTGTAATGCTCTGTACAAGTCCATGCCTTGAATGAATAGAACAAGTTTTTTTAGCAATTATTTATATTCATTTTTTTTCTTACGTTTATTGATTCACTTAATTGTAACAAGATTCTTCCATTATATATATATCTTTCTTGCCCATTTTTGCCAAAAAAAATATGGATCCAAATTATTGATTTTCTCAGCCCATCTACTATCAAATTTAATATTGCAAATACAGAAAAATAAAAATTAATGATTTTGAGCAATGTGTAAACACTGCATTTATACATAATTTAAAACCTCTATTCCTAATCTGAAACCAGTTTAATATTATATTAAAGGCATAGGATTGTTAAAAGAAAATAAAAGCACCATGAATTTTTTCTTTCAGTCTCATGGCTAAAGAAAAGGAAGATTCACATTTAATAAACTGGAGAAAACTTTACATCGAACTATGATTTTTTCTATCATAAATACAACACCCAATTATAAGGGATACAAATAATTTACAATTACAACTATTCTAAAACAAATAATTAATGGCAAAAAAAAATTGACATTCTTATTTTTTTCTGAAACCTAAATTTTGCCAACTAAATATTTACACAACACTGACATATCAATCACCTTCAAGTTGATTGAGCTATGACAATAATGCCGGATTGTTCGAAAGCGATTCACTTTTGAAGAGACCCAAGTCGTTTGATATCTTAGAGCATAACTGCAAAATCGAAAAATAAAAAAACTTATCAAAGTAGTATAACTTCATATCTATTTATCTTATAATACACTTATTTTTTATTTCCTTAAATATGAAAATACATAACAACAACAACAACAACAAAGCCTTAATCCCACTACATGGGGTCGGCTACATAAATCCTTTTTCTCCATTGCGTCCTATTTAGTGTCATATTTTCATTTAGTTCTAGTAAATTAAGATCATTTTTAATACAATAAGCCTAAGTTTTCCTAGGTCTACCTCTGCCTTTCTTAACACAAGTCGAATCTAAAACATCTACTCTCCTAATCGGATCATCAGATGGTCGACGTTTAAAGTGACCAAACCATCTAAGACGACTTTATCTAATTTTGTCTGTCACAAGAGCTACACCAACCCTATCACGAATATATTCATTCCGCATTTTGTCTCTAAGTGTAAAGCCACTCATCCACCTAATCATTCTCATCTCGGCAACACTTAACTTATTATTATGCTTCTCTTTTAAAGGCCAACATTCAGCGCCATAGAGCATTGCAGGTCTTACCACCGTCTTATAAAATTTTCTTTTCAGCCTTAGCGGTACTTTTCTATCACACAAAAGGCCCGAATCATTCCTCCACTTCAACCAACCAACTTGAATTCTACTATTAACATCCCCATCTATATCACCATCGCTTTGGACAACGGACCCAAGATATCTAAATCATTCACACCTTTTAATAATTTGATCACCCAAAGTAACACTTCTGTCACTAGAGCTATTAATACTAAAATTATGTATTCAGTTTTATTAGTTCTACTTAAAAGAAGGCCTTTAGACTCCAATGTAGACCTCCATAATTCAAGTTTTTCCTGGGCTTTTTCTCTCGTTTTATCCACGAGAAGAATATCATCAGCAAAAAACATACACCAAGGTGCATCCTCTTGTAGATGTCCAGTAAGACCATCCAAAACTAAAGCAAAAAGATATGGGCTTAACAAATTGATTGAAGAATTAAATCTGAAGATCAAACATTGCGGTGGAACAAAGAGATCTTAAACTTAACGATTTCAACTACAAACTTCAGAGACTAGAACATAATTTAAGATGCTTAATCATAATAATTAAAATATATAAAATCTTTATAGTTTGTTCATTTTTACAAGTATTTTTTTTTATTTGTTTCTGCTTCTATAAGTTAAGAAATTCAAACTATTTATTTTTGATGTTTTTTTTTTTTTTTTTTTTTTGCCACTCTTTCTAAATCTCAATTCAACCGTTGAAAAAACGCACTGCAAATAGAGCTTGCCTCTCTGTACAAAGACGAATCCCCATAAGCTTTGCGCAGTTCCACAACATAAAGGGTTGGGCTGAGCTCAAATATCTGGATAGAAAAATGAAGCTATTTAAGAGAAGACAGTATGTTTGTGCTATATGTGCATCTCAAAATATTTCAAGAGAAAAAAATAAATAAATAAAACCCACCTCAGCAGCTACAGAAAGCGAGCTTGGACTTCTTGACGCTGTAAAAACTCTAGTTTTCGGCAGGATCATCGACTGCAGGTAATACAATAATGCAGGAGCTTCAGCATGTCTACTGACTAGAGCAATGTATCAAAAAATATGAAACAATGAATAAAACTTGATTTGATAAATATAGTTACTACAGCTATCGGATATTACTGTCAGATATATAATTGTCTCAGGATGTTATTACAGTTCATGATCGGAAAAGTTCCCAAGCATATGATACCAACCTTTCGGTTTGCACTTTGAACTTGGAAGCCCATTTCAGCAATAATTTCATCGATCTTGTCAAACAAATTTTTTGGGGAGCAGTTTGATGTGAATCTGATTTTCCTTTCAGTTATGTCCTATAATTGTCAATGAAAAAGTTTGTTGAAGTCATTCTAGGGGGCTTAGTTGTAAAAGCTGAAATAGGATATGGTGATTATTTAAACCTCACCTCTTTTTCAAAAAAACCTGAAAGATCAAGACAAGATGACATTCCTATGAGCTCAAAAGCATTGATTAAAGTGGGCGTGTTTTCACACTCATCTACCCCATTAGACTGCAGCATAAACCATTTCTTATTTTAAACATTAAGATCTAGCAACTTCAGTTATGTACATAACAATGTTAAGATACACAGCAAATAACACCAGTGAGAGGGTTTCATCCTCTGGGTATATGTTATCATCATCATAGGGAGTGGCCGGATTATAATCTTGCTTGAACCAAGCATCTTCCTTGATTTGAGCTACATCTATCCGAGTTTTAGGATTTGGATCTAGAATCCTCCTTAGAATGTTTTGAGCACCAATGGAAATGCATTTGGGGATCTGTGTATCTCCCTTAATAATCTGTAAAAATTAACATAGTTTAGTTTCAAGGGCAACCTGAGCTTGGAATTATAAAAAGATGCACCAACATAAATGATGAAGTAGTAGAGTCTGCTACAGCTAGCTTTTTTGCCTATTCAGCTGTCAAACAATTAACATTTAGCCTTTAAAATTCTCTAGCGAACCTTTTGGTAAAGAACTGCGAGATTTCGATCATCAAATGGAAGTGCTCCGATAAGAATAATATAAAGGATTACACCGCAAGACCAGATATCTGACATGGCACCATCATAACCTCTGTTGGCAAGGACCTGAATTTAAAATCAATAGAGAAACAAAATGAGAAAAAAAAAAAAAGCCGGCTTAATTTTTCATAAGGATCCCAATCAAGTTTGCGTCAAGCTACACAACAAAAAAATGTTACCTCAGGAGCAATGTAATTAGGACTTCCACAGGTCGTGTGCAATAGCCCATCATTCTGACAAAGGAAATAACAATCATGAATATCTAACAGGATGGTTTTCCAAAGTAATGTTCTAAGTAGATAGACCACATACCCACAGATGTTGGGATAAAGCACTAAGTCCAAAGTCGGATATCTTAATATTTCCTATTGCATCGATAAGAACGTTCTCAGGCTGCAACAAGAATCAGGGGAAAAGTAAGAAGAAGAAAAAAGAAAGATAGCAAAGAATTAACTTCAAATGGTATCTTTTCAAACAAACTTAAATGGGTATGAATCATTGAATCTTTAGCGTATGCTGCTGAGAATATTTATCCATTTGATACAGAATATGGTGATAAAAGCAATTAGGTTTCCAAACCAGGATTCAGATCAGAAGTAGCTATAACCAACATATCTCAATACATTAATAACCAACAGAAGGTAGAACCACTACTAGTAAATATTAGGATAAACAAAAAGTTAGGTTGAATTTAAATGTTCCAACTGCTTAAGCTTGCTAGTCCTAAATTCCAATCATGCATTATATTCTTTAGCTGTAGTTCATAACAGAGAGGTTATTCTCCAGCAATACTGATTATACTACCTTTAGGTCTCTATGATAAACTCCTCTATCATGACAGTAACTTATGCCATCAATCAACTGCTGAAAAAGCTTACGGCCAATCTCTTCTGAAAGCCTCCCTCCCGTTGCCTTCAAAATATGCCCACAAGAATAAATTAGCTTCGTCGATAATAACTACTTGCTACACATAGCTATTAAGGATAACGCACAAGTACAAAATTAATGGCAATAAGCAAAGCAATGTAATGATTCTTACTATTTTATCAAATAACTCCCCGCCATTGACATATTCAAGTACCATATAGATTCTTGTCTTGCTTGCAGAAACCTGCTATTTTTAATACAAAGCAAATAAATTATGGTCTACAGCAAACATACCAAAGAAAAAGTGCTTGTATAAGAAGACAATATGCTGTACAAAAGGCTGATTAGATTTTAAAAATGTGAATGGCGGCTATTTCGGACTGGCTAGGCATTTCTATTATAATAGATAATAGCAAACCGACATAAGACAATGAGAGGAACAAGATCAGTAGCTTCATTCTAAACGACCACAAGAGAGATTGAAAACCTGTTAAACAAATGAAACTATGGAATTTAAACTAATTTATTAAAATGTGGACGGCATAGAAATTAAAAAAATCAAAGTAAATGTAAGCACTACCTAATTAATGACCAATTACTCTCCACGCAAATAACAAATTAACAAGTGAGCTTCACTTGCAGTTACCAGAAGGAAAATAAACAAATTTGTAACTGAAAGATCAAATGCTTTTAAAATTAAGGGAATAGAAGACGAGCACGCAGCAAGTAACATAAAATCAACAATAGTGCAGAACTGGGGCCTATGGTTCCACAAAATGATGGTTTTTATTGTAATAATAAGCTCAACACTGGGACCATGCATACTGTGCTTTAAAGTCAGTCTGAGTCAGTCATCCACCTTCCAACGCTATCGAAAGCAATATGTACAGCCAACTTTTTCTTCACAGCCCGTAAGTCATTTACACGTCATATTTATATTTCAATTTTATATCGCAAAAATATTTTGTAGACACTTTTGAACCTTTAAAAGGTGCGATTTTTAGAGGATTATAAAAAACTAATACGCTGTTGAATTCATGGCCAGGAACACATTTTCACGAACCAGCAGTAATGAGATAGATAAAGAAGGGAAGTGAGGAAAAGAAAGCGCCATGTCACATATAGCGATGTTTGGCCGCAACTAACGTTAAATAGGATTTCTCAAATCCAGCTGCAACGGTTATGTTTGTGAACGACGGTAGAATAAATTTGCCTCGCAATCGGATTCATTAAATTCAGATTTACATCGTATTACAGAGCGTGCCAACAAAAAGACAGAATGCAAGAAAATTAGATTTACCAGAGCTTTGGATTTAAATTTTTATTTTTTTGATATTTGTCCACCCCACCTTGTGGGATAAAGGTTTTGTTGTTGTTGTTAACTAGAATTAAGCTGAATTCATGAATAAATCCAATTAAAAAAATGCTAGCAAACACCACCATAATATAAGTAACTAAATATCCAATTGCTAATTTTTGTACTCTATTCCTAACATACAAATTCAGAGTTCTCGAGCCGAAATTTCTCAAATTCAGTGCATAAAATTATTTTGACCAGGAAAACATGTCCTTTTTCCTTCAAGGAAAACTCATCCTTCTAATAAAATGGTAATGATAATATTGTTTAGAAAAAAGTTGAACCAAAATATTGCATATTCCTACATTTTTGGGAGCAAATTCCAAATTGAAAACTTTTTCAAATTACTTCTACAGTTGCATTACTACAGGTCATTTCCCGCTAAAAAAACAGAAACAGAATCCCTCTGCAAATCAACTGAAACCAAGAAAGTCTCATGAAAAGAAAAAACTAAATAAATTAAAAAAGTCCAATTAAAAACATTTTTATCCAATAAATTAAACCTAAACTTTAAGAACAAACCACCATTTCCTTATAAATTAAAAAGAAAATTCCAATAGAAGCATGAAAAATTGGAAAAGAGAAAAACCAGAGGAAAAAAAATGACCTCATGGAGTCGTACGACGTTGGGGTGCTTCAAAAGCTTGAGGGTCGCGATCTCCCTCTTTATCTGATACCGTTTCAAAAACATAACTAATTAGATAAATTTCTTGCTGGAACTAATGAAGAATGGTAAAAAACTAAGAAAGCAGTAATCGGAAATGCTTACCTGCTCGTGGATCTTTAGGTCAAGGATCCTCTTTCGATCGAGAATCTTAACAGCGAAGGGTTCGCCGGTGTCGACTCTCGTCGCAAACTTCACTTTCCCAAAATTCCCTTCGCCCAGTGTCCGCCCCAACTTGTATTTGCCATTTTTCATTACTGGTTTCCCTCTGCTTCAATTCAGATCTGGTGATCTCCGGCCGAAATCTGACGAACAACGGCGGAATTACGGCGAGTGCCAATTGACCGAACTGGATTTGATTGGCGAATATGGAATGGTGGTTTTCTCCCAAGAAGAAAGTGTGGAATGGAATGATGGCGTGACGGTTACCTCAAAACTGATAGTGTATCGGAATTCGGAGCCCCGGGGTCGTTATTTAATCAGCTAAAACACCTCCGCGGAGCAGTGGACCCTAGAGCTCTGGTTCCTTTCTTCCTGGGACTCTGGAAATGGATCACGGGAGCAACTTAAAAAGCCGGATGAAGGAAATTACGGCCTGGGGTTGGCGTAGTTGGTCTGGATTTGCGGAGGGAAGAATCACGTGATTGCCCAATTCAAATCACCTTACTGTTCGGTGAGCCGCCAATAAGATGGAGCCATGTGTCCCGCACAGAGTCGGGCTGTCGTGGGAAAATTATTTTCATTCATTTTCGCTAAATAGCCCATTATAGTAAGGCTTGATTGGGATTTTATTTAAGATCCTTCTGAAGGAACATAATGGCGTAGGTCACGATCGCCTCAGCCCTTCGTATTAATATGGCTGTCACATTGTTGTTTGTGAATAGTTCGTTCGCGAATAACTCGTGTTAGGTTTTTTAAGAAGTTTTCATTTAGCTTGTTTGTTAAATTAACGAGTCAAACATAAAAAAAAAAAAAAATTATTCTTTCGTGTTCGGCTCGTTTTGCCTTGAAATACTCTTCATTAAATATATATATATATATATATATATATATATATATTCAGGAGAAGGCTACAAGAATTTATAATCAATTAAAAATATTAATTAAGAAAATAGAATAAAAATTATAATGATGTTTTAATACAAACAATAATTTTTAAATCTTGCCCGAACCCTTAAAATCTGATGGCTACGTGATTACGGTTGTCAAAACGATTCTTTTTCGTGACCAACTCGTGTTTTGCTCATTTAGTGTTCAACTCGCTAAACAAACGAGCAGAACACAAACACACTTTTTGAGCATATCAACAAGCTAGGTTGTTCTTTTTCCTTGTTTTTTTTTGGTTTTTTTTGGTTTTTTTTTTTTTTTTTGGATGAGCTTGAAATATGGGATATTTGTATGCGACGGCCACCATCTCATTCATGATTGCAATTGTGAGACTAGAATAATAATTTATCTTAATTATTGTAAACTTTTTTTCAGATAAGACGATGGCGCGAATTCAACAATTGAAATCTTTTCTTTTATTTCCAACAAAAATGTCAGGGATTCCACCACATTGATGATTTATTTTGATTTTCATTCATTCATTCTTATTAATTCTTATATCAGATGCTAATTATGTCTTAATAAAATCTTGAGATTCGATTTTTTTTTTTTTTTTTTTTTTTTTTTTATTTTTCATTCGTATTCTTCATGCAGGTTTATATATTAATATAGTTTACGGAATTAGCAAATTAATTGATATTTGAGCAGAGCTACGATGTGGCATGAATCTAGGATGGTTTAAACTATGGCTAAAATGATTTGTATCGTGCTTGAGCTACTCTCGTCTTGGGCTTGACCTAGAACTTGATTAATTATTCACTTTTGAGCTTGAGCTCAAGCTTAAATCTGCAGGTTACACTCGGTTCACGAGTAAACATATTTATTATAAATAATAAAAAAATTAATTTAAGTTAGTTTTATAATAAAATTAGAAATTATGAAATAAATAAATACAAATCACTATTTATAAAATATAAATGTACACCCATAATGTATCCGCAGGAATCTCATAGGAAGCATCTGGTACCAAAGACAAGCATCATCAAAAAATGTTCACCAGAAGGCTAAGATCACATCAAAATGAACTCATAAAATCCAATGAATAACCAACGCCTCTCTAAGAAAGAGTACAGGATTTGTTGAACAACAATCCCTCTGGACAAGACCAAAGAATATCCCCAGAGAAAAGAGAACCATTGAGCTCCTCGAAACAACAACACGAATCATCTCGAAAAGAATTTGAAAGGCCCTTCAAGGCCACTAGCACCAAATACAACAACAACACAACTCCCTAATGCCTTTTATGTTGAAAAGGTGGTGCTACCTGTCGGATTACGGTAAAGTGTCATCTGCTTGACAGCCTAACCTCATCTTGACAATAGAAGTCTCGTCCAAAGGGAACAATAAATGCTAATCAGATTAAAAGTGCTAAACGACCGAAGGACAATAGCTTGGTCGATCGAAGATTCATAGGTTGGTTGATCAAAGGTCCATAGCTTGGCCAACTGAAGGTCCTTAGCTTAGTTGATAAAAGGTCTATCCTATGGTCGACCAAAGCTCCACACCCTGGGTGACCAAAGAACCAAAGCATGGTCGACCAAAGATTCGTAATTCGATTGACTCGACCAAAAGTCTATATTATGATCGAATGAAGACCCTTACATAAACCAACTGAAGACCCAGCCTCAGACGACTGCAAAATGAGAGAACCAAGTTATAGACACATTTTATTTTATTTTATTCATGTATTTATGTATAACCAAAATGCCTCGTGACAACCTTATTTCATATGGCCAACCGAAGGTCCTTAGCTTAGCTGATAGAAGGGCTATCATTTGGCCGACCAAAGCTCCACACCCTGGGTGACCAAAGAACCATAGCATGGTCGACCAAAGATTCGTAATTCGATCGACTAAAAGCCCATAGTTTCGTCAACCAAAAGTCTATATTATGATCGACCGAAGACCCTCACATAAACCAACTGAAGACCCAGCCTCAAACGACTGGAAAATGAGAGAGCCAAGTTATAGACACTTTTTATTTTATTTTATTCATGTATTTATGTATAACCAAAATGCCTCGTGACGACCTTATTACAAAATTAGATAGGCAGGCAATCAGATATTTCATGTCCTTAAGTTTATAAATAGGTGGTCATTTCTACAACAAAAAGACTAATGGATTATTCAAGCTGATCTAGTCATTTTCCTCTCTCTATCTCTATATCTCTCACTCTTCGATGATTTATTCCATGGATGTGCTTTAAATGATAATCTAGAATTCAACATTCTAAAAAGTGCGGAGAATGTGGAGCATACCAAAAACAAAAAAAAAAAAGAACACGATAGGGAGAATAAACCCATCTGAGAGACACAAGAAAACATGGATTGCAACTGATAATTTGTGCATCAAAAAATTCAAGACTTAAGGGATCTTATGTTGGTTCAAATGGAAAAGTTGACCTTGGTGGTGCTTTGGGGAAGCGAGCAATTTTCATGAGACCAAAGTCACTAATAGGAAGAACCTTTACCCCAACTCCACAGAGCAGCTCAGGGTGTGGAGAAAGTTGTTAACTCTCAGTATCTGGATTGTGTTGAGCCTGCACCTATGAACAAACAATGACTTGGGCGCACGGAGGCCTGCTGCTACCCGGAGAATGTATTCTCCCTATAGATTTCAATCGCTAAACCCTAGATAAGTTCAATGCCCCTTAACTTGATTCTTATAAAGGTTGTTCTGACCTGGTCGATCACATCACATCATTTGAATCATCAGTCTACTTGCTAAAAAACATTGATGCACTGAAGTTCCTTCTTTTAGTTACCACATCAAAAGGAATCAGTCCTCAGGTGATTCAATGGGTTATCCACTAGGTTAATCACATCCTTTGCTAATTTAAAGTGGTTATTTGTGGCTTAGTTTGTTAGTGGGTAGAAGCTGCAAAAGTGTTCACGAGCTCTGTGGTTGGTCAACAGGGGACATCTGAAAAATCCTACGCACATACATCACTTGATTTTAGAAGGAGACGTTGGAAGTATGGGGCCTCGACTTGGTGGAGCTGCAGATCTTGGCCGAACTACTTCATATGGCCAACATCCACATCACTGTTGAGGAAAATTTCCTCAGCCTCTATTACAAACATGAATGATCTGGATATCATCCATAGAAGGGAACCCATCATAAAAGTGGGTAGAGATCTATGGAAAATTGATGTCCACTCATCCATCCCAAGCACGGGGACAATTGGATGCTCCAAGAGTATAAGAGGGTTGAGGTACACCGACTAACTGTCATCTCAATAACATGAACAAATTCAGAATAAATACGAGACATTGAGGACTAGGTCCATGAGGGTGTCGATGACAGAGCTATTGGAAGCCATCTAGAATAAAAATTAGTTCAAAATGATGCCCACATGAGGGCCAAAGAATTCCTTTGTGTCCTTAAGAAGTATTGTGTATATCATCACGACCATGATTACTACACATAGGAATGTCAACATTTTCAGAGCCTGGACGAGGAGTGAATGTCAACATTTTCAGAGCCTGAACGAGAAGTTGACCACAACAGAGAAGCTCAAAGAGTTTGTAGTGCCTGAAGCAGTGCCACAGATACATGGGAAAGCTCCGGTTGAAGACATTTAACATGAATCCGTAAGGGCCAATACCATTCACATCGCTGAAATTTTGGCTATCTTGAGAGTTGTCGGGGATCCCTCCAAAAGTGACAACAAGAAATGGATTAAAATGAGTGCCCTGTGGCAGCCATTATTCCAAAATGCAACACTCATCCATCACTCCTCCATACTAATATTGATCTACCCCTACAATGGCACCATCATCATCATCATCATCATGATCAATAACTACTATTTTTTAGTATTTTTGTTGATATTAGTAGCTCTGTGAATAATTTGTTTAAATCATTATTCGATAAGATGAACCATCCATCGATTGATTTATATCACTGGTCAGACCTCTCTTTAGAGTTTCAGAAGAAAGAAAGGAAGTTCATGGAGTGGAAACACTATGAGTCACCTGAGGAGAGGGTGATAAGCAGTTTACTACATGGAAAATTTTTTGGTATATTTACCACCAATGTACACTTTAATCTTCGTTCGTTCACTCCCGAATGACTACAAGCACATTGTCTATACACATGTTGACCTTACTTTTGGTTGAGGTTTAGTTTTTCTTCTTTAGTAGCCTAAGGTCTAGCCATAGGACTTTCCTATCGACTATTCTTAGAAAACTAGACATGGAACCCTCACCATTAGAAATTCTACACTTCTCTACTCAACTTGGAGTTCCACATATTGGTCATAACCTCTGACATTTAGTAGGTGTGATCACTATGGGGGAAACTCAAGATGAGTCACCCTTAGGATTGTTGGACCTTAGGGTTGACCTTGGGTGTTGGTCTGGAGCTAAGACACTCACTACACTAATCTGCACACACAATCACTCACAACTCTGAACTCAAATTTCTAACCTAGATCCCTTGATCTTTTGGGATACTCATGTAGATGGTCCCCCTAAACCTACTAGCCCTAGGGCTATGGTTTAGCTAAGACCACTATGTGGAGGACCCAAAATGGGAATTTCCTTTGGTCCATGGCTTATTGGTGACAATTGGTACCTCAACTCTACCAAAATACCCATCT
>NW_018164974.1:164481-165090 GCF_001263595.1 Phalaenopsis equestris | reverse complement strand
ATTTTCTAAAAATAAAATAATATTTAAAATAAAAACTTCATTTTTAGCCTATTTTTAAATATTTAAAATAATTATAAATTCATAAAAATCACAAAAATAATAAAACTCATCAAAATATTCTAAATTATTTTCTACCACTTAGAAACAATTGGGAAATTTTTTCTGATTTTCTAAATAAAGAATTTGAATTTTTAAGTTTAAAATAATTTTTAAAGGCTAAAAAATGAATTTCCACTAAAATAATTCCAATAAATCAAAGAAAAATAAAAAAAAGATAAAATTTGCTTCCTTGGGTTCTCTGACCTTATGGAGATTTTTCAAAATACAAAATTTAATTTTCCCCCTTTAAAATATTTTTATATTTAATAAATACTACAATGCTAAAAATAATTCTAATAATTCATATTAAATTCAAATAATTATGAAATTTGGTCCAAAGGTTTCTCGGGTCTAGATATACCTTCATTAAAAATTTCAAGGGATTATAATCTACCTTGGTCAAGTTAGGAATTTTCTTTGAAAAATCCTACTTTTGCGTGAAAATAAATATATAAAATAAATTAAATTTTGAAAAATCACATTTTCTCCTCTGATGTCTTAATTGACCCA
>NW_018164974.1:161936-162514 GCF_001263595.1 Phalaenopsis equestris | reverse complement strand
TACTTTGTTTAATGAAATCATCCTTAATTAAACTTTTAAGGACTCACCAGAATACAACATAGAGTTAGGGAGGCCACCAGAACTTTACTTTTCCTGCTCTTCATAAATGCCCTCACATGCATTTTTAAGTTTCAGGTGGTGGAACGAGAAGACTCGCCAGGTACGCTTTTATAGTTTATAGTACCGTCTTTCTTGTCCCTTTTTCTTACATGTTTTATACTTACGTTGTTTCTTTTTATACTTGCATTTAACTACATGTATGAAAAACAACATAAACTTGCATGTTAACCAAAACAACAAACCCAAAACCAAAATTAAAATCAACCAAGATAAAATTCATCGCCACAACATCAAAATATAAAACAACTCAAAATTTAATTCACAAACATCACAAAAAAAAAGTAACTACAACTTCAACTAAACTAAGACATCTCTACTGGGTGATCGGGAATCCCTCGGAGGAGGTAACCTACGGTTGCTAACGAGGCTTCCCACGGTTTAAATGAAATTATGGAACTCATTAAATTGAGTTTAGTAAGTTCATTTAGACTAAGTGAATCCAATAGAAAATAATGGTG
>NW_018164974.1:156733-160260 GCF_001263595.1 Phalaenopsis equestris | reverse complement strand
GTTATCCCCGGAAAAGCCCCGTTTGTGGTAATGAAGATTGCTGCCCCAAAAGTTCAAAAGCATCCTGTAGAACTCAGTTTGAACTGCCTTCAAGACTTCCCTGCCGGCAAGAAGGTTAAAGCTGTTGCCGTCGCGACACCCACCAAACCTGCTATCCCCACTGCTGCTAAGGCAAAGGAAGTGATGATTGCCGAAGATTTGGCTGAAGGATTAACTGTTCTGCCACCCGTGTTTGAAATCGGTTCGAGCTCAAGGACTGCACCACTGACCCGAACTCAAAGAAGGAACCGTAATAGGAGGATTTGGAGGGCCATCAAAGTTCAGACTCCTAAAAACACACCTGATGAAGAGGAGCCTCATCAAGTTGAAGAGGTATTACCGGAGATTTACCCACTACTGCGAGGAAGTAGACTCCATCCTCTAATAGATAATCATGGATATGAGAGCATCCGGAAGATTGTTGTTGCATTCCCATCAACTCATGGACATGGCGAGGAGAGAAAGAGATTCAGCCCCATCACCCGAGTTAGTGCAGTCTTCAGAAGGCTTGCTATTAAACAAGGATGTTCTGTTAATGAATTACTTAAACGAGTTGGACATGCAGTTTCCCCTCATATGAAGGATGAAATTTTGAAGGATATTAAGTCCGTTAGAAAACCCCGTAGGTCGGCTATAGAGTCACCTACCCCGTTTCCCGGTTTGCTCCCCTTTGCGTTTGGGAAACCAAGTCGACACTGTTATGGTCTCCACCGATCATACCACCACCAGAACCACACAAACTGTCACCGGCCGATTAAGTCAAGTCTGGGTCCGAGAAGTTTACCCATTATTCCTACAATCATGGAAAGAAAGACAAGACGATTACCTGACACTGTAGCCGGTCTACACCACGGGGGGCATACCTTCCCTCGACATACCGATGTCTCTACTGAGACGCTCCGTCCTGAGGCATCGTCGTTGAAAAGGAAGAAGGTATGGGTACCTAAGGTCGCTGCACCGATACAGTTCAGTGAGCCTGCAAAACAGGAAGTGAAACCAGTACCTGAAATATCCGACATCATCGCGACAATAGCCAGCAAGATGGAAGAGCAAGTTGAGGATTTCCATCAGGGTCCTCCGGATCTCAAAACAATTAAAGAGTCAATGATTGAGGAGAAAGTTGAGAAACTCAGGATTGAGATTTCTGAGTTAGGTCGGGAACACCGTGTTTCCATCAATAGTGACGATGAGGGTTTTTATTACGATGACTACTTGGAGGAAGATTTCATGGATGTCCATGTAATTGAAACCAGAGCTACCACATCTACGCGTGAGGCTCAGCCTCACACTGAGGAGAACGCCGTAGATGAGCTGCGTAGGGTTATCCTCCTCAGAGATGAACAAGTTGTTCTACTGGAGAAAAGAATAGAAGAAATGACTGCAACCATGACCGCCATGGCCACCATTCAGGGGCAATCACAAACACCATGATTGATTGGCTTCTCCATTAATCAGCCAGAGATCATACACATCGCAGATGAAAGAAGGGAGGCTACTTCAATGAACAAAGAAGAACAACTAAAGAAGGATTCTCCATCACCTGCCATGCCAGAAAAAGAGTTCAAGCAAATGGTTGAACAAGTGCGGGATGCCTTAGCCCAGTCTAAGGGCGGTGCATCAATTTTAAAGGGCAGACCTTATCCAGAGGAATTAGATGCCATGCCTTTCCCAAAGGGCTTTGTAACCCCGAACTTCGAGATATTCGATGGGACTGGAAATCCCAGACAACACATAGCACATTTTCGAGCCAATTGCGGAAACACGAGGAATAGCGAAACTCTACTCTGCCAACAGTTCATTAGCAGCTTGTCAGGAATTGCTTTTGACTGGTACGCTGACCTGCCCAACGGGTCAGTTAGAACATTTTTTGAGTTGGAGAAGTTATTTGTGAAAAGATTTGCTGGAGCACATCATCATGTGTCTATTGGAGAACTCATGATGGAGAAGCAGAAGCCTAGTGAAACCTTGACAGACTATATTTTGAGGTGGAGAAACCTTAGCATGAAATGTGAACCACAGCTACAGGAACATCAAGCAATTGAGATTCTACTCAAAAGCATTCATGGACCAGTAGCTTTCATGCTTAAGGGATTCACTATCAAAACCTTCGAGAAACTGCTAAAGAAAGCTAGTAGTCTTCAGGAAGATATTAAACATATGGATTCCAGCGAAAAGGCAAAAGTAACCAAGGCCTTTGAAAAGAAATCTGGAACCCTTCGCATTACCCTCAGAAACAAAGCAGTCAATCCAGCCAACGACCGTCTCAGGAGGGATCACCACGGACAACAGGTAAAAGAATATCCCTGTTGGAGCGATAGAAAGTTGTTTATTCCTTCAAAGATGAAGCTATACCTAAAATATTCAGAAGCTTGATGAAGAAATCAGAATTTAAACTTCCTGATCCGAAGAAACCCGAAGAGGTGGATAAGAAGAACGAACCAAATTATTGCCCATACCACCGATTGCTCGGGCACACCATAGACAAGTGTTTCGTTTTTAAAGACTGGCTCGAGAAGAATCTCAGGGAGGAGAATATTACAATCCCAAAGGAGTATTTGAGGGAGCCTGAAAAAAGGTCCATAAACATGATTTCAGCTGAGTCAATCTCCCCAATTGATCCATACGCCGGAACAGATGGATGGAGTACAACTTGGGATGAACTCAAGAGGGTCCTCAATCAAATACAAGATTCATCAAAGCAAGCTTCTACAAATACTGAAGAAGGATGGAATGAGGTATAGAGCAGATCTTCCAAGAAGGTACTGAACAAAATACAGTCTGTATCTAAACAAGCCTCCATTCAGAGTCTACAGCATACCGAGCCTGAAATGAACATTTTGCCAGAAGATTCGTCATCATCACAGACAAAGAACAAAAATAAGAAAGAGAAGAGCTTCATTACCAAGATCGATAACACGGGGGGTAGGATAGGGGCTGCCTCTGCTAGATTGGTTGTCTCGGATTCGGGGAAGAAAGTCCTCGAACCCTTAACTTTGTATGATTATCTTTTTGTCCCTCCGGGGTCTTATGAATATGATAGTTGTGATTTCGGCTACGTTTTGACTATTTATGATAATAACGTGACTGATTATAACAAAGATAGTTGCGATCTCGATTCCCAAAATAATCCTCAAATCGTACTTGAGTCCGATGAACTTGTTGTCAAGTCTGACGAAGACATAAACGATAGTACTTAAGACAGCATCGCTGATGAAGAGCCAACTCTCGAGCGTCATGGTACACCGCTTGCAATCAACTTGGATATTTCCGACGAAGAGGAAAAGACACTAGAAGATTCAACAATGATATCTCAAGAAGAAGAAGTCACAGAAGTCAACTTGAGAAGCGGGAAGGTGTTACCACCAAGAACAACTCCAGCAGACAAAGGAAAACAGATAATGACTCGAGAAGAGATACCCCCACCTCCGCCAATGGAAGAACCACATAACCAAGATAAAATAAGAAGATCATACAAAGAAGACTACAAC
>NW_018164974.1:155413-155847 GCF_001263595.1 Phalaenopsis equestris | reverse complement strand
TGCATGAAGTTGGTATCCATGAAGATGCTGCCTATTACGCGCCTCCAAAGAAGACTGTCTTCTCGCGCGAAGTTGTTTTGAACAAAGATAAAGATTCAGAGGGATCACACAAAGGAGGCTATACAACTCCGCTTCAACAACCTTCTACCACTCCCTTACGATGAGTTGGTGGAGGTTCTTCTAGTTCTCTCACCCGAGGTCGAGGCCGGGGACGCGGACGAGGAAAGATCGATTTAATTGTTGAACAGACTAGGCCAAGACTAGGCCAACTATCAACACTATCAACATTGGTGATGAGGACAGTTCTAAAGACGAAATAATGATGACTAAACAGAAGAAACCTCAGTACGAGATATCCCTAGAAGATACAGAAAGGGAAGAATATGAAACAATGTATGATCGGATAAACCACTATGTGAATACTATGACCCTTA
>NW_018164974.1:154330-154662 GCF_001263595.1 Phalaenopsis equestris | reverse complement strand
CCCTTAAATTTTACAAACACTAAATCACTAAGATATTTAATTTTGGAAAATGTAAACATTCAAATGACTTGATTTTTGATCTCCACTGTGATTTATGATCCAAATAACTCATCATAAAAATTTCAAAATATTTTGAGTTCATTTGACAACTTAAGTTGATTTTTAAAGATAAATGCCATTTTTGGCATTTAAATTATCTTTAAAAATCAAAATATAACTCAAAAAATTATGAAATTTAGTTTTTTGAGTTCTCTGTGATTAGGGGTATTTTCTAAAAATAAAATGATATTTAAAATTAAAACTTGATTTTTAGCCTATTTTAAATATTTAAA
>NW_018164974.1:153691-154106 GCF_001263595.1 Phalaenopsis equestris | reverse complement strand
AAAAATATAAAATTTGCTCCTTTGAGTTCTCTGACCTTATGGAGATTTTTCAAAAATACAAAACTTAATTTTCACCACCTAAAAATATTTTATTTTTATTAAATAGCCCAGAACTTAAAATAATTCTAATAAATCACAGAGAATAAAAAAAATGAGGAAATTTTATCCAAAGGCTTATCGGGTCTAGATATACCTTTAGTAAAAATTTCAAGGGATTATAATCTACCTTGGTCAAGTTAGGAATTTTCTTTGAAAAATCCTACTTTTGCGTGAAAATAAATATATAAAATAAATTAAATTTTGAAAAATCACATTTTCTCCTCTGATATCTTAATTGACCCATGAATGAGGTAGGATAAAAATTTCAAAGTCATTTTAATTGAATTTGACAAATTATGAAGTATTAGAGCCTTAG
>NW_018164974.1:147225-152467 GCF_001263595.1 Phalaenopsis equestris | reverse complement strand
TGGGTTTAGTAAGTTCATTTGGACTAAGTGAATCCAATAGAAAATAGTGGTGCCGGAATGAGGGAACCGTAGGATCCTAACCGGTGTCGCTCTAATCAACTTTAATATGCCCTCATAAGATTTAAAGAACTTCAACCATAGGGCCACCTGATTTGACACTATAACTTGACACACTAGAAAACTCAAACATGTCATGGTAAGGAGTTTGGAGCTAGCATGGTGGGCAGCACGGCCATCTTCAACAGCAAAACCTGTCTTCCCCAGCTAAACTAATCTCCCTTCCTTAGACTTAAACAACAAAGCCATAGGACTTCGAGGTTGTCTGCCTAGTGCAACATAAATCCTCACCTCATCTTTAGGCCTTCAATATAAGCCCTAACTCGTCTTAGGATTCTGAGGTTGTCGTTTGTCACGAACTAAATCCTCATATCTTCCAAGCTATTCATGTGATCATTTCACACGAATGTAAGCCCTAACTAATAAAATTGATAGGATCAAACACCTAAATTTTTCTCCTCAAAACTAAAGCCAAACATTAGGATAGCTTGTGAAGTCACCGAGGTTCGCCTCTAGATCCCCGACATCCCCTAGTTCTTCCTCCTTTGGATTCTACAATAAAATGTTCCAAATTTGAACCAATCCCCTTTCACACCTCTACGTCCGATCTCATTGAAGAGTCCTACCCTTTGAAACTCCTTGAAGATAATATTTCCTGATTTTTATCGAGAGTCTTCTTAGATGATTTTGGTCATTTAAGATGTAATTAACTATAGGGGCTTTCCCTTATAGGAAGCATGTCCGAACCCAGCTTAATATAAACCCTATTTAATCCTTTATATTAAATAGGGGAATTTGTCGGCAAATACAAATGTTTCGCAGACCAAACGGACGTCATATATTCCTTAGTTTATTTGATTGAGCCTCATCCGTCAAGTCTTGTGTTTTCCTTCGGGATAGATACAAGATTTGAGGTACAGTGCTATTTCATTTTTAACTATGAAAAATATGGGGTCAGTTCGATTTCATACTTCAACGTCCTTCCGAAGCGGGCAACGGGATTTCGATTCCGGCGACCGACAGCTTCTTACGGGCAACACTCCCCCAAACCAAACCCACAAAAATAACGCCGACAACACACCACATAAAAAAATGAAGTTTACATGTAAAAATGAGGTGATCAGCATGAAAGGAAATCTGGAGTAGTCTCGGAATAACTATATTCAAGTGTTCGGCAGCGCAGAGCAGGAGCCTCTTGATCTCCAACACCAAAGGGAAGGGGGTCTCAAAACCAACGAGACCATCCTAAAACTCCCCGTTACTAAAGGGGAGCTCAATAAGTGTTTCCTAATCATTGAAGATTTTGGTGTAGGACATAAGTGTTCATTGGTCGAAACTCTTTGGGAGCATTGTGGCATCTTCACCTAGTGAGTGGAAGAGATTTTGAGCATACCACTAGATGTCGCCTACAACTGGCTAAAAGTTAATCTGGCCACTCGACCCATGAAGCAAGGGATTAGATCCTCAACAGTGATACTAACAAGGCTGATTTGGGAGAAGGATAAAAAGAATAAGAATGCTAGATACATTCATGAGGTGCAATACCAATCGTGTGTCTCTAATGAAGTAAGGGTGTAGAAGGCTAATAATAAGTGAAGGATGTGCATCAAATTTACCAACCTAAACTCTTGCCCAAAAGATAGCTACCCTCTTCCAGCGATCGACACACTGGTTGATTCATCAGTCTCACATTTGATGATGAGCTTTTTGGATGTTTACTTCAGCTACTACCAAATCAAGCTACACATGGTAGATGCAAAAAATACTTCTTTTATTACTAATGAAAGCGTGTTTTGTTATAATATGATGTCATTTGGGCTTAAAAATACCAGAGGCACATATCAAAACCTCATGGATGTAATTGTTTTCTATTAAAAAGAGCAAAAATATTGAGGCATATGTCGATGATGTGCTAGTTTAAGAGTGAGTCGGCCAAATAGTATAAAATAGACTTAAGAGAAATATTTGAAACTCTTAAAAATTTTAACATGAGCTTAATCCACTTAAGTGCACAGTCAGATCCTCTATAACCAAATTTTTCTCCTGAGCTTAAAGGGAAACAAAGCAAACCCGAAAAAGTCTTCTCCCTAAAAAAATATAGAAGTCCAAGTCGCATAGTAGGTCTTTGTTGGTTCATCTTGAAAGCAGGAGATAAATGTATAATGTTCTTCACAATGCTTAGAAACACTAAAAACTTTGAATGTTCGACTGACTATGAGGAGTCGTGATGTTAAAAGATTCCATGGTGTTGTCTCAATTATTACAAAGCTCTAAATCGAATGAAGATGTCTCCTTATATGTGGGAGTAGGACTTGAGACTATTAGTTTTGTATTAGTTCCTAAAAGCTTGGAAAGCAATTCTTAGTATACTAGGCCCACGGAGTCCTCTGTGATGTCGAACTAAGGTATCTAGTTATGAAAAAGTCAACTTTTTTGTTTTAGTTATGTCTCCTCATAGACTCAGATAATACTTCCAAATGCATCCCATTGGGGTAGGCACCAACCATCCATTGAAATCTATCTTCACTCAAACTGAGCACTCTGGTCGACGCCTTAAGTGTGGTGGTGGAGCTAAGTGAATTCGACATTACCTACATCTCCAAACAGGGACCAAATTGCAAAAAAAAGGTGGATTTTCTGACAAACTTCTTGGAGCCATGCTTTCTTTGGAAAGGAACTAGTGTTAATTGATTGACATAGACCTTGTGCATTAATGGAGATTCCAATTATATAAAAGTAGGAATACTGTTATCTCTAAGCAGTCTGACTGAGGGCATGTCTACCATTCGGTGGCCATTGCATTTGAGCTCGCACATAACCAGGTAGATTACGAAGAGTTGATTATTGAGTTACGTATAGCTTACAATGGACAACCAACACATGCACATACAGTCAGACTCTTAACTAGTAGTGAACTAGGTAAAATAAGAATTTAAAGCTGGAGGTGAAATGATGGCTAAGTATCTCAGCAAGCCTAAGGCCAAAATTTAGAAGTTTGTTAATTTCAGAATATAACACATCATTTGGGAGGAATGTTAAGTAGCTAACCTCCTCTCCAAGTATATTTTCTAGTTGGTGGGGACACCTCAAAGTTATTGTGACCAACCAGTGAAGAATCCGAAGTAATGGAGGTGGAGATTGAAGGAATGAGAAGCTAGATGGATCCTTACATCTACTTTCTGCAATCTGTCAAAACATCAGATAAAACACTAATCCAAAAAGTTTTAAATGCAAGGCCACTTAATACCTACTGATTGAAGGAATACTCTTTCAAAGGGTAGCTACCTCTCATTTTTCTAGAAGTATATATAAGAGTGAAAAAGAGGATTTCAACAGTCATGAATTTGGAAGTCATTATGGAGGAAATACCCTGACACATAGAAATTAATAACATGCATACTTCTTACTAACATTTCTAAAGGATGCAAGAGAATTCAAGATAAAGGTGCCAGTAGTGCCAAAATTACACACCATTATAGCTTTAGTTATCCCAAAGGTTATAGTTGATACTTAGTCCCTAGCTTTTTGTTATATGGGGAATTCATATCCATTGACCATTCCCACCGTTCAAAGACCACTGACCCGACTCACAAGCAATTGTTTAAGTTTTGAATGATGACAAAAAAAACCCAATTTATATTCAACATCTAGTGTGCAAAAAAAATGTGCGATGAAATTGATTAATGACTTACACACTAGGGGTACTACGTAATTATATGCATCATTTCAAGTAATATAAAATTTTAATTAAAAACCTCAATATCGAACCCACATGGAATAAGTTAATTTCTATGTTAACTTAAAAAGATTTCTACCCAAACAGTAAACTAAGTTTGTGGTAGAATAATATCAAAATGTTTGTAAAAAGGTATAAACTAAAGTTTGCTACTTCTAGCTAAAAGTAGATGCAAAGTTTCTAAGCTATAGATGTGTACAACAATACGATTATAATAAAAAGTCTTTCTACTTGCAAAGAGATTATAATCAGTGTACGAATCAAATGCATGAAGATGAAAATAAGGTTCTGTGACAAATAGGAGCATACCTTTTTTTTACCCTCTCTCAAGTGCATAAAGAACATTGGCTAATCTAAAGTTAAGTTCCTGATTGTATGGTTGTGCTAAGTATATTCTAGCCTCTTGACCGTAAATTTATATATGCTTAAAAATATAAGTAATTAATACTGCTGCTAAAAGATTTAATTCCTCAGCAACTGTACCAAAACTTAATAACAGTTATAGATTCAATAAAGATGTATGTATAAAATATTCAATAATTATAAAGTCACACTTATCAACGCAAGTATACGTATCGCTCAAGTAATATAGGGCTCTAATGGAGTCCTAGATATCGATCTCATAGGGAGTAATATTAGAAATACGAACTAAGATTTTAGAAAAGCAATACTTTAATCGCAACAACAAAATTCAATATGTTTATCTGTCACTAATAGGCAATTGAAATAAATATGTAATTTTAATAACTATTAAATAATTAATTATGCTAATGAGGATTTTAATGCGATATTCAATATATAAGAAAACATCCTTCTACTTGTCAAGAAATTATAGTGAATGGATAAAGTGAATCAGTTCAATTTGTATTGTGCCAAATAGGAGCAGACCTATTCTTTACCCTTTGGTCCAGGCATAAAGAACATTGACTAATCCTATGATTGTTTACTGAATCTGCGGCTAGGCTGGGGGATAACAGCTCCTACTTCTGAATCACTCCCCGGCAACGGTGCCAAAAACTTTGACAGTGACTTTTTATATGCTTAAAATATAAGATAAATATGGACGTAATAAATATTCAAAAATTGTAAAGTCACACTTATCAACACAAGTAATAATTGTAAATCCTCACTTTAATTGTAAAACTCAACATATTTTAACAAATCAATTGGCCAGATTGAAAGTAAATTAAGATCGAAGTGAAAAGATCATCAAAATTTCTTAAACATTTTCATGACTTCACCAATTCAAATCACCATTTCATAAATCTCAAGACAAGGAGAAAGATAGAGAAAACTACTCAAATCTAATGGGGAAAACACAAAAAAACTCGGAATTCATATAGAAAAGCAAAGTCATACAAACTACAATAATAAATAAACTTATCTCTAATTTCTCCCTAAGAAAACTCCTCAAAGTTCCTCTGAATCTCTTTCTTTCTTTAGAATCCA
>NW_018164974.1:146507-147163 GCF_001263595.1 Phalaenopsis equestris | reverse complement strand
GCACACAAAATTCCTCTTTGAAGTGGCAAGGAGGAAGAAATCTCTCACTTTCACTCCACTCTTACAATCTCTCGAAGAATTCCTCACAATTTAGACTCTCTAGCAAACACTAATGAAACTTCTCCAACCTTCAGGACATTTCTAACATCTAGGACCTCTTTAATTTTTGACCAAAATCTTCTTTTAAAGTTGTGGATGAGCTTTCCCAAGAGTTGCATAAGCACCCCTCCAAAATTTGTCCTGATCCAAAGCTTCATCCAATGCGCCTAATTGAACATAACCGCCGAGCTCGCCGTCGGCGGCCTCGAGAGCTCTGTCGGTGGACCTTCTAAGTGAATTAATTTTGGAGTCTCGGGAAATTCTCATCGTCGGTGCTGTTGGCCTCGCCGTCGGCGCCGTTGGGCTCAATATCGGTGCCCTAGTTCAAATCTTCAAATTTTGGTCCTTTTCGCTCCAAATTCACTCCTTTTTGCATCTTTTTGCTCCAATGACCCTAATTCATCATTCCTACGAAAAAAAACATCAAAAATACCTCTCTTTAAAGTGTAATATCATCAAAAACAATATGAAATAGGTATGAAAATCTCAACATATTTTTCTTTGGTCAAAATCCCCCAAACTTAACTATTACTTGTCCTCAAGTAATTTTAGTACTA
>NW_018164974.1:144879-145638 GCF_001263595.1 Phalaenopsis equestris | reverse complement strand
AAAAAATTTCTACTTCACATGGTCTGTAACATTAGGAGCTTTCTACACATATAAATCATTAGAGAAATGTATGGGTAATGAAATTTTGAAATAAGTATAGAACTAAAACATTAAACAAGTAAAATATTTCCTAACACAACCACAATACTAAACAAAATAATTACAATTAAAATGCGAAATAAAAATCACATTACATTACAATCTATAAAATACTACTCAGCATCTATTATACCACACATATAAATTTAACTACCACACTAACTTTATAATAAAAATTAAAAATTATCCAAGTACCACATAACAATAAAAATGAAAGTTCAAACACACACAAACATCCATTTCTATTATAAAAGATCACAAAAATAGAAGTACAAGTACATCAATTACATTCATATATCAAAATCCCAAACTATGTCTTCGTCTCCTTGATCAGCAGGTGGATTGGGCTGATACTGAGTATATTGGGGGTACTCTGGGAAAGTAACATCAGGCTCACCTCTATAGTGTCAGGCCCGAACTTCGTAATAAGCTACCTCAAAATTGGAATGCCTCTGAAGGTACTCACTATCATAATCATGTCGACATTCTAAACATCTAATCCTTTCATTTATTAACTCTATACTTTTTTGCTGCAAGGTCAACTCATTCATCAAGTCAGTTAGGGTAGGGGAACTAGAAGGTGAAAGGTCATAACTTGTAGAGGGGACATCTCTACTAGTAGAAGGCTCTTGACTCTATTCTCCATTTCTCATGGGATTC
>NW_018164974.1:141171-144354 GCF_001263595.1 Phalaenopsis equestris | reverse complement strand
TCCTCCCAAATATTTGCAAAAGCCTTTTTGGTGGTGTAACAGAAGTTTTCCCACCTCCGCTCTGCAATAACTCGTTCAATTTCTCCTCCTAGACTTTCAAAAACTTGATCTTGTATACACTTCTTTCCTTCAAATACAGAAGTAAATCTTGATTGAGCCTTTGCATTGGTGAAGCGAGACTCGTCGAATTAAATTCACCTCTATTGATGTGGAGCCATTTCAATCTAATCGCAATCATAGAAAAATTCTAAAATATACTTCAAATATTCAAATAATTGCTTCAAAAAGTAATTCTAAGAGTTCAACACTAATTTTCATGAATTTCTTTCCAATATTTTCTTCACATTCTCAAAATTTTTGGATCTCTTCAATGTGGAAGAAATCCATGGTGAAAATCAAATATTTTTAGTTTTAAGTGAAGCTCTTACCTAGAGATGATCAAATCCGGTGTCAAAAAGCTTTCAAATCGCCTCCCAATCCAAGATCTCTCAAGCCCTAGGTCAAAAATTACGTTTTTAGGAGGAAGGGGATGATGAATAGTGGCGGTTGACTGATCAAAATTGCAGTTAAAGGTGTTTTTTTTCAAACTCGCCGCCGGCGGGGTGTTCGGCGCCGTCAACACACTCAATTGAAAATTAAACCTAACTCTCGGGAAAAATTGGCCATCGGCGGCGTCGAGGGCGCAGTCGGCGGGCTCTATTAATTTGGTTGAATTTTTAGATTTTTGTGATTTCGATCAATTTCAAGCCTAAATGACATCTGTTTAATCATTATAGTCATAATTTTAAGTGATTAAATTACGTACTTATCACAAATAAACTTTCAAAACACAAAACATCACATTTATATATAAATTCCAAGGGATACAATGTACGTTACATAACACACCTAAATTGGTATTTTCTCAACCTCAATACATTAATTCAGTGTCGTAATCCAAGCCACAATACTCAAAATGCTGAAAACAAAACATCATATGCTTAGTCTCAACTATACAGAGATCTAAAAGCATAATTCTAAAACAAAGCAGATGCAAAGTTCAAATTACATAGACAGATAGCTAGTAATATAGATCTACTATTCATCAGATTCAGTACTAGATTCTCCTCTGAGATCACCCATTGATTGCACATGTACGAAGAGATTGTAGAAGGGTCGGAAGGGTCGGTATGGAAATTCTTGAGTGGAATCCTCTTCTATCAATTTCATCCTCCTCATCAGCCGTATCAAACTTCCTTTGAAATGTCCAGAGTGAGAGAAATGTTCTTTCATCCTTCGCATATTGAACCATGATTGAAGAAATCAGAGATATTATTATTCACATTCATGACATTTTGTACTTCTCCAATTTCTTGATTCTGCGCAGGATCACCAGAGTCTTGTCAGGAATTAAGGGTTGAACTGGCAGTGAATTCTGAGATGCTTGATCTACTATAATAGTCATGTCATTTTCATCTTCAAAAGCTGAGAATTTCTCAGTTGGGTCCAAAGGCTTCCAAGGTAGAAGTACCTTTTTCCTAATTTTTGTAGGATACTTGGAACTGACTGCAAAGTGAAAAAATTGTGGAAGGGTGTCCAAGCCCATAAGTTAATCCATGAACGATCAGGCCCAAAACTGACTTCACAATTATTGATCCATTATCAATCGACAGTCCCCTTTGGATGCAGTAATTTAGAACAACACTTTCTTTAGAAACTTTACCGATCTTCATTGTCGTTAACAGTTTCACAGAAATGAAAAAGTGTCAGTGTTTCGAAACAGGATTTAGGAGTGTCGCAGAAAAACTAACATACCTATTTTCTATCATTTCCTAGTCTTCAGTTTCGTCCGTCAAATATTGGTAAATCTCATTCATCTGGTTTCTTGTCGGGTCGAAGTTGGAATAATGACAGACATGAACGTTCTCGATCATGTATAATTCATTGATCCGTGCATGAGTGAAAGTGATCCATCTACCTCATACATAAATGACTCCCCGGTTGATTCCATGCAAATTTGCATAAAATTCTCTCACCACATGAACAACCACAGTGGCGGTAGTATAGCACAACACTTCCTATCTTCACCACACTATCATCTCTTCAATTTCCTTTGAGGGATTATTCAATCCTCGATTTACGAATCCTCGTTCCTTGATCAATCTTTTCTTCATTAGTAACTTGTTGAAGATTCGTTGCGCTTCCCACTAATAAACTTTTGTCGATTAAACACTCACATTCTGGGATTATCAGGGGAATTGGACGCCATAGAAATGAAATTGGTGGAGTTTCACTTCATTTTTGGGGGAAATATGAACTTAGGAATCAAATTTGGGAGTTTAAAAGGGTAACTCCTGCCTAAAAACTGACAAAAATCGCCATTCAAATTCCAGAAACCGCCATCTCGCCAGTCTTGCCGTCAGCGGGGTCGAGGGCGCCGTCGCCAAGCCTCTGTATTTATTTTTCCTGGACACTCGGGAAAAACCCGTTGTCGGAGGGTGTTGAGGGCGCTGTCGGCACCCAAGGCAAAAATTGCACAGTTTCGCTCTGGTCCGAATGCGTTCCAATTTTTCTTTATGGATCCAATTCTTATGATGATTCAATGGTAAATAAGAGTATTAGAGCTTAATGCTACCACAAAATAATGATAATTTCAAATAAAAAATACTATAATTGCAGTAAAAATAAAGATAACTATGGGTTGCCTCCCATAAAGCGCTTGGTTTAACGTTGTCAGCCCGACCTATTCAGGTTTCATTCAGGTTGACTGATCATTAAAACCTCTTTAAAATTTGGTCTTTTACCCTCAAAATATGATTTTAATCTGTGCCCATTTACTTTAAATCTGTTTCCAGTCTTCTGATCTTAAATTTCAACAGCTCCGTAAGTATAAACTTGAGTCACAATAAAGGGACCTAACCAACGAAACTTCAATTTCCCAGGGAATAACTTCAGCCTAGTATTGTAAAGCAAAACTTCTTGTCCTGGTTCAAAGTTCTTCTGGTTAATCTTTCGATCATGCCATAATTTTAGTTTCTCCTTATAAATTCTGTCGTTATCATAAGATTCATTTCTTAATTCTTCTAATTCATTTAATTGTAACAATCTCTTCTTACCAGCATCTTTCAAATTATAATTGAATTCTTTAATCGCCCAATATGCTTTATGCTCTAATTCTACTAGTAAGTGACAAGTCTTTCTAAA
>NW_018164974.1:138288-139892 GCF_001263595.1 Phalaenopsis equestris | reverse complement strand
TTTAATAACTCAAAGGCATTTAAACAGCTTTCAGTAAATTCAATTTTCTTGTCCTTTTCTAAAAGTTGGCACAAAAGTTGGCAAATGATCAACAAATGCGTTGAAATATTGCCAAAAATTAAACCATGCAGAAATCCAAGAGTTATATCTTAGCAATTTTTGAAAAATCTTTAATAAAACCCCTGTAAAAACCAACATGTCTAAGAAAACTCCTAACCTCTCTTACATTAGTAAAAGGTGTTAGTTTAAATATAACTTGAATTTCTGCAGGGTCTGCTTCCATACCATCTTCCGAAATTTTATGCCCTAACACAATTCCTCCTGCAACCATAAATTGACATTTCTCCCAATTTAGAACTAAATTAGTTCTTTCGCATAACTCCAAAACTTTTTTTATATAATTTAAGCATGCGTCAAATGATGTTCCAAATACAGAGAAATCATCCATAAATACTTCCAATCCATCATCAATAACTTACTAAATATGCACATCATACATCTCTGGAATGTTGCCGGTGCATTACATAATTCGAAAGGCATTCTTCGAAAAGAAAAAGTTCCAAAAGGACTAGTAAACGTTGTCTTTTCTTGATCGTCACAAGCAATATGAATTTGATGGTAACTGATATATCCATCTAAAAAAAAAATATTTGTGCCCAGCAAGTCTATATACTATTTGATCTAAAAATGGTAAAGGGAAGTGATCTTTCCTGGTGGCAGTGTTTAATTTTCTATAATCAATACAAATACGCCACCCAGTAACTTATGTGATAGGTATTAATTCATTATTTTCTTTTGTCTCAATAGTCACTCCTCCTTTCTTAGGAACACAATGAATTTGACTTACCCAAGCACTATCTGAAATAGGATATATAATTCCAGTGTCTAACCATTTCAAAATTTCCTTCTTAACTACTTCTTTCATCATTGGGTTTAATCTTATTTGTGGATCAACTCTTAGATTATATTGTTCATCTAATATAATTATGTGCATACAGATCAAAGTACTGATTCCCTTAATATCAGCTAAGGTCCAACCAAAAGCTTTCTTATATCTTTTCAATGTATCTAACAGTTTATGCTCACGCAAATCATTTAATTTTGAAGATATAATCAGAGGTAATGTAGATGAGTCTCCAAGAAGCACATACTTCAAGTGGTTAGGCAATATTTTCAACTCAATTTCAGGTGATTTTATAATTGACGGAACTAGATTCTAATCAGCATTTTCTATAATATCCAGCAACTCCAATCTTTCCTGAACATAATCTAATTCTTTATTTTCTAATTCATTCAAAATAACTTCATTACTCTCTTCAAATTGTTACTCTCTTCAAATTGTTCAATTGTTCTTTCTCTTCAAAATGTTCATAAATAAAACTAAAGTCATAAATAAAATTAAAGTCATACAAACTACAACAAGTAAATAACTTATCTCTAAATTCTCCCCAAGAACACTCCTCGAAGTTTCTCTAAATCTCTTACTTTCTTTACAGCATACAAAATTCCTCTTCGAAGTAGCAAGGAGGAAGAAATCTCTCACTTTCCCTCCACTCTTACAATTTCTCGAAGAAATCCTCACAATTGTTCAATTGTTACAAACT
>NW_018164974.1:137824-138244 GCF_001263595.1 Phalaenopsis equestris | reverse complement strand
CAGAGCCTCTAGAGAAATCCTCACAATATTGGAACTCTAGTAAATACACTAATGGAACCTCTCTAACATCCAGGTAATTTTAACTCTCCAATTTTCGGCAAAAAATGTTCTTTTAAAGTTTTGGATGAGCTTTCCCAAGAGTTGTCTAAGCATGCCTTCAAAGTTTTGCCTTATCCAAAGCTTGAGTAGGCATAACTATCGATCTCGCCGTCGGCGATGTCGAGGGTGCCGTCGGCGGGCTTCTGAAGAATTTTGTCTTGTAGTCTCGAGAAAAACTCACCGTCTGCGGGGTCGAGGGCCCCGTCGGCGGCCTAGTTCAAATCTTCACATTTTGGTCCTTTTCGCTCCAACTTCGCTCCTTTTTGTATTTTTTGCTCCATTGACCCTAATTCATCATTCCTGCAACAAAACATCAAAAAT
>NW_018164974.1:134868-135997 GCF_001263595.1 Phalaenopsis equestris | reverse complement strand
GCATTCAACATGGAAGCAAAAAAATTTACCCTTTCTCGCTGCTTTATCTTCCATGTTCCTTTCCTATCAGTGAGAAAGTTGATCACATCATTGAGGGGGCCTTCCATTATACTAAAGAATTCATAGTGGTAGCTATAAGAGTCTGAAACTTCCTTAAAAGTGTTGATGCGGGCAGTAGTAAACTCAACAGGGAATCCACACACTTGAACACACACTTGAACGTAAACTCAACAGGGAATCCACACACTTGAACGATTTCGTCATCAGAATAAATCACATTGGCGTAGAACTCCTTCACAACATTTGCATCTAAGTTTTCCCATCTCTAACATAAGTTTTCCCATCTCCGCTCTGCAATAACTCGTTTGATTTCTCCTCCTGGACTTGCAAAAACTCAATCTTGTATGCACTTCTTTCCTTTAAAAACAGAAGTAAATTTTGTCTGAGCTATCGCATTGACGAAGCGAGACTCGTCGAACTCAACCCATCTCTTTTGTTGTGGAGCCATTTCAATCTAATCAAATTATAAAAAAATTTCAAAAATTACTTCAAATATGTAAACTTCAAATATGTAAATCATGGCTTCCAATAGTAATTCTAAGAGTTCAACAATAAAATCCATGAATCTCTTCGCTAATTTTCCTTACATTCCCAAATCTTTTGGATCTCATCAATGTGGGAGAAATTCATGGTGGAAATCAAATATTTTTAGCTTGGAGTGAAGCTCTTACCTAGAGATGATCAAATCCGGTGTCAGAAAGCCTTGAAATTGTCTCCTAATTCAAGATCTCTCAAGCCCTAGGTCAAAAATGGCATTTTTAGGAGGACGGGGATGATGAATAGTGGTGGTTGACTGGTCAAAATCGCGGTTAAAGGTGTTTTTCATGAGCTCACCGTCATTGGGGTTGATGATGCCGTCAGCGTGCTCAACTGGAATTAAAATCCTAAGTCTCGGGAAAATCTCACCGTCGACGGCGTTAAGGGCACTGTCGACAGGCTCTATTGATTTTGCCCAAATTCTGAATTTTTACGATTTCGATCAATTCCAAGCCTAAACAACATCTGTTTAATCATTATAGACATAATTTTAAATAACTAAATGATGCACTTAGCACATATAAACTTTCAC
>NW_018164974.1:131825-134856 GCF_001263595.1 Phalaenopsis equestris | reverse complement strand
TTATATATAAATTCCAAGGGGTACAATATACGTTACATAACACACCTAAGTTTGGTATTTTCTTAACCTCAATACATTAATTCAGCATTGCAATCCAAGCCACAACACTCAAAACGCTGAAAACAAAAACATCCTATGCTTAGTCTCAACTATACAGAAATCTATAAGCATAATTCTAAAGCAAATACAAATATAAGGTTCAATTAAAATACATAGATGGACATATAGGTAGTAATATAAATCTACTAATCCTCAAAATCGGTAATCGATTTTCATACTCGGTACTCGATTTTCCTCTGAGATCACCCAATGATTGCACATGAACGAGGAGGTTATAGAAGGGTCGGAATGGAAATTCTTCAGTAGAATCCTCCTCAATTAATTTCATCATCCTCATCAGTCATATCAAACTATCTTCTAGATGTCCAGAATGTTTGAAATGTTCCTTCATCCTCCAGTCCAAATGATCGAAGAAATTGGAGATATTATTAATCGCATTCATGACATTTTTTACTTCATTTTCCAATTTCTTGATTCGGCGCAGGATCACCAAAGACTTATCAGGGACTAAGGGTTGAACTGGCAGTGAATCTGAGATGATTGATCAACTATCATGGCCATTGCATTTTCATCTTCAAATGATGGGAATCTTACAGTTGGGTCCAAAGGCTTCCAAGGTAGTCGTGTCTTTTCCCAATTTTCATAGGACACTTGGAACTGACTGCAAAGTGAGAAAATTGTGGAGGGGTGTCCAAGCCCATGAACAATCAGGTCCAAAACTGACTTCACAATTATCGATCCAATATCGATCGGTAGTCCCCTTTGGATATAGCAGTTCAAAATAGCACTTTCCTTAGAAACTTTACCAACTTTCATTGTCGGCAACAGTTTTACAGAAATGAAGAAGTGTCAGTGTTTGGAGAGGGGATTTAGAAGTGTTGAAGAAAAACTAACATACACGTTCTCTCTCATTTCCCAATCGTCAGTTTTGTCCGTTAAATACTGGTAAATTTTATTCATCTGGTTCCTTGTCGGGACAAAATTTAAATAGTTGCAGACAGGAATGTTCTCTATCATATATAATTCGTTGATCTGTACAGGAGTAAAAGTGGTCCACCAACCTTGCACATAAACAACTCCCTGGTTGATTCCATGCAAATTTGCATAAAATTCTTTCACTACAACGACAACCACAGCAACGGTAGTGTAGCACAACACTTCCCATCTTCGCCGCACAATCATCTCTTTAATTGGTGTCGTAGGATTGTTCAGTCCTCGATTCACGAATCCTCATTCCTTGATCAATCTTTTCTTTGTTAGTAGTTTGTTGAAGATCCGCTGCGCTTCCGCACTAATAAACTTTTGCCTATTAAAAACTCGCATTTTTGGATTATCAGAGGAATTAGATGCCATAGGAATGAAATTGGTAGAGTTTCACTTCATTTTTGGAGAAAAAATATGAATTAGAATTTGAATTTTTGAGTTTAAACAAACTATTCCTGCCCAAAAACTGTGAAAAACCGCCACTCGAACACAAGAAACCGTCATCTCACCGGTCTCACCGTCGGCGGCCTTGAGGGCGCCGTCGGCACCCCTCTGTATTAATTTTGTCTGGTCTCTTGAGAAAAACCCAGCGTCGGCGGCGTCGAGGGCGCCGTCGGCGCCCAAGGCAAAATTTTCATAGTTTCGCTCTGGTCCAATGCGTTCTAATTTTTTTTTATGGATCCAATTTTTAAGATGTTTCAAGAATAAATAAGAGTAGTAGAGCTTAATACTACCATAAACTAGAGATAATCACAAATAAAAACTATTATAATTGCGAATAAAGTAAAAATAAATATGGGTTGCCTCCCATAAAGTGCTTTGTTTAATGTCGTCAGCCTGACCTATCCAGGTGTTATTCAGGTTGACTGATCATTAAAACTTCTTTAATATTTCATCTTTTACCCTCATAATATGGTTTTAATCTATGTCCATTTGCTTTAAATCTATTTCCCATTTTCTATTCTTCAATTTCAACAGCTCTGTAAGTATAAACTTGAGTTACAGTAAATGACTCTAACCAACGAGACTTCAATTTTCTAAGGAATAACTTCAGTCTAGTATTGTAAAGAAAAACTTCTTATCCTGGTTCAAAGTTCTTCTGGTTAATCTTCCAATCATGCCATAACTTTAGTTTCTCTTTATAAATCATAAGATTCATTTCTTAATTCTTCCAATTCATTTAATTGTAACAATTTCTTCTTACCAACATCTTTCAAATTATAATTGAATTCTTTATTCGCCCAATATACTTTATGCTCCAATTCTACTGGTAAGTGACAAGTCTTTCCAAAAATTAGTCTGTAAGGAGTCATTCGAATAGGAGTTTTATAAGCAGTCCTGTAAGCCCATAATGCAGCATCCAATCTAGTGGACCAATCTATTCTACTAGGGTTTACATCCTTTTCAAGTATTTGTTTAATCTCTCTATTAGAAACTTCAGCTAACCCACTGGTTTGAGGGTGATAAGCAGTAGAGAGTCGATGAATAATATTAAATTTTTCTGCCAATCTCTGAATATATTTATTCCTAAAATGGGATCCTCCGTTAGTGATAATCATTCTAGGCATTTTGTATCTAGTGAAAATATTTTTCATTAAAAATCTTGAAACAATTTTAGTGTCACAACGAGGTAAAGCTTGTGCTTCAATCCACTTAGAAATGTAGTCTACAACAATTAATATATATGAGTTCCCAAATAAAGGAATAAACGATCTCATAAAATCTAATCCCCAAATGTCATAGATCTCAACTTCCAATATGAAATTTAGAGGCATTTCATTTCTTAAAGATATATTGCCTACTCGTTGACATCGATCACAAGTTTTTATATATCTATAAACATCTCTAAATATAGTAGGCCAATAAAATCCAGCTTGTAAAATTTTATAAGCAGTTTTATCAATCCCAAAATATCCTCCAAATTCATATCATGACATTTCTGAATGATCAGCTCAGTTTCTTCATAAGGTACACATCTCCTCATAAT
>NW_018164974.1:130097-131009 GCF_001263595.1 Phalaenopsis equestris | reverse complement strand
GTGAGGATTTACGTTGCATAAGCAAGCAACCTCAAAGTCCTATGGCTTTTTTGTTTAAGTCTAAGGAAGGAAGATTGGTTTAGCTGGGGAAGATAGGTTTTCCTGTTGAAGATGGTCGTGCTGCCCACCATGCTAGCTCCAAGCTCCTGCTGCGACGAGTTTGAGTTATCTTGTGTGTCAAGTTATACTATCAAATCAGGGGCCCTATGGTTGAAGTTCTTTAAATTTTATGAGGGCATATTAAAGTTGATTAGAGTCACACCGGTTAGGATCCTACGGTTCCCTCGTTCCGGTATCACTATTTTCTATTGGATTCGCTTAGTCCAAATAAATTTACTAAACTCAACTTAATGAGTTCCATAATTTCATTTAGACCATGGAAAACCTCGGGTTAGCATGCAAGTTTATGTAGGTAAACGCAAGCATGAAACGTGTAAGGAAAAGACAGAAAAAAGACGGTACTATAAACTGTAAAAGCGTACCTGGCGAGTCTTCTCGTTCCACCACCTGAAACTTAAAATGCATGTTGAGGCAATTTATGAAGAGCAGGAAAGGTAAAATTTTGGTAATTTTCCTAACCCTATGTCATATCTTGTTGAGTTCTTAAAAGTTTAATTAATGATGATTTCATTGAGTGAAGCATATTAAGTTTTAATAGGCCTCTGAGGTATCCAACAAGTTAAGAGGGGAAAGCAGGTCCATGCCTCTCTCTCACCAACTAGTGAAAAGCCTCGAGTCCATTTAAACTCATTATGTTGCTTAATGGTTCATCCTGTAAATACCCTTATTACTCAGTGAACATTGATGTCTCAATTATACTTAAGAAAGAGGTAATTGTCACTTGTGGTTTAATTTGAAAATTATGTGGGTGAAGACCCTTAAAGAGGCAAGCTAGTGTAATTTGAACACTTA
>NW_018164974.1:104609-129401 GCF_001263595.1 Phalaenopsis equestris | reverse complement strand
AATAGGATTTTTCAAAGAAAATTCCTAACTTGACCAAGGTAAATTATAATCCCTTGAAATTTTTACTGGAGGTATACCTAAACCAGATAAGCCTTTGAACCAAAGTTCATGATTTTTTAAATTCTCTGTGATTTATTAGAATTATTTTAAGTTTTGGGATATTTAATAAAAATAAAATATTTTAGGTGGTGAAAATTAAGTTTTATATTTTTGAAAAATCTCCCTAAGGTTAGAAAACTTAAAGGAGAAAATTTTATATTTTTTTGATTTTTCCTTGATTTATTGGAATTAGTTTAGTGAAAACTCATTTTTAGCCTTTTAAAAAAACTATTTTTAAGCTTTGAAAATAAATATCTTTATTTAGAAAATCAGGAAAAATATTCTAATTGTTCCTAAGTAATTAAAAAACAATTTAGAACATTTCCATGAATTTTATTATTTTTATGATTTTTATGAATTTTTAATTATTTAAATACTTAAAATAGGCCAAAAATTAAGTTTTTATTTTAAAATATTATTTTATTTTTATAAAATATTCCTGATCATAGAGAACTCAAAAAACTAAGTTTCATAATTTTTTGAGTTATATTTTGATTTTTAAAAAATCATTTAAGTGTTAAGAGTGACATTTATCTTTAAAAATCAATTTAAGTTATTAAATGAACTCAAAATATTTTTAAACTTTTATGATGAGTTCTCTGGATCATAAATAACAGTGGAGAGCAAAAATCAAGTCGTTTAAATATTTATATTTTCCAAATTTAATTATCTTAGTGATTTAGTATTTGCAAAATTTAAGTGCATTTTAAAAGACTTGAGGCTGTTAACTGGTGTTAGTGTCCTCCCAACAAATTGAGAAGATGGTGCTTTGAGGCTGTTAACTGGTGCCTAGGTGCCAGAACTATTCGAGGCAGTTTCACCATGGCCCAATGAGTTATTTGACAAACTCCAATGGTTTGGGAGAAACTTTTTGGCCTTTCTAAATCCTAGAATTCTCTAGGAATGGAAAGAGGTCATAGACAGGAGTAGGGATTGTAGATTCTTACCTTATCTTGAGAGATTGGAGAGGGGATTTGAGTGAATTCTGAAAGAGAATTGTATCAGCATTGCAAGGAGCAGTATGAAGCTTTGTTGGAGGGATTTTCATCTCTTTCTAAGAGAGGAAAATCTAAGTATTGTGTTCTTTATGGTCTTGTACTTATTGTAAACACATAATTAGAGGATTTGCTTTGATTTAATGAAGTTTTCTATTGTTTTAAACATGCTTTGTGAGTAGAATCCTTGCTCTTTTCTCTCCTGATAATTAGGTAGAATTTGTAGGATGATGATTACTATATAATTAATATTTTAATTTTAATGTGATGATTTTCACTTCATTCTTTATTCACTTATCAATCTGATCAATTGGTATGTTAAAATTTGTTGTGAATCCATAATGACTCGTAAGAGCTATGAGAAATCACATTGCACTACTAAGTGAAGGAAATGCAATCTATAGGGTAATGTAAATAGATAGGGAAATAGGCTTTGATGGGTTCAAATTGAGGTTTCTAGGGTGATAGGCAGAAACACTAACCAAGTTTGAACCAAACTTCTTACGCACTCAGAAGAGGGTAAACAAGATAAAAGAAGAGGTTTACTTCTATTTTGCACTAATACAACAACAATTCTTAATGATTGAACCTACAATCTACTTAGTCAATCACAAGAGAAAAGTCCTTTTATCAATCTTGAATTTCATCAAACTAATTTCTCTAAACAGGTTTAATTTAGACTTAGGATTGTAATCTAGAAGTAGTTGTTAGAAAATCACCTTTTATTGACCTTCCAAACTAGGACCTGAAAGTAGTAGACTAGAACTTCGCCTGGGGAATTAACTACCTCACTTCTCTGTGGGTTCAACATTCTGGACTCATTTGAGCTATATATTATTGAAACGATACATGTACCTGCATGAGAAACCCTGGTGAGAAATATTACCTAATTTTAAGAACTCAACTAATTTATTAGGGAGTGGATCATGCCATTAACAAGACTTACATAATTGTGATGTTGGGGCGGATCAAGTTTTGGGTGTCGTTGCCAGAAAAGTGACAGTAAGAAAAACTTTAGGAGAACTTTCGTTGAACTTGAAAGATTTAGATTTGAAAATTATGGTGTTATTATCTAGTGTGTTTAATTATTATGTTTTTATCTTAAAAAAATTAAAAATACCAAAAATATTTTTGAGTGCTTGAAGTACTGGATATCTATTCTATTGGTTAAGTCTTTAGAGTTTAATACGTAGTTCAGGAGCTGCGGACCTTGAACCATATGAATCAGAACTAGAAAAAACTTTTAGGAGGAATAGGAAACAGATAAGAGTCCAAAAACTTGTTTTGGAAATGGTGAATCAACAAGTTAATGAAGATTTAATCTTGGCTTGTAATGCTAATAGACATTTGAGGGATTATGTGAATCTTCTGGTGGACAAAAGTCACTTAAGTATACCAACCCCCACAATAGAGGCTCATACTTTCAAGCTTAAGCTTGTTATAATTCTGATGGTGCAAAATAATCAATTTGGAGGATCCTTGTTTGAAGATCCTAGTTTAAATTTAGTGAGTTTCTTAGAATTTTGCGCCACATTCAGGTATAACAACGACTCCAATGATGTTATTAAACTTAAATTGTTTTCCTTTTCCTTGAGGGATAAAGCCAAAATGTGGTTTAATTCAGTAGTTCTAGGTTCAATTAGAATGTGATGGGATTTAACCAACCAATTTCTAGCTAATTATTTTTCACAATCTAAAATTGCTAAGTTGTGGAATGATATCATGTCATTCTATCAACATGAAGGTGAATGTTGACCTCACTTTTGGTTGAGGTCTAGTTTCTCCCTTAGAAGCCTAAGAACTATCCATAGGACTTCCTTGTTGACTGTCCTATATGAATAGTGTTGGAACCATCACCAATAGAAATTCTAAACTATTCTTTGCACATCTTGAAGTTCCATACGTTGGTTCTAACCTCTAACACTTAGTAGGTGGGAATAATATGGAGGAACTCAAGATGAGTTCCCATAGGACTATTTGCCCTTAGGGATAGCTCTGGGTGGTGTGGTCTTGATCAGTCTTGCACACACATACACTTGCACCTGCACTCACAACGTAAACCCTAACCCAAACATACCTATTTTGATCCCCTACTTTATTGAAAACTCATGTGGATGGTCCCCCAAACCATTAGCCCTGGGCTGGGGTTTGGCTAAGACCAGCACATGGATGATCCATAATGGGAGTTCCTTTGGTCTCATGGCTCAAATAGGGTGACCTCATAATTAAAACATCAATCAATCCCAATTTTATCGAATTCCCAATTTTGACCTTTCTTGATCCCAAACTTCACTAAATTACCAAATTGCCCCTAAACCCAAGATTTTTTTAAAACTCCCAAAATTAGCCAAATTCTCAAATATCTTCAAAAATCATTTCAAACCATTAATATTTTTGTTTACTAGTATTTTTGTTTATTCTCAAATGTTTATTCTTTTTTATGTGTCCCAAAATCACACTCAAATCACTCACTATCGATATGAATCAAAAATCATTTCAAACCATATGGAAATCTAGAAGTTAAATTCTTTGTCATGAGTCATATTTTTATGTAGTAAAAGAATTACTTAAGGACAAGTAACATTTAAGTTTGGGGGATTTTGATGCACCAAAAATATATTCATTTTTATATCTATATTTTATACTCATTTTTGGTGATATTGCACTTTAAGGGAAGGTATTTTTCATATTTTATTGTAACTTGTTGATTTTTAGGACTTGAAGCAAAAAGAAAGTAAAAAATGATGGGATTTGAAGTCAAAATAGCATTTTTGAAGAAATACTCAGCGCCGATGGCGCCAGGGTGGACGCCCAGGTTGGACGCCGATGGCGCCAGGTTGGACGCCGATGGCACAAACCTATAGAACAAAGGCCAGAATTTCCTCAACCTGATGACGCCAGGAGGAGCGCCGACAGTGCCATTTGACAGAGTGCAATAAATTAATTCATGGGCCATTGGCGCTGAAGGCGCCAGAATGGGCACCGACGGCACCAATGTCTGTGCATGACCGATTTCTAGAAGATTCAATGAATTTGGACACTTTTTGAATATATTTTGGATGCACCTATTGAAAAACTGAGGTTGTGCTCTATTAAGAGTAAAAATTGATCAGAAAAATCTCTCTTCGGCCTCCCCCCAACCACTTTGAGTCCATTAGTCATTTATTTCTTTAGAGTTTTGAGTTTTATGGTGAGTTAAATGAATTCTTTTCTAAGAGTTGTTAGAGAGGGAGAGAAGTGAGAGTTTTATTCTTCCTTAATTCTTCTAAGAGAGAATCAAGAGTATTGTAAAGAGAGAAAGAGTCCAAGAGAGGCTACAAGGGAATTGCTTTGAGAAAAAGTTTCAGATAAGTTTTGTTTGTTTATTATTGTTGTATTAACTTTCTTTTATATATGAAATTTATGTTTTATTGTATCTTTCTCAAGGAGTCTGGGTAGTTTTCTTTATCTTTCTCCCTACTTTGAGATATGATGAAATGAAGAGATAATTTGGATGTGCCAATTTTAAAATAAAAAATAAATTGTGATGGTTTTCAACTTTGTTCTTAATTTACTTTTCGATCTAGCCAATTGAAATGTTAAAATTTATTGTGAAACATATGATCTGGGAAATAGAGTATGAGTTCTAAGAGTATGTGAGAATCACATTTAATTCCATGGAGGAGTATTTTGTTCATGGAATTAAGTGCAAATAAATAGAGAAATATACATTGTTGGGTGTAGAATTGGAGATTTTAGGGTGAAAAACTAGAATCCCCAATTTGGTATTTGTGTTTAAGAATTAAAGCAAGCATTAGCCTTTAGGGGAAGGGAAGTGGGAGCTCTAGAGTGAGCCAATATCCTCCCAGCCTAACCATAGATTTAGGGACTAAACCTGAGATTAGCCAATGATTCTCTATAAAACTCAATTAGGGTAGAGAATTAAAATTGCTCCTATTTGACCAAATAAAGATTTAAAGCATTTTTCTCATCTCATTTTACCAAAAATTCATTGTAGTGGAAAAGATGCTTTTTCATATTAGATAACTTTATCACATAAACATAGTTTGGTAGTTACTGTTTAAAATTTGCATTTCAGTTTTGTTAGTAGTTAATAATTTAGTTCTGATAGTACATAAAATATTCAAAATTAGTGATAGTAGTTTTATTTTATTGTCGTGAATTTCCTAGTTAATTTATCATTTTAAATTTAAACCTTCATCGTGGGATCGATATTTGGGGCTTAAACAAAAAGTCTTGTATTACTTGATAACGATATGTATCCTTGTGTAGAATCCCTACATAAATTGCTTAAATTTTTTATTCATAAAACAACACATCAATTTTTTGGCACCGTTCTAAAGCGGAGTCAACTTTCTATATTTTGCACAACTATATCTTCGGGATCATTGATCCTATAGGTAATTGGAATAGCAAGTGTAATTCTAACTTTTGACCTTCTTTTCCTCTTGGATTTAACTCCAACCCATAGTTAAAGGAGAAGAAGTTATCGTTAGAAGAGCTTGCTATTCAAATGGGAGTTTTGTTTCAAAGCTAAGGGGTTGGAATAAGGAATATAGAAAATCAACTGTGACAAATTGCTAACTCACATAACAACCGGCCCCAAGAAACTCTTCCTAATAACACTCAGATAATCCTTAAGGAGAAGAATAGTGAGCAAGTTAGAGCTATCTAACCTAGAATTAGAAGAAAGATAAAGGATATGGTTTAAAAGAACATTGACTTGAGAAAAGAGAAAGATGATACCAAAAAACCTAAGGAAGTAATTTCTAAAGAATTAGAAACCTATTTCTCCAACTATGACAAATATAAAAAGACAACCTCCACACTTTCCTCATAAACTCCAAAAACAAAAATTAGACAAAAAATTCTCTAGATTTAGAGAAATATTCAATAAATTAAGTAACCCAATAAAATTTGATCCATAATATAAAAAACCTTGGGAGAACCTGAACCAAAATTTAGTAGGCCTTAAACTATCTTATAGGGAATAATTTCTCATGACTAGTAAGGGAGATATTCATATGCAAAAAGGGAAAATCATTGGGAGAATATTATATTTAGAAAGGACCATTAGGAACAATAATTTGATTCAATCCTCTACATGCCCTCAAGATGACTATTATAGTGCTGAGAAGGATAAGTTGCAGGAAAATTCAAATTTGAAGATTTAGTAGAAATTCCAAAATCAGTAAAAGATTGGGCAATTGATCGGGGATTACTATATTGGAATTTTGATCTAAGAGGAATTTTTATTCGTCGGGCTGATGGCGTTAAACCAAGTGCTTTTTGGGAGGTAATCTAAGGTACATATGTGTTAGTTTTATTTTCAGTGTTGACTGTTTGTGGTGTGTTGTTTTCATTATTTGTGTAGATTAGAATGTTTGATGATGATTGTGGATGTTAGGATCCTGCGTAGATTTCTTGATTGTATGTTAGTAGAATTAGATTTGATGTTCCTTTATGATTAGTTTTACCACTATCATTAAGATACTGGTGTATTTCCCTTTTACTGGTTGTACCAGACATTATTTTTTAATGTTTATAAATTTGAAATATTTTTGGACAAATGTTTTGGTGCATTTAATTATATCTATGATGACACCTAAGCTGTTAGTTAGACTTTCTTCAATTCAATGTTCATTTTAACATGTGTAGTTTAGATTTACTTTTTGTTGCCTATTAATCTGTCCCGATGAATACTTGAAAATATTTCTGATAGACATATGAGATAGATTGTATTTCTGATGCTATGTTTTTTCTTCCTTCTTACATGTCCTATACTGAATGCTATACATATTAAAAATTAAGTTTGGGGGTGGGGGGGAAAGAAAAAGTTAAACTTTAGTTTTTCTCAGTAGCTTACTTTAAAAATTGATATGACTTTAAAATGAATTGTGATATGTTGTGTTATCTTTAGGATGCTATAATTTTGATTTTGGGAATGCTTTAGAAGACTTAATTGAAATTCTTGATAGGATTGTTCTAGAGTTAATGATTTTGTAGGAGACAAAAAGAAAATGATTTTACTATTTATGGTAGGAAAGAATTATATTTTTGAAAAACTAAGATTCTTAGATTTACGCTCTTAAAGAATTTAGACTCTATTAAAATGTATTTAAACTAATACTTACAATTTTCAAGTAAAAGAAAGTGATGAGTTTTTAACTTTAGGAGGATGATAGTGAAAATTCAATGAAACCATTTAAAGTTCATCCAGATATAGTATCCTCACCTAAAAATTTAATGATTATATAGATCCTGAAAATAATAAGTATGAAAAAGAGAGGAGAAACTTGAGTAGAAAGCCTAATAAAAAATCGACTTTACTAGAATCTTCTCAAGGGAAAATACTTTACTAAAGTCCTAAATTTACTTTTCTTTCAAAAGGGGTATTAGTAACAACTTTTTTCTTATATATAGTACTTAAGTTCTGTCTTTTACACTTTATAGGAATCCTAATTTTGGCAAATTACAATTAGTTTTAAAGTAGATAGGAGATCAGAATTCTTAAGTTTAATACATAATGTACTTACACTCTAGCCTTAGCTTGATTCAAAAGAATTTCCCTTAAGTTGCACTATGAAATTCCTAAGGCGAATTTGTAGAAAATCCCGAAGAAACCAACTATCTCAAATCAAAAAAATTTTGTTTTTAAAATTGTGGTGTTACTTGAGGACAAGTAGCTTTTAACTTTTAGGGATTTAGATATGTTTTTTAGTAAGCTTAATTTTCTCTACTTTTTGCACTAATTTTTGAATGAAATTAAACTTTTAAGGAAATTTATTTCCATGTTTTTATTGAAAGTATAACAGGTGGGACAATTGGAGCGGAAACAAAGTGAAATAGAGGCAATTGGAGCAAATGGGTCTGCCAGCAGACTTGTGCCTAGGCGCTACTTTTAGGTGCCCAAGCACTGTTCCCTAGCACCTTGGCACCATGTACTGGCACCTAGGTGTCAGTGTCCTCCTACCAAACTAAGAAGAAGGCGCTTAGGCATTGTAGACTGGCACCTAGGTGCCAGAACTGTTTTAGGCGGTTTCAACACACCCCAAGGAGTTATTTAACGAATATCGATGATTTAGGAGACACTTTTTAGCATTTCAAAGTCCTAGAATTCTCTAAGAATGTCAAGAGGTCGTAGATAGGAGTAGGGATTGCAGATTTTTATATTTTCTTGAGATATTGAATAGGGGATTTGAGTGAATTCTAAAAGAGAATTGCATCAACATTGAAAAGATTACTAGGAGGCTTTGTTGGATGGATTTGCATCGCTTTTTTAGAGAGGAAATACTAAGTATTGTTATTATCTTTTATTTTTTGTAAACACATATTTTGTGGATTTTCTTTGATTTAATGAAGTTTTCTATTCTGTTAAACATGCTTTGTGAGTAGAAACTTTGCACTTTTCTCTTGTGATAATTATGTAGAATTTGTAGGAGAATGATTACTATAGAATTGATATTTTAATTTTAATGTGATAGTTTTTACATCATGCTTAATTTACTTATCAATATGATCAATTGATATCTTAAAATTTGTTGTGAATTAATAATAACTCAAGAGAGCTATGACTTTAATAACTAGGAGAAACCACATTGCACTAGTGAGTGAAGGAAAAATAGTCCATAGGGCGATGCAAATAGATAGAGAAATAGGTTTTGATGGGTTCAAATTGGGGTTTCTAGGGTGACAGGAAGGAACACTAACCAAGTTTGAACCAAAATTTTTTATGCAATAAAAAGAGGGTAAAGAAGAGGTTTCCTTGTATTTGTCACTATTATAACAACAATTCTTAGTGAACGAACCTACAATCAACTTGTCCATCACAAGAAAAAAGTCCTTTTATCAATCTTGAATTTTACCAAACCAATTGCTCTAGATAGGTTTAATTTCAACTTAGCATTGTAATCTAGGAGTAGCTGTTAGAAAATCATCCATTATCGACCTTCCAAATTAGGATTTGAAAGTAGTAGACTAGAACTCCGCCTGAAGAATTAACTACCTCGCTTTCCTATGGGATCGACATTCCAGACTCATTTGAGCCCTATACTACTGAAAAGATAGGTATACTTCCGTGAGAAACCCCAGTGAGTAATATTACCTAATTTTAAGAAATCAATTAATTTGCTAGAAAGTGGATCAAGTTTTGGGTGCCATAACCAAGAATTACATAATTGTGACTAGGTTAGGGTGGATTAGTATGCATGAATTGTGTGTGGGGATGTGAGTGGTATGCAGGAATTGGGTGAGGTTTATGAATGTGGTGACAGGTGTGTGTATGTATATGCATGGATTGTAGAGATGGTAAGGGGTTTGTGTGGTGCTCCAAAGGAATGGAACCCTAGGTCACAAAGGACTTCCTAAGGCATCACCCAACTCTATGGTGAGCTCATTTTGAGTCTCAATGTGTGGTCCCTAACCAACTCAACCAAGTGTTGGGGATCTAAGACCACACCCATGAGTTTGCAAAAGAGCCAAGAAGTGGCTGGACTTTATAATTGGGGTGAGTCCCACCACTAGTCTTATAGAAAAGTCTTACGGCTAGATCTTAAGCTCTAGAGGAGGAGAGAGAGCTCACCAAAATGAGTTCAACATTTTAATGCATATTTTTACAAAATATATCTCTAGTTAACTAATCTTGTGAATCTAACTTGGTGTAACCTCAAAAGAGGTTCAAATCTTAAAATCCTTACAAAAAAAATCAGAGGCACATGATAGAAATACAAAAAACTGAAAAAATATTAGGAGTTCTTCAAGAATGATGAAGCTCATGCCTTTATGATTTGGGAATCGTGGTGGAATGTGGTGTTCCAAGATTTTTTCTTATTAGATAGTTGTTAAATGAGTATATAAGTTCACTTTATGCCAATATTTAGATCAAAATAAGACTAGAATCCATGAAGTTGAGGTTTCCTCAATCCCAATGACATTCTGTAGAAATGTACTAATCTCTATAAAAAAAGCTGCAGAATTCTACTGGACATGTCTATCATCTCAGGATTCTATGGTTATCACTTACATTTTTGCAACACAACGGTTAGATGTCATAACTTCATGAAAGATTTTAATATCCTAGTTGGTCAGATTAGGAGTAAATGAAACTTAAAGGTTAACCAACAACAAAGTTCATGAAAGCATAGAAAATGCTACAGTAAAAACATCTCAGAAAATGACGATAAAAACCACTACCCCTAAATCATAGAGACACGAAGAAGAATTTAGTAACACATCATCGATAAAATCATAGCAAAATAATTATGCAGAATTTTATTGCAAGAAACATAGACATGTTAAGCTTACAATCAACTTGTCTCCTCCACACAGGAGTACCTCTTCTTCTCATACATACTCTCCCTTAACCCCTCAAGAATATATAGTGGAGCTCAGCCCAGAGGTTTTAACCCAAGAACGAAAAAAAATCTTAGAGAAACATTCAAAAATCTCTCATATTCTCTATCTCCAGTCATTCAGAACTCTCCTCCTTTCCTTAAGCTTTTATTTTTATATCAAAAACATGAATTTGGCAGGAAATTTTCTTTCCAAAAATGATTTCCCCCTCATTGGCATGGTCACTTCAAAACTTGGAGTGGGCATATATGGTTTCTAAACTAGGAGACAAGGTCAAGCGTGACACCAATGTGGTCATGCCAGACTCTGGAATGGTCATGCCACTATTCTCGATTAGGCGGTGTGGTCACCCTGCTTCCAGACGTCTTCATTTTGCTTAGGCCACTTTTTAGTTATTTTTTCTTGTTCTAAAATGATCATATTTAACACTTGTATCTTACACGATATCAGGAAAAAACTTTTCTCATGTTTTAAGCTCTATTAAATAAGCAAAAATATTAGGTAAAATATTTGTTAAAATGTTGGTAAAATTACCTAAAATTCACGCATGTCACCTATCCATTCTCCTCTGGTCAATGCATCACTCAGACTATACTTTCCCTGATTGGTCTCAACCTTTTATGGCCTTTAAAGTTTTCACATTGTCAAAGAATGGACATGCTCTATTTGTTACACTTTGAGGCAATTTTGTTGTACTTTGGATGTTGGTTTGGCATTTGCATCTTCTATCTTTGATAGTGGTGATAGGATGATTCCTCCACTTCTTAATTACATCATTTTATGTTTACATGATTATTCGTTAGCTTTGATAACTCGACCAATTTTCATGGGTTCTTTAGGCAACCTGTATAGTGAAACATCCCTTCAAAAAGATCTTGTGTTAGAATAGATTGAGCCATTGTAGATTCTAGGTCTTTGAACTCAATCACGTCCCACTAAAATCTAACAAAGGTTTAAATTGACTCGTTGGACTTTTGAAGAATTATCAATAAAGCTTGTGAGCTCTTTATTGGACACTAGGCATTGGTATATTAGATTTTGAACAAATTCTTAAACTTGTCAAATGAGATGTAACTTCAAAAACTCACCTAATTCTTGACTCCTTAGAGGTGAAAAGATCAATATATATTTAAGTTTGTTTATATTCAATAATGACATAACTGATTCAAATTAAGCAATGCATTTATGCACTTTTAATAGGATTTAAAGTGACTACTTTAAATCTAATTTGAGGCCTTTTGTCACTGATCATTTTGGAAAAAAGCATTCAAGAATTTGGACCTTATTCTTCTTATTCTTACTTTCTTATTTTGTCAACAAGGTTGAGGTTAACTCATCTTCTTCCAAATGTGAGTAGCTCAAAATCATAGCTAGGACACCATAGATCAACCATCAAGTCACCCTTAAGTTGTCAACTAACCTCAAAATCCTCACTCTTAATGTCAATAAAGATTTCTAATGGTAGGGGTTCTCTAGTTCAGTACGTCTCTTCTGAGAAATCTCTGAGTGACCTTTTAGAACTTTAACATAGCAATTTATGATGGTTGATCCTATTTTATATGTGAGTTAGGCCAGAGCTTAGTAAATAGAATGAAATGTGAAAAATGAGGAAAAAAGAAAAGGACAAGGCAAAAAAATATAAAAAACCCACTATCAAAACTGAAAGGTTCAGCGAACTTGACTCAAAATAAAGAATTATATGCGCTCCATGTGATCCAATATATTTTAGACAAAGTATAGCGTGGAATAAGAAAAACTGTGCATTTAAAGAACATGGGAAAATATAAAAAGTGGAGCCTAAATATAGACTCGGTTTTGGACAAATCACTGGATATCCTAAGAGTATAGGCCGAGTAACTTTTTCAAGCATAGAAGACTTTCTGGCATGGTTCAATCCAACTTTATTGTTTCTTACTTTTAATTTTCTCAGTTGCAATTACAATTATTGAACTACTCATTAATTTTCTCAGTTGATGTTTAAATAAGGGGGGAAGGTGTGCCAAACATGCATCATATGGAATAAGGCGTGATTTGATCACGTGGCGAGAATTTATCCCATGCATTGACTGAAGATTCAAAATTTACGAGTTTGGTAGAACAATTTTGTTTGGGATTGGAATTACAACTTATAATTTCTGGTTGTGCGGTGTCATGCTAATGAAAAATTATTGCATATGGACATCGCATGCAGAGAGGAATGCGGTGTTCGATCTTGATCGTAAATTACGGTGATCTACGGTCATGATGTATTTCGGTGGGCCCTACTACATCCTGACCGTAGATCACCGTGATCTACGGTCAAGATCAAACACCACATGTATCTCTGCATGCATCTCTGCATGCGGTGTCCGTATACAATAATTTGTCCATGCTAATAGATCAGGCTTGCATAAATTAAGTTAGTTTGAACTTTGGAAGGCCGGGGCCGTGCTACGGTTTTAATTGGCAAACATAAGTGTAGAGCAGCAATAAATTAACATACTTAACAAGTAGTTTTTATAATATAAACCAAATTGAACATCATTTGACGGACAACGAAATGATTATTTTCACTTATAAATACCCATTCATAATGAATAAGTGAAAATGCTATGAATTCTTTTTTTTTTTTTATTTCCAGGTAAAATGCCTCATTGAATTATTTGTGATTGTTTTATATTTTTATTATATATATATATATATATATAATGCAGGATTCACAAAATCTAACAACTAACAAAGATGATGGTGTGACGGTCCAGGACCCACCAGAGGAAGTTCGAGGGCCCGCTTTTATTGGCCCGACTCCTATAGGTCGAGACAAAATAACCCAGTATTAACCTCACGACGAGATTCCTATGGGGTCGGACGGATGTCAGGAATCACCTGGATCTTAGACAGGCGGCCTTCACCTCCCTGTCGACCCTTCAGCCATAGCCACCTGGGTCACGATTTGGTCTGACACCATCTCAGACTCCAGACACATAGCCACCAAAGTCACGATCCGGCCAGACGCCATTTCAAGCTCCCCACCATATAATTATGTATGTTTTAAATTGTCCTCTAATTTAACTTTTTTACTATGGCACAAAATGTAATCTTATAACTCTCATTCCTATAAAAAGGGGATCATTTCATGAAAAATGGTTATGTGATTTAACTGTTCATTACTGTGCAATCTTAGTTGTTTTCCTCCCTCTCTCTCTCTCTCTCTCTCTCTTCCTTTCTCTCTCTATTCATTAAGTGTGTCTCTTGCACAAAGTTGGATTTAACATTCTAAAAGTTGCAGTGAGAGTAGAGTCATGTTATCGATAAGAAGAGGAGCGTAACAAAAACAACAACAATAAGAAAAAAACCACCAGAATGGTCTAGAGAGCTCATAGAAGAGTTTGACATGAAATGAGGATTCATATAGCGAACCAGATTTCAGAATAGATCTTGGAGGTTCTAGGGGCTATCACGGCCTTAGGAGGTGAACAAGCTTCTCGAGGTTAGAATCCTTCTCAAGAGGCAGCGTTGGTGCACAATAATAGTGGTTTGAACCATGACCAAAAGAGGGCCGAAGATTCAAAGTACATGGACAACATTGGATCTACGTAGGTGGAGAGATATTGCTTTTGACATGGAAGCAAAATGGCAGATGGAGAACCCTTTCTGTCTTAACATCTCAAAGGTTGAACCGCCGGAAAACTTTGACTACCAGCGTTGGAGGCTAATAGGGGCCAGTCTGATCCCAACGACCACATTGCCTCATTCAAGTCAGCAATGTGCCTTCTCAAGGCTTCAAACACATTCAAGTGTCATCTTTTTTTTCAATACCTTGGGATCATCAGCTATGAGATAGTTCAACTCGCTTTGGACCGAATGCATCAACAGCTTTGTGAATTTCAGAAGAATTTTTATGGTGCAGTTTACAAGCATCTGGAGGCCCAAGGAGTGTACACGGTCCTTGTGGCAAACCAAACAAGGACCGAATGAAAACCTGGGTTTGTACGTCCTTTGATTCCAAAGAAAGATTATTGAGGTGAAAGATCTCTAATCTGAGATGGTGCATACTGATCCCATTTTCTTTTATATACTTTTGTTTCTGACTCCACTGCTAAGAACTAGATATAAATTTCCTGACAACAGAAGGAAAAAACTAAATCCTTATCTAGTACTATAGTACTACGATGTATGTGTGAATAGATTCTTGATTCTCTTTATTTATATTTCTTTCTTTACAACAGTTTCAAAAACTTGGTACGCTGTTCTTTTATATTTAAATATTTGGATACTTATCGTAATCAAGTAATATAGAATGTTTTGATTAAGTCCCGAATATCGAACCCACAGGGAAAACTACAAACTCTTAAAAAGAAATTAGATAACAAATTTTACTTTGAAAAGGAGTCTTACTCAAACTATAGATACTATGGTAGGAATGAAAGTTTGATTATTTTTGGTAATTTTGATAATTGAAAAGAAAGTAAACAACTAACTAAATTTAACTAAATTTTTATAAGATGAAAGCAATACAAATAAAATATCTTTTTCTTTATCATGAATCAGTAAAAAGTATAGGAATTCTGTTGTCAAAGTATTTAAATTGTGTTGTGCCAAAATGAGCAATATTATTCTTTACCCTTACAAGAGATGCTATAAAGAACATTGGTTAATCTAAAGTTTGAATAATCCTGAAGTCGGGCTAGGTAGGGAATATACTAACTCTCACTCTAGAGTTCTCTCTTCTCCCTCCACCTGGGGGCTAACTTCTCTTATCAAGACTTAAAACAATAGAATGAATTGGGGGATTTATTCTGTCACTCTAAAATCCACTAACTCTACACCCTTTAAAGTTTATTTCCCTAATTATTTGCACTCAATCATATGAATTACATTCTTATCCATACAATCTCATGTGATTCTACCATTAGTTGACTGAGACAATACCATCACGGATCATACATGTTCTCACAACAAATTTAAACATCTCAATTGGCCAAATCAAAAGCTAAATGAAGTACATAGATTAATTCATCACAACTTATTTCAGCATTATAGATCAGTACTTCACACAACTTCCATCCAACACTTAATTACTTATCATTTTAAAGAAAAAAAGATAAAGAAAACTACCTAGAATTCATGGAGAAAACACAACAACAATTAAGTTTAAAAGTAGAAATCATATAGAAACATAAGAAGTCTAAATTAAAACCAAATGCAGTCACAAAGATAAAAACTTATCTCAAACTCCTCTCCACCAAACTCTTGAAGTTCCTTTCTCTTCCTTTCTCTTACGATCCTTCCTAGGTATGATCGCCCAACTCTAGATAGTTAAAACCTCTCTATCTTACTAACAAACTACAATGGATTCTTAATTAGAAATATCTAATCACTTTCTCCTTCACTAGGAGTGAGAAAAGTGAGAAGAAGCCCTAAGTAAGATTCTACAACTCCATACTTCTAATCTCTAAAAGTGTCTTAAGTCTTATATATCTCAATCTCCCTCCCTCTCTCTCTCTCTCTCTTTCTATTCAATCAAAGTCCTACTTTTTATAGTTTTCCAAAAGGTGCTTTGGTGTCTCTTCAAAATGTGTCCACATTCAATGAATCTTCCAAGAACTGCCTCTTTTCAAGAGTTATTTCAGTGTATTTTTGTGCCCATTAACTGTAATCCACATTTTCACCAAGAGTTGCTTCAAACACCCCTTCAAAATTTTCAAATCCACATTTTCACCAAGAGTTGCTTCAAACACCCCTTCAAAATTTATCCAAAATTCCTTAAATTTTCATCATTAACTACCTGGTGTGTAAGCGCGAGGTCTTCAGCGCTTAGGTGCAACCTTCTCTATCTCCTAGTGCTTAAGCGTCAGTCTTGGGTGCTTAGGCGCCACAGTTCATTTTCAAACCTTCTTCAATTTTTTTACAAATTTGATCCTTTTTCACTCCTTCCACCATATTTCATCCATTTAACTGTACCTGAAAGAAAAATACAAAAATACCTCACATTAAAGTGCAATATCTCAAAAATTGGTGTACAAATTTTACATAAATGCTATATATTTTAGGTGTATCAACTAGCATAATATTATAGTGATTAAGAATAGAATAAAGCTCTTGGCAACCTGAAAGCCTCAATTTGAAATTGAATTGGTCCACTTAAACGACCAGGCTTTTCTTAAAGTTACTCATCACTCTTTCATTCTTCTCTAGCAGTGGAAGAATTATCAAGCCCCCAAAAATGAATAGTTTTTGTAAGGTCTCTACTTGTTCACATTTAATACGGGCTCACATTGAAGAGACCAGAAGAGTATTTTAGCATTTTAACCAATTAGTAGAAGGGAAGAAGAAAGGTAGAACATAGAGAGAAGGGAAGGATCACTTAGGGAAGAGACAGTAAAATAGAATTCGTCAAAACTTGCGAACCCTATTTATAGTACCAAAAAAATTTGAAATGACACACTAGCATCAGGGTTTTTTTATCACTTGGAACAACAGAAACGAAGTCATATTAGACACACATTACAATATGCAAAAATAAAAAAAAAGAATTTCATCTAAACAAAATATTTAAATTTACATATAGATCCCCGAGTTAAAACTTATCAGATGGAGAGAAAACTTTTAGTAAAACCATCAGTTACTATCTTAGCTAGAATTTAGCCTAGCTAAGACAGCCACATGTACATTAAATTTATCTACACTTCAATTTTAGATTGAATGTGGGAGAACAATGCTTCCCACTAGATAGTAGATAATTACGCCTGAAATGCTGCCACTTCCCTCTAAAGGACAGACTCCTGAGCTCATTTATCCACCAGTTCTTACTTTATCTTTTCTAGCCACAAATTTTGATAATGAAGGTGATCAGCCTCCCATATCTGTAGGGTCATGAGGCTCCACACTCCTAGAGAGGTGAAGAGTTCATCCCCTTGCAAGGGGAAGGAGCCATGATTCTGTGCAGATCAAAAGAGGTGGAGCAAGCTCCTTCCGTGGTCTCTTGTTTAGCAAACAAGGAATGGGCAACAACTCTATGGGCATCAACCGAAGAAGGATCATGGGCGGCCCCCAGAGTAGTTACTGCAAACTCCTCCAACAATACCGCTGTAGCTAGAGGATTCTGCGTTTGCTCTTCCGTCAACATAGAAGGATCCCGAGCAGAAATTGATGGTTTTGTCGACTTATCCTCCTGATAGGTTACTTCCATTTTCTAACACTTTTTTCAATGGGAAGCTAGCCTCCCTCACCTTGAGAGAGCTCTTTATATGTTGGTCTAAAAGTGAATATGATGACTCTACTAAGTTTCACCTCAGCCATAAGAAGCTTCTTGGATCGCTCATTCTATGAAGAAGCCTTTGACCTTTGTTTAATGACCTGGAAAATCATATTTTTGGCATCCTCTCTGAACTTAATTGACTTGGAGGGACAACCACTCTTCATAATCACTAACAACAGAGAAGAAAAGTTAACTCGCCGAAAAAAGATATGGTTCGTTCTTCAACCTTTTTCCATTTATAGGGGCATTCACATGGAATTCTATGAGTATTCATTATTGCACATTTAATAATCATGAACACTAACATCTTTTTAAAAAGTAAAATTCTCTTTTTCTCTTTGCAGCTGTCAATATCAAGGAGTAAGAGAACTAGAGAATTTAAATTTATAAATAAAAAATGTCTAAGCATGAATCTCAAGGAAATCTAACAATCAATATAAAAGATGATGTGACAGTTCGAAACCCACTAGTGGCAATTCGAGGGCACATTTTTACCCAACCGAATTTTGCAGGCCAGAAGAAAAATAACTCTTGTCGGACGAAACTCGACTATCCTCTCAAAGGGCTACTAGTATTAACCTCACACGGACGAATCTATCGGAATTCCTTATCCAGGCCAAGCGGATGATAGGAATCTTTTGGATCTTAGGCAAGCCACCTAGACCTTCCGGTTGACCCTTTAGCCATAGCCGCCCAAGTCACGATGAAAATGAAGACTCTCTCAGACTCTCGAACGAAACTGCTCGGATCATGATTCAGTTAGAAGTCATTTCAAGCTCTTGGCCATATAACTTTGCATTGTCCAAAATGCCCCTAATTGTACTATTTTACTACATTGCTTCCTTCGCTGCAGTCATTGTTCTATCACCATAGCTCTACTTCTACCACCGCTCTTACCACCACGCTATCGCAGGAGAAAATATTACATATAACGTCCATATATGCAGGCAATTCATGGATTCCAACATGCCACTCCTCACAAATTTACAAAGCGGCGTGCTCAAATTTCAACCGCACAAACAAAGAACACGAGCCAATAATATTTTTCTATGTCAAACACTGCCACAACCTTATAAATTGGCAAGAGCTGTCTTAAATACAAGAAACTAGACATTTTATATCCAAAAAATTAAAAAAATGAAGAGAAATCTGAAATGACCTCCTATATTTCGAAATTTGGTTGAGATGCTCATCTTCCTCCCCAAACTCATTACGACATGGGTCCCCGCGAATCTCACTTCAATGATCTTTTCCTCCATCTTTTTCAGCTCATAAATTTAGTTTGCCAGTCTTTCAGTTCCTTTTTAATTGTAAAAAATTATCGCCAGAAAGTGATATTATTTTTTGCAGTGCACAAAGCAATCTTAAAGAAATCCACCCCAAAAGAGAAAACCGGGTGCAGTATCAGTTCTCAATTGACTACTTGAGATGGAACCAAGTTGCTACAATATTCCTTGTTTATAGAATTAGATCCGCTTAAGTAAATAGAAAGCACTTCAAACAAGTTTCATGGATGGTGCTTCCTTCCATTCAAATAAGAAATAGAACTTCAGAAGTCTGATTTAAGAGTTGATGATAAATACATGGAACATTTCAATTCATAACATTTAATTACTATGTATTTGTACTAAATTTTATTTTTTTTTGGGCATACATCGTGTGATGGGTCTAGTATCATGTCTTAGATCGACTCCCTTTGGCCCATATATACTAGTCTTGAATGTGTTGAAGTGAATGTAGCCATCAGCTAGGCCTAGTCCTTATTTTTTGAAAAGCTCTAAAACTTAAATGTGGCTGGTTCTTCCATCGAATCAGGATTCTATGTTGCTAATTTGTGATGATTAGATTATCAATAGTAATGATGAAGTTAATCTCAAATTACATAGCTTGTGGGGTAATTATAGATTAGCTGGAATCACCTGCATTAAAATTAACCTCTAATTCTTCTTTTTGTAGTTTGCATTCCGTCTAACTTTTCTAATCAATTTGATTCGCTCATTTGCTATTTTCTATAGCGTCTTAGTTATGCTTAGCAATGTTATATCATTGAAGGTGAATGCATAGTAAACACTCTCACTTTTATTAAAGTCCTTATATCACCTCATTTAGCAAATTACTTTGGCTTATGCTTGATTTTCACTTTAATTTATAATCTGGCATTAGCTTGTAGTTCTTTAGAGTATTGGCAATGTTAATGGTAGAATAAGAAAAATCATGTGAAGGAATATTGGCTAAATTGCAAGATCTTTTAGAATTAAACTCAGAAAATCTTTAAAAGTTGGTTTTCTTAAACTTTTTGTGATATTTAAAATGGTTATGTCATGTGCATACCACGATGTGGGTAAATGCAATTCCTATTTTTCTATATTGTTATATATCACGAATCTCAGTAGGTTTTATGAGGTTCAGTTTGTAACCATTACCGAATCATGTAGTTGAGGGTGATGTATAGAATAATTTTAATCTAGTTTCTTAAAACTTTTTGATATATTTAAAATGGTTATGTCATAAGCATACCACGACATGAGTAAATGCAAATCCTATTTTTATATTGTTATATATCGCAAATCACAGTAGGTATTATGAGGTTCTTTTTGCAACCATTGTTGAATCATCTATTTGAGGGTGATGTATAGAATAATTTTAACTTAGTACTATGATTTTGAATAATATTTTTCAGAAGTATGACACAAAGCTAGCATATCAATTTCATATAATTAAGAAACATAACTTGTCAAACCGAGTAATTTATATAAAAAAAACTTCATTTTATGGGATGCATTGTTTGTCTTAAAACAAAGTAAGTAGTGTAATATGCTATAAAATCTATCAACCACCATTACAAAATTATCATGGTTCTAAGGTACTTTTTGGAGTAATTAAGAAAAAATTCATAGGCATGCCTTTCCATGTTTTATAAACTATCAGTAGGGATATATATTTTCTAGATTTTTATTTGGCTCTCACTACTTATTTGCAAGTGTATCCTCCTATAAAGGTTCTTTATAACCATATTTAATTAATTGATGGAAAATAAAAAATATTCTATACTATTTCTATAAATTTGCCCCACCAAAAATGGAAAACTACATACCTTCATTAAGACTCTTGAATAATGAAATCCTTTTGTTTTATGTATGCATATATGTTTTAATATAGCAAGGCGGCCATCCCTAAGCAAGAAAGTGTCAATCAATTTATTCGGTGCTCGCTATATAAAATGCAAAAATTATGATACTATGATCAATATTCCTTATTTAAGCAAAACCATGGATTTAAATTTCAAGTATCTCAGACTAAAAACTATTTTGCAACAACATTATATTTTAGTACTCCATTTTAATGTTTTTGGAACAAATTTGAACTCATTGAGTTATTTGATTCATTTGACATGCCAATGAATTTTTTTTATTTTATTTTGAGGTATGTTGCTTTTTATTTAATATGAACACTTATGTAATAGTTAGTGTTGTCAATGCCTTATGAATTTAAATTTAGAGTAAAATATGATGTTATACATGGAAATTCCTTATTTCAAAACATTGAGTTGCTTCCTGAAGAAAGAGGTATGTCATTTTTTCTTGACAACCAAACTTTAGTTATACATTTTTAGTAAGCATCACTGATTACTTCAAATAGTTTAGGAAATTTTGAAAGTCAAAGTGTAAATGAAGCTCTCTTTAAAATCTTAACTATAAAATTCTTTAGATTAAGTAGACATTGGGTTTAGTTTCTTATTCTTAATGTTGTTATTGATTGGTCATATTAGAACTTTATTTTATATGAATCTCCAAAAGAAAAAGCCAATTCTTATAGAAAAACGATATGGCTTGTAATTTTATAAAAAAAATTAAGTTTAGTGTTATCAAGTTTGATGGTATAAGAAGAGACTATAAATTCATTGAGGTTTAATAGGGTATCTTCAAATAAATTTTTTATTAAGTACACATAGAGATCTATTTTCTTAATACAACAAAAAAAAATTCCAAGGTGATTTAAGTGACAATTTTATAAATTTTAATTAATATATCATACAAACAGACTAATCTAATTTACTTAAAATGACTCTAAGAATAAATTCATCAATCTCATGAACAAGTTAGATAAAATGAAGATAATAAAAGTTTTGTGAAGTAATTTGAAGTTTATTCTTATGAAATATTATCTAATAAATTAAAATTCATCAATCTCATGAAAACAATTATTCCTAATCATCCTAGTTCATATTCAAGTACTTTGAAGTTTATTCTTAAAAAATATTATCTAATAAATTAAAATTTAGTATATCACCCATGTGAGGTACATGGTATTAATAATTATTTGTGATCCTTGCTTAGTTCTACTGTTTTCACATGCTTGCTTGAGTAATCCTTTTAAGGGTAGATTTGTTGGAGATAGCTTAAGGACTTATACTCTCATATAAGAAGCTTTATTTCAATAATCTAAATACAAAATAATTTAATTTAGTATACTCAATTGGGTTTAACGAGATCTATGAGACTTTTAAGTTGTGAAATTTGATAATATCTAACTAGGTTTATAATTGATGGCATTTAGGGTGTCCCAAATAACTGGTAATTCACCTAATAATTACTTATTTAAAAAGAAATTGAATTCATTCACTTGTTAGAAATACGAACAAGTATGTAATCTCATGTGTTCATATTTAATTTTCCTAACCCGTAATAAGTGTAGTGTGAAAAGATAAAAATAAATTAATATTTTTTTAAATTTTAGTTGGTTAATTAAACTTGTGAAAATAAATGTTAGGCAAGAACTAAGCTAGAATCAATTTCAGAAGTAAATGAAAAATTTTTCTTTTAAAATTTCTTTTAAATCATTTTTTCAAAATCTCATAGCAATTATCACTTTGAAATTTTAAACAATATAAATTCTTTTTTCAAACTACAGAGTAATTTTATAATCATTGCATAAAAGTAAATTGCCAACAACTGGAATTGATTAATTAGATAACCTTTCTAGGTGGGTAGGACAGTAGTCTTGAATAATGTGAATAATTTACTAAGATTGCAACAAATTTTAATGAAAATTTAATCCTTGAACATAATGAATCAAACCCAACCACATGCCCAAAATCATTCTAAAAATGATAACTTAGAAGAAGAATTTTTAAAAAAATCATAGGAATGATTATCCACATAGAAGAGGCTACAATAAAAACTCTAATGAAAAATGAGAAAAATAAGAATCATAAATATTTTTATTAACCCATAAAGATGGTTAAAATTGAGACTCAAACTTATGATGGAGTTAATGAACACTGGAGGTTTTAGAATCAGGTCATATAAATGAATGAATGTTTGATTATTACCAAATGATGACCATCAAAGGACCAACATTGAAAAAAATAATATTTATTATCCATGAATGAATTGGAGTAAGATTTTAGAAACAAAATTACCATCCAAGAAATTTTGAAATTACATGAATGGTTCATGAACATAAGAAAATGTAACATGTAGGCAAACGATTGTGAATGTATTTAAGAAACTAGAAGCTAAGTAAAATTTTAATAATTTAGATGGGCATTTAGCTCACAAATTTGTAATTGATTTAGGAAATGGTATTAAAAATAAAATGAAGCTTTAAATTTCCAAGATATTAGAGAATGCCTTCTCATTGCACTTTGTTCCTCAAAAAGCATAAGAGATAATTACATATTTAAATAAAATGGCCAAACATCTGAATACTTAAAGTTTATATTCTAACATAGGTCTTTTAATAGAGCTAGCCTTCTTCATCTTGTATAAACCTAATAGGATTATTGTTAAATCCAATTAAAATGATATAACTCATATTATTTGTTTTATATGAAAAAAGGTGGAACATGTAAAATAATGCAAAATAAAAATCATGTCATTAGGAAACTTATAAGATTAAGAAGTTGAGGATGGGTTTGGGGAAATGTATGAAGACACTGCTTTATCTATTGAATAATTACAAAATTCTCTCGTGAAAATTTAAGTGAGTATCATGAGATGGTCTTTAAAGGCTAAGGACCAATATTAGAGAAGAAAATACCTTCATGTATGTTGTGTGTAACTATAAAATGTTTAAGTTATATATTTATTGGGAGGGGCGAGTGGGTGGTATGTTTTTTATATCTATCCATTCAATTTTAGGAATAAGTTTGACATCATTGCCTACAAAGTTAAAAAAATATGAATATTAGTCTTAAAATTATAGTAAAAATTCATAATTTTGCTTAAATATTGCACTAATTAAAATTTTCTATGATAAATTTCTCTTTGGAGAAAATGTTTATTGAAATAAGGATTTAAAGTACTAACGTTAAAATGCCACTCTCCTAACTCTATAATGCTATATTGGTAAAATTACAAATAGGATTCCCTAAAGAAAAGCACCACGGTGCCAACCCAAAGCACTTCAGCATTATGATACAACATTACAATTCCATCCATCAGAAGGCCATAATAATAGAATATCTCAAAATTAAAACAAGAAAATAAATAGTGTGGTGCTTAAGTGCCTATTACCAGTGCTACAATGCCCATTACAAAGCACCACAACACTAGCCCATATCAATTTATTGAGGAATCATATAGAGAACACAACAACAAAGAGATATTCTTGTCTTTCTATTGTTAGAAGCGCGTTTTAATAATGTTAAGGGGACCAGATGCTGAAAAGGGGTAAAATTGTATTAAAAGTGGAGTTTTGCAATTGCATGCGGATTTTGGTCTAATAGCGAGTTTAAATGTGAGAATGGAGAATATATAAAGTAGAGTTTGATGCAAGAGGAGACAGTCATCAAGTGAAACTAGGGTATATCAAGGAGATTTTGTTTCTCTCATTTGAATTCCCTTTCTTTTATTGTATTATGCATACTTGTATGTTTTTAATGAAAATTTCTCATTATTTATTATTTTTAATGATAAGAGGATAATTTTTGCTCTTAGAGTTTGTGGATCGAAACTAGATTTTATGAAACATTAGGTTTTGAGATTTATTTGTAGTGTCCATGTTTGAGCTTAAAACCATATGCTTTTATAATATTTTGATAGAATCCCTAGAATTATGATAGAATTGATATATATATATATATATATATATATCACTCAATTC
>NW_018164974.1:98909-104560 GCF_001263595.1 Phalaenopsis equestris | reverse complement strand
TATATATATATATATATATATATATATACACACACACATACAATCTTGGAAATCAATAGTACTACAATATTTATAGTCTTTTTAAAAAGAAACATATAAACATATAGTTGAACTGATTATAATAGATTTGGGCTTCTAGTTGTTAAAGAAGTCTAAAAATCATATTTATTTCGATTGAAATTGAATTTTTATAAAATTATGTTTTTGTGGAATACTAGTGTTATATTAAAAATCCAAATGCATCCTTGCATTTAGAAAGATTTATTTTATAATTTTACCATGAAAATATTTAAAACTACTATTTGATAAACAGGAACTCAAGCGCTTCTATTAATATTTACCTATCTTACTATATTTTTTTGTAGATCCTCATAGGATTAATATTTAATTCCATATATGTAACTACTTAAACAACAAGTATAGTTGCATCTAATGTGCTTTAGTTTGGTCAAATTTTTTGTGTTGTTGCTAGGGATTTATTTCCAAATTTAAGTGAGAGAAACTAATATTAATCAAACCAGCCTATTTTTAATTCATTTGCCTGATATTTCTTTAGCATTTAGTGCATTATATAAAAAAATCATTAAAATCTAATGATGGGTTAGTTATTACTTACATCTTTATCAATTTACTATTTTATAGTTAATTTTTTATTAGCATCATTTTTTGCTCATTTTGATGACAATAGCTCTTGCAATGCCTAAAGATCCATCATTTGATCCTCTAAACATTCTTTAGCTTCCCATTCAAGAAAAGGGTTTGGCAGTGCAGTTCTGTAGCACAACACTACAGTGCCATTAGGTGGTTTGTTGATGTCATGGCCCTACCCTCCAATAGTTGAATAGCTTCACATAAATAGATTGGCACTACAGTGTTGAACTCTAGCATAATGGTTGTAGATTAATGACAGTAACAATTACTACATGTCTAGTATGACATAACTAAATTAAAACATGTTTGACGTAGCCTTAACCTAGGGTCGAGATAAAGCACTAGCACCACATTAATTTAGTATAGCAGATCATTTTATAACAAGTTAAAATCATATTGTTGGCTCATGTTATCTGAACTGGTCTAATGGTACTATCTACCAACACCGCCATGCCAAGATATTTATTATTAGGAACCATTTCTGAAATCATTTTAATCTCTCCCTAGCTCAAACCTCACAAATTCTCCTTGTTATTTTGTCTGCACCTCCTAAAATAATAAAAAAGTTGGTACTTAGATGATTGAGAGGGAGAAGGTTCGCATTTAGGAGCTTTGATTCAAACTGGTTAATTAGCATCGAAGCACAAAAAAGACAACAAGGATTCACTTGGGCAACACACTTTGATTTTAAGAAACGTGATGAACTAAAGGCATGGGTCAAGGAAAGTTTATGGTTTTTGGTAGCATTGTGATGAATGATTTATACTGACAGAGTTGATCACCGTTGATAAATATATCAAGTTCCATTAGGAAGTGCCAAATTTTGAAGCAATTTTGCATTATTTAACATGCCTTAATGCTGATTCTTGTTGGAAATAGTGGTAGGGCAAGGTCCTCAATTTTCTACCAATGTCTTTACTAAGGAGTCAAAAGCATGACACTCATTTAATTTTACCAGGTCTATATCATGATCTTACATGAGTGAGGAAACAAAAGATGAGTTTGCATTAAACTACACCATCTAAAACAAGTATACAATCATCATCTGTCATGATATCCACGAGTCTATTCTGTATATGACTCAAGGTACCATGATCGTTGGTGTTGATCACCTGTAATTATTTAATGCTTTATGAAAGAAAGCAGTGTGTTCTATAATGCCAGGGACAACTGAATTAGGCTCAAGCATGCTATAATATAGCCCTCTATATGCTCCTACGGCAAACTTGAGGACCTCAACCTTATTTCACCTCCTACAAATTCTTCCCGCCCATGCTCCAAAATTAAGCTAATCTAACAGCTTTAGGTTAACATCACATTCCTTGGAAACCACATCATAGTAGAAAAAATAATTTGTCTAGTAAGCCCAATGATTTGATTTGGGTAGTATTTCGGTTGGAACTTACTTAATCGCCTCGATCCTCCTCCATACATGTAGCATGATAGGCGACCATGATGATAAATATGATGATGAAGATGACATAGATGACATGTGAGTTGAATATTAGGCTCTATTTGATTATTTTCATATTTGTACCCTATTTTTGGGGATTATATCACCTTTTATTTTGTATCATTCAGGGAATTTTCTATTTTGAATGGAAATGTTTGCTGTTATTACAAGAGTACAAAAATTTGGCCTTTTTACATTTTCAAGTTTGCATCTCGGCATTTTAAACATATGAAAATATGCTTAATATTGCACTAGCTCTGCGACACCAAAGTACAACACCATAGCTTTATAGACCTTGGGCCACAAGGCTAATGTCCATTATCGCAGTACGAGGGTCATGAGAGGTAGACCTCCTAGGATTTAATTCAAGATCGATGGTGCCCTTATCTAACACTAGAGTTCCACTACCCCCAACATCATAGCGCTTATTTCTAGGACCATGAATTGGAGGCATCCAAGAATTGAAACTTCTAGCATTTAATTCAAGAACTACAATGCAATCTTATGATGCCTCAGTGGACATGCTCAGGGTCATGCCACTGGAATCATCCCTTTAATTGACCCTTCACGTTTGATTGTTATGGTTCCTTTGATAGCATTGCGGAGTCAAGGCCTTGTGTTATAGTGATATCAATCAAGATTGCTGATCCCGTAGAGCTGCATTCCATGTGGTAGGTTGTGATACTTCATGTTAGATCCATAACTGAACTTTTCACACTTTAATTCAACACTTAGGTCCTGAGGATATCAGCTAATCAGATAGTAATGTTGCCCGACATGGCATTTGCTACATCAATAGTGATGAGGCACATTATAGTGCTTACAATACCTCGCCCGATGTGTCAATAAGAGTTAACACAACAATTGTATGTCAACTGACATGGTTCACTACATCAGCAAAGTTACAATTCCACCGACTGGTACATTGGATCCATGCTAAATGAAGGAACCTCCATACCTTTTGAGATGTGCTTAGAGCATTCACTAATCAATTGACGTGGCACTTGCCATGTCGATAGTGCCACAATGATGAGACTTAGTATCATGATAAAAGACTAACTTTTTTTCATTTTAAAAGAGACAGCTTGTGGCTATCCTAAAAGTTGAATTCCCAGAATTCTTTCTCACATTACAATCTTTCTAAGTGAAAATGAAGGTCTCACTTGATCTCTCTCTTTCTTTATGGGTTTTTTCTATCATAGAAATCATATCTTATGCTTCAGTAATCACGGCGGATGTGTTGAGTGATTTTAGTGTGTTAGAATAAGAGGGATGATGCCAATCTTTGTGTCGGTGAGATTATTAAAGAGCACATTCCTTTCTTTCATTCTTTTTTTAACATAATAAGTTAAGTTTTTATAAAATAGGGTAGGTTGATGTTAGAGAAAATCACTAGGTTAGGACTTCTCCACCTTGCCGTTACTTTCTAAGAAAATGGAGCTTGAAAGGCTATCTTAGCCATTCAATTTTGGCAGTGAACCCTTCTTTGGATAGATCTTTATTATTGCTTCAATAATTCTGTAGTGTCCTCCTCTCTTTGGTTAGCACCATGCTACAATGCAAGGTACTAAAAACATGATGTTATACCTACTTTTGGTTGAAAGACTGCAACACAGCTCTTAGTGTCACAGTATCATCAAACAAAATGTTTACCTCATAGAGAGTTGTAGTGCCCATTTTTTGCACCATGGTAGAAGATCATGTTTTTGCATTTTTTGCACATGAATTGATCTTTACATTTCACATCTTTGATGCTTTTTTTGTATTTTCATTTCACATTTTCATAGCATATCAAAACATGCCTCCATCTCCTTTGGTGTCTAATCCTAAGGCACTTGATTTATGCATATCATGCATTTTAGACACATTGCATAGTTTGCTTCATCTAGGAAAATTCACACTAATTATCATTTAGGTCTCGGTTCATAAGTTAGTATATTAGTGACTAGATTTTAATTGGCATAGTTATAAATTGAAATGGTAATAGGAAAAAGAGCATCAGCTATTGGCTTGAAAAATAAATGATGTGAATTATCCTTATACTATCATATATCATAGGGTTAATCGAAGCATATTAACGTTCATCATTGTTATGATGGGTTTTAGCTCTTTTAGATACTTAAGAAGAAGTCAATCTTGGTGCCTTGTCAAGATCTTAGAGAATGCCCCTAGCCTTATGCTGTATGATCATTACTTAGATTCTATTTAGGCAACATCACAGATGCTTGCTTAAAATTAGAATTAGGGTGTAGTTAGGTTTCTCGTATGCATGAAAATACCATTAGTATTTTTCTTAGCAGTTGCATTTTGATTATTTTTTTTATGTGTTTATTGGGTGTGAGAAATGTGCACCAATATGTTATAGTGAGTCATACCAAAAAAGAGATGGAAAAAATAATTGAGCTTTAAATTTACATGAATTATGTAGCACTACTTAGCTCTCCTTCCTCAAAGCATGGTTCAGTTTATATTGCATGTCGTGTGCTTGTACTAATCTCTATTTTGTAAGTTAAGCCTTTTCCTAGAATTTATTATGTACCCTTTAAAGTCCTTGGGTTAATGTCTGTTTAAGCCATTTGATAAGATTTTGCTTTGATTTACAAGATTTCTATAAATAACATACAATAAATTTTGTTAGCGTACAAAAGAATGATGTTTTGACCATTTCGACTTCCCATATTGATCCCTACAAAAGAAGATATATAATCAAAGAGGTTCTCAAAGACAAGGGACACCTACAAGCAATTAAGAGTTTTATATTTTTCAATTATGTGATCCTAGGATATAAATAATGGAAAAATTACATATGATCAATAATAGAAAAAAAAATTCTTTTCCAAACACTTATAACCTAAGTAGAGGAATTGTCCTAATTTCAATTCAAAAAATAAGCAAAGGGAAATAATAACTGGAACACTAATCAATAGTGATCCTTGGGAAATAAGAGCATATAATACATTAAGTTTAATAATCATAAACTTAGTTTTGTCAAAGATTTACTTCAAATATTCCACTTAAAGAAAATGAATTATCTTTAAAAGAACTCAAGTTATATATGAGTACTATAGTTCAAAGTTAAGCAGTAGCTACTAAGAGAATTTAGAACTAATTAAGCCAAATGGATAATTCATTAAGGAATAGAACATAAGGGAATTTATCAAATAATGTGAAAGTGAAGTCCACTGAAAAAAAAAGAAATCTTAGGCCCTATTGTTAAGAAGTGCACATCAAACTTGTGATGAGGATAACATAAATGAGGCTACCTCTAAACCAATACTATTTAATAGCCTAACAAAATATAAAAATCTTAATTAACACCATATAAACGCGAAAGGAAAGAAAAAATTATTAAAAAACTCGATTGGGATACAATCACCACCATTTTCTCATAGAAAACAAAAAATAATTTATAAAAATAATTCATCTAATTTTTTGAGATGTTCAAGAAGCTAACAATTAATGTCCTTTTATAGAAAAAATTGAATAGATGCCTACTTATATTAAGTTTATGAAATATATATTAAATAAAAAAATAGGAAGAAAGAGT
>NW_018164974.1:93053-98872 GCF_001263595.1 Phalaenopsis equestris | reverse complement strand
AAAGAGTGTTTGAAGTTGTTGCTCTAACTTATGAGTGTAGAACATTAATATAAAGAAAAACACCATAAATTTAAAAGATTCAAGTAGTTTTATCATTCCTTTTACTATTTGGGGTTACTTTTTAGAAAATCCCTATGTGACATAGAAGTTAGCATCAACCTAACTCCTCTATCTATCTTTAGGAAACAAACAATAAAACTATAAAACTGGTGCAATCAACCACAATAACTATTTAATTATTTGTTCATTCTTTAACTTATCTTAGTGGCTAATAGAAAATGTTTTAGTCAAGTTATATAAGTTTATCTTTACTAATATCTTCATAGTATTGGATATGTAAGACGGCATAGAGGTACCCATCATACTAATTATATAATTCTTAGAAATAGGAAGGGCTTTGTTTGCTATTCAAAAAAGAGAATTGATTATGATAGTGCAAGATCAATAAGTAAAATTTATTGTGCTAAAATAAATTCAATGAGGCAACTATGGTGCACAATTTAGTGCAAGGGAGATTTCATAATGATTTGGAGGTTGATCCACTAAAGTAATTATTAATTATTAAAGAAAAAAAGGATGGAAGGAGAGGGTTTGCTCTATATATATAGATTGTACCTAGACTTTATAAGAAAATATTTAAGACATTGAGTACATCATCTTAGGAGAATAGTTGAAAAAATTAATAATGGATGCAATTAAATTAGAATTGATGAAATTGCATAAATATTTAAAGCACGTCTCTATATAAAGAAGCATCCACTCTTCCTGTTATAATATTTTTGCTTAAATTACTAGATTGACCAAGTTGAGCAAGTAGAAGATCTCGTTCTTTGCTGGCCTATCCTTTTTTGTCCTATCCCATGACAGAGTCGTGTACCAATAAAGAAACAAAATATGAGGCTTTGATAGCTGGATTGGAATTGGCGATATTAATAGACAAAATAGACATCACCATTTATGGTGACTCACAACTCATCATTCAGTAAGTGGTCCGACAGTACAAGATCTTGAAGCCAAGGTGAGAAGAGTATCACTGGTACACGATGAAATTGCTGGAACAAACTCTTGACATGACATTGGACAGAATTACTTGAGGAGAAAATGCCCACACAGATACCTTGGCTAAACTCTTGAAAGAATTAGCATGTCCACAGGGAGACTCTATTGACATCACGATCCAAGGACGTTGGGTTCTGTCACGGATTGACATGGATAATCTATATAAGTTGGGAAAAGAGGAAACACTAATGACAATGACCTAGGATACCGAGGATTGGCGCCAGCTGTTTGTCGAGTACCTACAGACAGGAGTGTTACCGGAGGATAAGCCAGTGGCACACCAAGTCAAAAAGAGGGTCATTTTATACACTTTAATCAATAATATTTTGTACAAAAGATTCTTTGATCAGATATGGTTAAGATGCTTAAACCAAATAGAAACACAAAATATTGTTAATGTAGTGCATGCTAGACTGTACGATGCTCATCAGTTGGGGCCGAAGATGAAGATGTAAATTAAGAGACTTGGATATTATTGACTGGCAATGATGTTCGATTGTATGGAAATAGCCAAGAGATGTCACCAGTGTTAGGAACATGGAGTTGTCTTGCACCAACCTCTGAATATGCTACATCCAACGATTGTATCACAATTATTCGAGTGTTGGGGTACGGATATAGTGAGTCCTATCAACCCTCCCTCGTCGATTGAACACAGATTTATCCTAGCAGCTACGGATTACTTCTCCAAGTGGGCATAGATAGCGCCATTATAGGAAGTTACAACACAACACATTCTTTAGTTTGTTAGAAATCAGATTGTCTACCATTTCAGTGTTCCACACAGGATCATTTCTGACAACAGGTACCTTCAAGAGCATGAAGATCAACAGTTTTGTCAGACGACACGAGATAGTTTGGAAATAATATATGATCTACTATCCAAGAGCAAACGACCTAGTAGAAGCCTTCAACAAGACCCTCATGCAAATTTTAAAGAAAACATTGGACGACAACAAAAGAGGATGGTACGAGAAACTGTTAGAAGCCTTGCGGGCATACAAGACAACTGTCAGGTCTCCGATACAGTCCACACCGTATGCGCTCGTGTATAGTTTTAAGTTGAATGTGGGCAATCCTTCTGATGTTTGACTTCATGAATTTAAGGGATGAAAGTATAAGAATGTCGGTCATGGTTTGGGTGGAGTTTGTGTCAGGATTGATATATGATGATGATGGGAAAGAAATGCGAGAGGGAGATTTTGGAATAAGAGAGGTGAAGGTTGAAGAAACATGATAAGGACCTTTCTCTGATACCCTGAAACACTTCTTGAATTTCAACAATTGAAGAAGTTCATGAGCTCGGGATACAGAAAACAGATCAGCTACATCTTTGCATTAACCTATTTTAGAAGTTCATAATTGAATACAAACCTATTGTAGAAGTTCATAAGTGAATACAAAGTAACCTCTACACCAGCTATACACATGCATGTAGTGTATGGAGAAGAGAATCCAGGTGGTTCTGCTGTCAGAATTGGTTATTCGAGAAAGTGGAATGTACAGCCAAACTAATTATTATTATAGTTCTGCAAGTGAATGTCTCCCCCAGCTACCCCTGGTTCTACCATTGAGTCTCAAGTTGAAGCAAATCAATATTAATTTAAAATCAATTAAACATCAACAATTATCCAATATACTCCAACCTGCTGGGCAGTAGTTAACTTAGCAGGCTTAACCACATCCACTGATATTTCTGTAATAACATTAAAAAGAAAATACTAATTCAACCCAATGCCCACCAACTATAAATCAATGTTATCTCAGCACAAAAAAAAAGTATTATTTATACTACTAATCCTGCTCCTTTATCAAATTGGTGAAAAATGGCAATATATGCCAAAATACATTTGTTCTCCCAAGTTAAAACTTACAAGGTACCAGCAATCGTAAGTTATCACCAAAATTGTAATCTGCAAGAAAATGGTAGAAAACCTGCCTAATCCAGTGGGAATGTGCAGCACGACTCTGACGAAGGCTTAATTCTTCAAGGTCAACACTATTATCTTATACTTTTTTAGTTGATTTTTTAGAAATTATATACATATATATATATTTAGCACTGACATGCCTTCCAACAAGTATTGCCACAAAACTTGGAAAAAAATCAAATAAATAAAAAACAAAAAAAAAACACTCTGGTCAACATGACAATTCTTCCTCCTGCGGCCATCACCCTGCTTAAATCCCTTCCCAATCAGCTGGAACGGAGAAGATAAGAAGAACAAGTCAGATGGGACAAACGGAGGAGAATTGTAGAGCAAACATACTTTTCAGACGAATAAAGCAGTCCTTCCATGCAGTTTGTCTGACCCTCCTCTCCCATATCCTCCCCCTCTCCTATCTCCTATTGGCTAGACTCACCTCTCCTCTTCACTCCTTCACATTGAACTCCGTCATTCTTTATTTTCTTGTTTCATTCATGTCCTTATCCTCCTTATTCTCCGCCATCACAGGCCACAGATTCAACAGTAAACTTCCAAACTGGATTGCCTGGGGCTTTCTCTGCCTCTTCCAAGCCTGCATTACTTTTGGAATTGAAGCAATGATCAGAGCAGGATTCCAACCATTAGAAAACATCAGTGGAATTGCAAATTGTACTTGGTTGAAAAGAATCCTCCTTTTCATTGGAATCTATGACCAGATGATTCTTTGGAAAACAATGCTTGTGAAGCCGGTTGTGGATGACACAATCTTCGATGGAGAGACAAAGGAAGGAGGCATGGAGATGTTTGTGATGGGATTATCATTCAGTGGATTGTGGCAGTTGCTTCTGCAGAGGGAGGTAGAGCCTCTTTTTTGGGTTTTGGGAAGGGGGGGATTGAGGAATGGACTAGATTGGTGCGACTTCATCCCTTGGTTGGTGACCTTTGCAACTTTACTGACTGGTTTTGTGAGAGCTGTGAAAGTTATTGTCTGGCAATTAAGTGTATTGCTACAGTTTATCTATTGTAGGGTAGAGCAAGAAGCTGGTAGGCTTAATTCGGAAGACAATGAAGTGTGAAGCGATTGATTGATTGCTGTCGCTTATCTATTTTTTCCGTTGTGCTTTTATCTGTATAAAATGTCCCCAAATTTGGGGTAATCACAGAGGCTAAATTGGTCATGTAGTATCTAAATTTTTAACATATAAGATTAAAAAAAACAATGTTTGATTTCAGGGAGAAACTTTTGTAAAGTGATGGACCTAATTTTTGCGGATTAAAAAAATATAGGTGAAAAAAGCTATTTTCACGCAACCTAGCCCGAAGACCGCCCGGTGGTATTCTGGTGGCATTTGGTGATATTATAGTGGTATTTTGGTGTTATTATTTAATATTTTTGACGGTATTATTGTGGTATTATTATGGTATTCCAATAATTTTATTGTGGCATTATAGTAGTATTACGACGGTATTATGGTGATATTCTAGAGATATTCTGGTGGTATTCTGGTAGTATTATTGTGGTACTCTTTTGATATTCTGATGCTATTACGGTGATATTATAATGGTATTATGACAGTATTCTGACAATATTCTAGTGGTACTATGATGTTATTATGGGAGTATTCTGGTAGTATTATTGTGGTATCCTCAAATTTGACATTTCTAATGCATTCCTTTATGGAACTCTCAACAAAACGGTCCATATGAAACAACCACCCGGGTTACATAACCCTCAATTTTCCAACCATGCATGTTTACTTTAAAAACCTCTATTTGGACTCAAACAGGCTTCAAGAACACGGTTTATTACCTTCTCAGCTTTCTTCACATCAACTGGTTTTCAAGTCAACAAGGTTGATTCATCTCTGCTTCTATATTATCAGAACAATGTTAGAATTTTTTTACTTATTTATGTCGATGATATCCTCAATAATGGCAACAACCCGAATGTCATATCCTAGCCAACTGATAGTCGGCCTCCAAGTTTCAGCTTAAACATCTCAGTCGGGATCACTTCAGTACTCATGGTTACCTGATCAGACATATCTTCTAATGTAAATTGGCTATGTCTACATATGCATTCTCCTACCACATCCCATTATAAGAAACTCACTTATCTTCTTACATATCTGAACATGATACTTCAACCAGGAGACCTCCACCTTTGATCATATGCAGATGCAGACTGGACAGGTGATCAATCTGACAGAAAAATCCACTACTGAGTCTACGGTCTACTCCTTTCTTTGCAACAATCTCATCCCCTATATGGTTAAGAAACAATCAAAGGTGGCAAAGTCATCCACTGAGGCTGAATACCGCACACTAGCAACCACAACTACATATTTTATATGGCTCAGCAAACTCATCCAAAATTTGTTTTAAACCTTCAGCAGCCGACAAGTCTTTACTGTGACAACATTTCCGCCATATCACTGGCCAACAATCCCGTTTTCCATGCTATGGCAAATCACATCAAGAATGTTAATCAATTTATAAGAGATCTCATTAACTCCAAGCATATTCAACTTGAGTATATTCAATCTCAGGATCAACCAGCAGATATCCATATCAGAGCATTACCAAAACTCAAATTTCATGAGCTCCGCAACAAGCTTATTATTCTCCCAACAACCGTCAACTTCCAGGGAGTATTAGCAGCAGTGCTCCCCTACCGTGTGGGAGCACTACTGTGACAAATTGCTGAATCACAGTGATCCCCAAACCATCCACCCCAATATTGTAACTGTTATTTTGACCCCCAATTAATGAACTAAGGTAAAAGGGAAATTTTGTAATGTGGCACCGCCACCTACCACATCTCTACCTACC
>NW_018164974.1:88984-91954 GCF_001263595.1 Phalaenopsis equestris | reverse complement strand
TGGGCGACAAAGTTCTGAGGGAGGTGTCGAGGGAGACAACGGCTCAAGCGCTTTGGGCCAAACTAGAGGTATTCTACCTGACAAAGTCTTTGGCTAATAGACTCTTTCTGAAGCAGCTCCTTCAAAATGCATGAAGACATGAAGACAAATCCGTCTCAGAGCAGATTGACGAGTTCAACAAGATCATCGACCATCTCGAAAACATCGACCTCAAGATGGACGATGAGGACAAGGCACTACTGTTGCTAAACTCTATTCCCAAGAGCTACGAGCATTTCAAGGATGTGATGCTCTATGGAATGGCGCAGACCATTACTCTGGAGGAGGTACAATATCTTATTAAAGCTAAAGAACTCCAGAAGAAGCACGACATGAAAGAGGAAACCAGTGGAGATAGTCTGACAGTTAGAGGAAGATCGAGCAAGAAAGACTTCAAAAGTGATCAGAGCAGATCAAAGTCCAGAAGGAAGGGCAGAAGTCAGTCTTCTAAGAGATCTAACAAGTGTTACCACTGCCACAAGGAAGGTCACTTTAGAAGGAACTGTCCGGATAGAAAGAAAAGTTTTCAGGAGAAGCCCAGAGATTCTGGAGAGGCAAGCGTAGCCTCAGATGGCTATGATTCAGCTGAAGCTCTGGCGATCACAGAATCTGAATCTAGCAGGGAGTGGATCCTTGACTCAGCGGGACAATCAGAATCAAGATGTTCGACGGAGCTGAAAGGATACTGCAGCACGTCAGGTATGTCCCGGAACTCAAAAGAAATCTGATCTCTCTAGGTACGCTGGAGTCAAGTGGATACTCATTCGAGGCAGAGAATGGCTGCATCAGAGTATCCAAAGGTTCTCTCATAGTCATGAAAGGAGTTATAAAGAATGGACTATACTCACTAGTTGGAAGAACCGTGATCGGCAACTTCTCAAATGCAGTTCAATCAGAACCTGACAGGACCAGACTATGGCACATGAGACTGGGGCATGTAAGTGAAAGAGGCTTATATGAACTGTCCAAGCAGAGTCTGTTATGTGGAGATCGAATCAGCAAACTCGAATTCTGTGAACAATGCGTTTTGGGGAAGGCCGCCAGGGTGAAGTTCTCTACCGGAACTCACTCATCAAAGAACCCCCTTGACTATGTTCACAGCGATCTATGGGGGCCAGCCAGAACTCAGAAACATGGAGGAGGGAGATACTTCATGTCCATCATAGATGACTATACCAGGAAGGTATGGGTTTTCATCCTTAAATCAAAAGATGAAGCTTTTCAGAGGTTCAGGGACTGGCTAACTGTCACAGAAAATAAGATGGAAACCAAGCTGAAGCACTTGAGAACTGACAATGGCTTAGAGTACTGTTCAGAGCAGTTCGAGGAGCTGTGCAGGAGGAATGGCATCACAAGACACAAGACAGTCCGGAACACTCCTCAACAGAATGGTCTGGCTGAGAGGATGAACAGGACTCTCCTAGAGAGAGTGAGATGCATGCTGCTAAATGCAGGTCTACCCAAAAGTTTCTGGGGTGAAGCCGTGTCAACTGCCTGCTACCTTATCAACAGATGCCCATCAACTGCTATCGATATGAAGACACCTTCGGAGATGTGGTACGGGAAACCAGGTAACTATGATAATCTCAAAGTTTTTGGATGTACTGCATATGCTTATGTTAGACAGGATAAGCTGGAAGCAAGGGCTTTGAAGTGCATTTTCATTGGATACCCACCTGGAACCAAGGGCTACAAACTCTGGTGCCTAGATCAACAAAAATTCATCATCAGTAGAGATGTGACATTCAATGAGTCCAAAATGGCGAATCTATATAGCCATGCTGCCAAAAACAACATCACTAAGGAGGATTCTTCAATTGACGTGGAGCTGCAACAACAACGAACATTGACAAATCAAAGGAGTGTGTGAACAATCAGGATGAAGTGGCAGAGGAGCAGGAAGTGATTGAGCCAGAAAGAAGATCTGATGACTACAGCTTGGTAAGGGACAAACAAAGAAGAACTATCAGACCGCCAGATAGATACGGCCATGCAGATATAATCTCATATGCTTTAAGTGTTGCCGAAGAGATAGAAGAAGCAGAACCGAACAACTACAAGGAAGCCCTAAAGAGCAAGGAAAGACTCAGGTGGGAAGAGGCAATGGATGAGGAAATGGCTTCTCTAATGAAGAACAAAACTTGAGAACTTGTAGATCGACCAAAGAACAAACGAGTGGTTGGTTGCAAGTGGATCTTTAAGAAGAAAGAAGGCACGTCAGGTATTGACAGGATCAGATACAAAGTCAGACTCGTTGCAAAGGGATTCACTCAGGTAGAAGGAATCGACTTCAACGAAATCTTCTCGCCCGTCGTGAAGCACTGCTCCATTAGGATAGTCTTAGCACTAGCGGTTCAATTCAATTTGGAATTAGAGCAGCTAGATGTTAAGACTGCGTTCCTGCATGGAGAGCTTGAAGAAACCATCTACATGGATCAGCCAGATGGGTACTGCACACCTGAGACAAAGGACAAAGTTTGCTTGCTGAAGAAAGCTTTGTATGGACTGAAACAAAGCCCCAGACAATGGTACAAACGATTTGATGAGTTCATGCTACAGATCGGATTTGTCAGATGCAGCTACGACAGTTGCGTGTACATGAAGTGGCAAGAAGGTGAAATAAGTACCTACTTGCTTCTTTATGTGGATGACATGTTAGTAGCCAGCAGAAGCAAGGTGGAAATCCAGAAGATCAAAGGTATGCTAAATTCTGAATTTGACATGAAGGACCTAGGACCTGCTACAAAGATCCTAGGGATGGAGATTACTAGAGATAGGAAAAATGACACCTTATTCTTATCTCAAAAGTCATATATTCAGAAGGTTCTAGCAAAGTTCAACATGCATGAGGCTAAGCAGGTTGCAACACCCATTGGCCAACGCTGCAGATTGTCAAACTCTCAAGCTCAGGAGACTCAAGAAGAGAAAATG
>NW_018164974.1:88191-88720 GCF_001263595.1 Phalaenopsis equestris | reverse complement strand
AATACATCGTTGTGACTGAAGCAATCAAGGAAGCTATGTGGCTAAAGGGCATGACTGAAGAGCTTGGGATACATCAGAAGGTGATAACTGTGTTTTGCGACAACCAAAACACCATTCACCTAACCAGAAATCAGGTATTTCATGAAAGATCCAAGCATATAGATATAAAGCTTCATTTTGTGAGGGATGTCGTTGCCAAGGGTTCAATAGTAGTGGAGAAGATACCTACTGAAGAAAATCCTGCTGATATGCTCATCAAAGTGCTACCGACAACTAAGTTTAGACACTGTCTGGACTTAGTAAACTTCACCAAGGGCTGAGGCCCTCTCAGGGGCCGGGTGGAGGGAATCTTTACTTCGAAGCTTCTCAATTGAGGGTCAAGGTGGAGAATTGTTATTTTGACCTCCAATTAATGAACTATGGTAAAAGGGCAATTTTGTAATGTGGCACCGCTACCTACCACATTTCTACCTACCGCTCACCTACCGGCCACCTACCTCCCACCTACCCCCCACCCACCCCTCTCTTC
>NW_018164974.1:74923-87880 GCF_001263595.1 Phalaenopsis equestris | reverse complement strand
CTGTGTTTGCTTGTGTTCTTTTTCGTCTCATTTCTATGCCAGGAAGTACATATCTCACAACAGTAACCACCTGCCTCTCCTCTACTCCAACTCAAGAATATTCTATAATGGCTTTATATACCTCTACCATGTACCTTTACAGGCAAAAATACACTGTTGAAATAAATTAGACGTTGAGTAAACAAAAAAAGGAACATTAAAATATCAAAAATGAAACAAAAGTCAAATTGTTGTTATAGTAATGGCGCTCCTTTCACTTAATAGCTCGTTTTTTCAGTATTCGAGTACAAAATTGAACTAAAAAGCTGAGAAAGATACGCAACAGAATTTTCTTTCGCTAAAGCATCACTTAACTGAAAAATTAGATATAATGAAGTCATGCCTCACCTGTAATGTGGTAACTTACAAATTTAAAAAATCCTTAGCTATCCAAACAGATATCTGGAATATTTCTAAACAGAGAAACGTTACAGTTGCCACAATTTCAAAAGATCCCTGTTGGCTATTCGATTTATTGCTTTGGCTGGAAGGATGTTCATAAAAAATAGAAGGTTTAATGTATCATACTAAGTTCATTTTAGTGAGATCATTATGCAAGTTCGTGATGTTCATAATAATGAAAACAAAGAAATTGAGATTAACTCAATCATGATAGCCAAAAAATATAAGAATGAGAGTTATTTTGTGATTTTTTTTCTCAATAAAGTGAGTTACATGAACTCCCGTCCTATCATCAATGTTTACAAATACAATACCCATCCTAATTAATGAACTATTGAGCCCACGCAAATTTGAGAAAACTGCAAAATGCAAATTTGAAACTTTTGTGAATTTCAATATTTGTAGAAGGCTTCTTGTTCTATAAATAGCCAAAATTTTATTGTTATTCATGAAAATTTTCATTCTAAATATCAAGAAATTCTTCAAGTAGATGCTGTTAAACACAGCACACTATATTCCATCTACAACCCCTGCTCTCTCAATAAGAATGATATATGAACAACAATGACAACTTGCCCAAATTGAATCACACAAAACGAAAAAACAAAACATACGTGGGATTTTCTCTGTTCTTACATTGGTCCTTCATTAAGCATCAAAGTTCAATTGTAAGAGAAAACCTGTTGCCTATACCAGAACATTCTACACTTCCTATTGTGCCAACACTTTAGCAACAGGAATTAGAACATTATCCACTAAGATTATATCCTCTTGCTCTATTTCAGGTATGTCGCTTGTTTTATCTTCAGTAATAGACCTGTTATAGGAGATCAGACTTTAAATTTTCTAAAATAAAAAAAATGATAAATGGAGTTTATTCTTATTGAATATCTTTTGCCTAGTTGCATTGCGACATTTGAGGTGTAGCATTCCAAAGGTGGGTTAACATAAATGCTATCAACTGTAATACTTCACTAAGGGCGTGCAAATGGAACAAGCCAGAGACATCACTGCAGCCAGATGGGCATTTTTGCTAGCAAAAGCAACAATGTAATGTGTTATTGTATTATTCACAATAAATGGGAAATAAATCATATGCTTGTCGTTATTGATCGTTCCTATATATCATCAATTATATTACATTATAGAATATTATTATTTGATTTTGATATGCATTCATAAATTATAGCACTAGCAGTGACATTTTTGATCTTCAAGTAGTGTGCAAGCTCACATGCACGTGCAATTCTAAAAAAAAAAATGATTCTAACATTATTAAGAAAATCATATTACTTTCACATGTTAACATCTCCATCATCATCATTAACCATATCCTAATTTTTTGTGGTTCTCTTCGTACTTCCATGCATAAAAATTCAATTCTCATTATTTTTTTTTCATGTATCTCAAAGGTAAAATTCCATGTTTAGATGTGCAACACTAAACTCATTCCGAGCATCTTTCTAAATACTCTGAGATTCAAAATGAGACTAATTCCAATTAAAGAATATAACACCAAAGCATCTTGTACATATCCACAAACACTTTGTTGGAGGTTCTCCAAGGCATAGAATCACAACAAAATGGCTAGCTGAGGACAGAATGATTTCCACAGGGGATATGCCTGCCAACCAGAGGTGCTTCATAAAATGCAGTTATATAATTCTGTTCTAACATTCATCATGGGAAATGGAAGAGTTTTAGGTTAAGAAAATTTAATCTTTTTATACAAATCAGAGGTTGAACACCTTTTTGTTCGTTCATAATCGTTAGGATCAAGTCGACTATTGCATTATGCAATTATGTATTGGTATACTAAGTAACAAAACTTAAAATCAAGTCATTATATGCCAAGGCTTAGGTGTCTGAAAACCAGAAGTCGCCTAAGAATTAATATCATTATGTTTCCCTAGGAAAACTCAACAAATCTATAGAGTAGCATATTGAAGTCACCAACACATTGAAGCAACTCCACCAAAAATCTTAATTACCCTTCTAAGAGTATCGCTATTCAATCCAACTGTCTCGTTGTGGAAATTTATCACATATAACTGACAAATAAAACTCATCCTCATGTTTGAACTCATTAATTGTCATTAAACTTTTTTGATTGTTATCAATCAAATAAATTTGTCGATTTTATAACATAGTTTATCATTTTTTATATTAAATTTTTTTTCTATTAGTTATAGTCAATCTTGTCATGTTGAATAGCTTGACTTGAAATTTTAAATAGATGGTCAAAAGTTAAGCTCAATAAATGATAAGTCACATCAATCATATACTTTTTAATTAAAAAATTTTGAAGATTCATTAAGCATCACTATCTAAATCGCTTGATTTTTTTACTCTCCTCCTTTTGGAAGGCTAAAATTGTGAATATTTATATGGAACCAATGTCACCTAATGATAAATTCAAATCTACCAACCTTAGAGATAAAATAAGCATAAAGGATATTGTGGAAAAAAATATCAATACATGTAATACTTTAACGAAAGAGAGATAAATTAGAACGAAATAAAACATGATTATATGATTGATATGCTTGTCACCTTAATGGAAGGTTGATTTATGAGAATGACCTAGGGAATCCTCAAATGATTTTTGTTGAGCCTCTTCAAGTAGAAGAATCTATTGTACAACAACTACTAACTATTACTACGATAAATCAACATCCTAAAAGAAATTGACTTTGAAACACTTCTTAATCACTAATATAAATTTACAAATTAATTTTTGATGAGAATTACAAAAGCATAACTTACTCCCCAAGTTAAAAATATCTCATCTTGATTATAACAAAAGGTATGCCATATATGCCATTTTTTTTTCAAGTCAGAGACTAAAAAATATTGTTATTCTTAGATGTTTCATCACAGCTAGTATACCAATAAAGGGGACCCAAAAATGATTTCTTACCTCTGATTTATCATATAACTCTAAGTAACAATTTGTTGCACATTTTGCTTGCACTCAAAATAAATTAAGGAATTCACAAAACTTCTAAACTTGAGATGAGCATGCAAGGCACTCAAATATGTTATGGTTGATTTTTGACCTAGATGTCTAATATCAATTTATTTTTGATGGCTAAAGCTTGAGTAATGTTGTTGTAAGAATTCCAAGAAGATCCTTTCATTGATACATTAAGACTACAATTGCAATAACTATTGGATGTTGATGACTGAAACTACTGAAAAGCAAGTGACAACCATGCAAGTATATGTGTCACCCAAGTGATAAGAAAATTAGAGTTTGTGTGTTAATCCCATGAGAAAACTAATAATCTTTCCTAATTGGTGAAGTTCTATTTTACTAAACTTATAAGTCTTGCTTTAAGTATTTCATATTTGTAGAGGGTTACAAGTTTATAAAATCCTAAAATGCACAAAAAGAGTAGATTTGTAATTTTTCTGAGCTAATAATAATCATACTCATATAACTCAAATTATATGAATGCTCAATGTTTTCCTATGAGATCCCCATGTTGTTATTGAAAACTAGGGACAAGTCCTCCTTAGCCTATTTCTAGGTTATAAGAAGCATTGAAAATCTGTATTATAGTTAAGGGAGCTTAACCATGTTACACTTCCCTGGAATTCTCTATTACTATATCTTTGTTGCAATCTTCTACTGACAGTACATCAATTCCATTAAGTAACTGCATGTTAACATAAATTTTTTTTGGTCAACAATTAGTAGTCCTAGACCATATAAAGTTTAAGCATTCCAATTATCTAGATGAGAAGAAAATGACAATCCAATGGTTAACACATCAATATGAAACTAAGACAAGCACATAAAAGCATTTAAGAAAAAAATCATGGACAAAATATTTGATTTCATTCACATATCCCAATCATCAGAGCAAGAAGATATTTAGCTATTACACATGATAATAAAAAACATCAAAAACTTCATTACAATAAAGAAAACCAAATTGTAAAACAAGTATAGAAAACAAAAAAAAGATATTCATTGCCCTGACATACTTCTCAATCCTCTCTGAGAAATGCAAGCATTCCACATGATCTTCCTTGTAAAAAAGCATACTAAAATATCTCAACCTCTCCAACTATCCAAAATGTCACAGAAAAACTTTGAGTAATTCTCTCCCAAGAAAACCTACAAGAAAACACTTAGGAACAAAAAATAGAAGACTTTTCTAAAGATAGAGAAGAGCCTCCACAACATAATGTGTCTTTTAATCCATGGGCATTCTCTTATATACTTTGTGAGCAAAATTGCGCATAAAGCTTTTCAAATTTGACTATTCGTGAATGTGATATGGGTTTTTTGAGGAGATGGCATGAGCATGTCCCTACCAACGTGGGAGTGCGACATTCTCTTGAGGCTAGCACGGATACCTTGTGTGAGGTGCTCATTAGAAGTTTTATTTTATCAGAACACTTGACGTAATTTTGCGTCCGGTGTCCAATTATAACCACTAAAATACACTTTTTTTTAGTGGGACCCACTCTTTAACTTGGGTGGTTTTAATTGGACACTAGATGCAAAATTTGCGTCAATGTCCCGACGCAATAAAAAATCCATTATTGAGTTCTCTAAAATGGGAATATTTTTTCCCTACGATCACCATACCTAGAGCTGCATAAAGTAAACCAATCAAAATCATCCCTACCCAAAAGCTTATGTCAATGGGCCCCACTTTTATTTTTTTCTTTAAAAAAATTTAAAAAAGTGTGATCAGAGCTCGTACGCAGCTCTGCATACGGACTCTATACGTAGCTTTTTCTCCTAAAATAGTCCATGAACTAAAGAATAGTATGAGCGCATAACAAGAAAACATGATAGTGCTTACGGGTCAGTTTCCCCTTTATCAAAACACGGGTGGTTACGGTAGTACGACTCAATGGCACGAAGGCGACTGTTGATATTTGGTAAAATCAAATTTCCTATGCTCGCTCCTTACCTATAACCTCTAAAATTTAACATATATACCTTTCTCATAAAATCATAATAATAATGAAAAAACCCTGAATTTAACCACAAAAAAATATCACTTATTTGTTCCATATCAAGTCCTCAAAACTTGTATATTCCTTGCCCTCAAGTTATCTCACAGGTAAACATTGGCTTATTAAAATAGTTTCATAACTCTCAGCAAGAAACTTTTTATTCTTTAATAAGGTCATCTAATTGTTAATAAAAGTGTGCAATTACCATCTTATAAATGGATTTTTATTAATTTCTAATAAACACACCTTCTATCAAATCACTCTTTTTTAGCAAAAACAACACTCAAAACACTTGATTTCGTGTGACTTAAACATTTTATTAACCAGAGATATTCTTAAATAAATTAATTATCACATATTCACCTCAAAATTTATTAATTTATTTATTGAATACAATATCTCGAAGTTTTCATAATAAGGTTCTTTAGTCCTATTAAGCAGGAAAAGAATTATACATCAACTACTTGTTACTTTCATACTTAAACTTAAGCTTCTTCTTACAAGCACTCAATAATTTGTTTTCATTTCTATTTTTCTTTGGGACTCTTAGCAAATGTTTTTCACTCTAATCTTTTTTTCCTTTAACTTTTTCTCCTAAGAATTACTATTTTTAATTAAGCTTGTGTTTTAATAATTTTTAATGCCTAATCTCTTCTAATTACTACTTTTCAGCCACTTCTAAATGAGGATTTAGAGGTATTATCATTCCTTCAAAACTTAAGCTCAATTAGTTTGTTTGAGATGATTACTTGAGAGCTTAAAGGATCTCAGATTAAATACTTCTCTTTATAATCATAATTTCTCAAATGTTTTGAAGCTTTTATGTTACACGCCAGAGTAATTGAAGTGCAATATTAAATTAATTTTGAATTAACTTTTATCAAAACCTTTGATAAATATGTAAACCATTTCCTTAAACTATTATATCAAATTATCAAATTGCAAAGATTTGAGTTATGAGTTATTACTATAGAATAAAGTCAACATTTTTATTATGCAAATCACCTTAATGCAAATACACATTCTTCGTTCCCTCCTAACATATTTTCAATCATATTCATGCCAAATAAGAGATTGCAAGAATTGAAAGAGTGCATCACAACACTTTATTATGTCACATCAATAGCAAACTTCCTTATCTATATATGTAGTGCTAGTAAAATAACACACATGCAACAAATCATAACATAAAATCAGAACAATAGCAAATGTTGGTAAATCATTGGCATGAGGGAATTTTACATATTTTTCTTGCATTTAATTATGTCTTTTCTTCCTTATTTATCACAGCTTTTATGCTTATGGAAGGTTATTTTTGATGTTCTATAGGTTAGAGGAGCTCAAATGCATATTTCAGAGTGAGCAAATGACACCTGTACGGAGGTGAGCCTAGTCTAACCATGACCAAAAGTGGAATAATCACACTGCCTTCTCAGTATGGGTGGTGAAATTATGCCAAACCCAGGTGTGGCTACATTTGGTACGATGTAACTATGCTACAACTTGGTGTGGGCATGTCGCTTATTTGATCAGGACATCATGGTTACACTGACTTCGGTCTTGGTCACACCATCAAAGCATCTCAACATGGAAAGAGATCTCCTTGCAAAAATTGAACATGGGTTATTAAAGTATATGTTAGGGTAAGACTTGGGACATCTTTGGGATGTTGGAGGTTAAGCTTTGAGAAGAATTTGCAGAGATTATGAGTTCCTTAGGATTTCTTCTTTCTTGGTTGAGGGAGGAAGCCTTGAGGGCTTTTTTATCCATCCCCTCTTTGTTTCTTATTTTCTTTAAGATGCATGAGAGAGGTAATAGTTGTTACTGTTAAGATGAAAACCTTAGTTGTAAGCTATTTTTACCATGTACCGCTACATGAATCTTTGATTTTAATGGATTTCCTTGCATTTATTTTTTTCATCATGAGTAGCTAAATCTCTTTTGTGCCTCTATGATATAGCGATGGTGTTTTTTTTGGAATTTTTTATATATGTTTTCCACATAAGTGTTTCTTAGGCTTACATGTATTCAAGTTGTTGAGTAAACCTCTAATTTTCTTTTGCTTTTAATCTGATCAATTAGGATGTTTAAATATTTTGTGAACTATGAATTTAATCAGTTGCACAGTGAAACAATTATGTTAACTACTTAAACCTAATGAAATAGGCATATTCTCATTAGGGTTTTCGAATGATCTGAAGAATCATGATAATTGTTGTATGGTTAAGTGAAACTTAACTGTATGGGTCTTTGATTACTCTATAAACTATACATTATTTAAGTAGAAGACTTTATCCCTAGTTGAAAACTATCATATAGAAGAACACTTAGAAAAATTAAGAACTATTACACCCTAGTAATAGCGCTGCAAGCCTCATCTCTTTTAAAGAATTATAAAAATCTTACTTTAGTTTTGAAGATTTTGCTTTTCATTTTTTATTGTTACTTAAAATTTGGAATCATGCTAAACTCGATCTCTGAAGCTGATTAGCTAGAGATTAATCTATTAGAGTCATTCTTAGGCCTTTCCTCGTGGGATCGAACATGAACTCTTAAATTGAATATTACTTAACATGTATACTTATGTGTTTGGCAACTTGCTTCGCGGTAGCTTTTTATTCATCATGTTTTTGGCACAATTGTTATGGAGAGGCATTAAGAATTATTCTGATTTTAGAAGAATTATTCTTGAATGACTTTGAATCTTGGTTTGGCAGTTTCTATTTTCAAATTTTCTTATTTTCTTTTTATGTGTTTTGCACTTGCATATTGCTTTGCTAGTTTTATTGTAGGTACTGAAAAATATGAAAAAGTAAAAAATATCATAAAACCTAAAAATAAAATCTTTTGATGAACTTGTGTGGGTCGTTGTGATTGTGTGTGTTTAGTTTGAAGTCTGTTGGGTCTGCCTTTTAGATCACTTGTTCACTTGTCCTAGTGTATGCATTGGAATTTTGAATCTAGCCTTGCACCATTAAACCCTAAGATTGATCAAACCTTATGGTATCTTTAGGATAGCACATTTACTATTAGACACACCCAAGAAAATATGCATAGAAAACATTATGCCCAGCATAATTTTATGCTTATACCTAGCATATGCAGAAAAAGTCAACCTGAGGGGAGTGATTAATTTAAATGGGGAACCAATTACAATGTTGGGCTATAGTCATTAAGAACATACAAAAAGATTAGAGAGCTTCCAACTTCTATGAACAATAGATTCATAGGTGCAATTCTAAGTAACACTGAAGTGAATCCTAACAAAAAAGAGAGAAGGAGCATGTGCAGCCTATGAAGTTAAGGAGTGAGAAGGTGTTAGAGCCACCACTAAGAAGAAGAAGAAATCTCATTGATTTGAACCCTGCAGTAGAATGTGATAGTGAGACCCCAATAGAGGAATTAGAGAGACCTATTTTACCCTCTAGGATTAATTCTGAGAGACTCTCACCATCATTTTCTGAGAGGTTGCGGAAGAAATAACTAGACCAACAATTTTTGAGGTTTTTGGAGGATTTCAAGAACCTGTGAATAAACATATCATTTTTCAAACCCATTTAACGAAGGCCTAGTTATGTCAAGTTTATGAAGGTTATCTTGATAAATAAATTAAAATTAGGGAATTTTGAGACATTCCCACTGACTGAGGAATGTAGTGTCATTTTGTAGAAGAAGTTGTCCTAATAGATGAAGGACCCACATAATTTCACCATCACATGTACAGTAAGAGATAAATTTTTGGGGAGGGCCCTTTATGCATAAGAACAATTATAAACCTCATGACACTACCTATTTTTAAGAGACTTGAGTTAGGAAAGGCCCAAGCAACTAATCTTACCCTGTATCAAGCTGACAAATCCTTGGCCTACTTGATGGTAATTATTAAGCATGTGATATTTAAAGTGGATGAATTCATATTCCATATACAATATGAGGAACTGAACATGGAGGAGGATGAGGAGATATCTGTGATAGTTGGTCGACCATTTTTAGCCACTGTAGGGCAATGATCGATGTTCAAGAGAGAAAATTGACCATGAAAGTTAACAATCAGGATTCTAATTTTAATATTTTGAAGTCAATGTAATTTCCCTAAGATTCATGTGATGAACATTATCATATGATTGATGTAGTGGATAGGTTAGTTTCCAGCACAATGTAATTTCCCTTAGCCTACTTAATGCATTTGTTATTTGCCCCAATTGATTCTCAATATTTCTAATTGTAGCTCCTTAACTTTGTAACAGATTTCCCATTTTTAACACCACTTCTTCTATAGATAATTTTTTCTCCTTGAATTTAGGATTATTATTAAAACCTGGAGGATAAGTAAGTCTATAATTATTATTACCTTGGTTGTTCCAATTTCCCAATCGGTTTACTTGGTTGTTCCCCCATTGTTGATTATTACCACCCGAAGTATTTTTCTAGTTAAAGTTAGGATGGTTCTTCCAACTTGGGTTATTATAGTTTGAATATGGGTTATTCTATTTATTTTCTATGGCATTCAAAGTTTCTAATGATGCTTAAGAATCTACCATTTGGACTAATGAATTCTCTTCAATCTTTGAAATTGGTTGATTTGAAATTGGTTGATGAAATTGGTTGAGAAAAATTCATTCCAAATTCTTCTAACTTCCTTGAAATTGTAGCAACTTAATTTTCTACCATTTCAAAAGCATCAGATTCATGAATATTGGCTACTTTCTTAGGATTTACCCTCTCAAAAGGCCATTAAAAATTATTAGTAGTCATCTCTTAAATTAAAGCATAAGCGTCATGAAGCATAAGCGTCATGAAATAAGCGTCATGAAATAATTTTGGACATTAGTGAACCACCAGCAGTGACATCGATGATAGATCTAAGAGCTTCAACTAATCCATTGTAAAAAATTTAAATTATTAACCAATCTGGTATAGCATGTTGTGGAAACTTTCTCAGTCTTTAAATCGTTCTTATGCTTCATAAATAGATTCCCCTTCAAACTGATAAAAAGATGTAACATCATTTCTAAACTTCATAGTTTTTTACGCTAGAAAATATTTAGCGAGGAATTTCTGCGCTAAATCACCCTAAGTTCTGATTGATCCAGGTGCTAACAAAGGTAACCATATCTTAGCCTTATTCCTTTATGAGCAAGGAAAAAGTCTAAGTCTTATAGCATCATCTGATACACCATCATATTTAAATGTAACACATAATTCTAGAAAATTGGCAAGATGTAAATTTGGAACTTCAGTTGGTGCTCCCTCAAACTGTCAAACTGATTATTTGATCAAACTGATTATTTGATACAATTTGGATAATAGTAGGTTTAAGTTCAAATGCATTAGCAACTACAATAGCTTTTTGAGTATTACAATGAAGTTCATCTACTGTAGGGTTTGCATAATCTTTTAAAGGTCTAAACTTTTGATTGCATTCAGCATTTTAATTATTTTGGTTTGTCCTTTCTTGAAATATTTGGTCTTTTTCTGTATTTTTAATTTTTTGATTTTTCTAATGGTTCTTTCTAATTCAGAATAATAGGGCACTAGTCCTTAAGAATCTAAACTACGCATACATTACTACAAAAAAAAACATAAAATAAAATCACACAAACAAAAACTTATATAAAAACAACACTACAATATTCCTATAATAAATCTAAAAGTTTAAATAAGAATTTATAAAAATAGAATTTTGCTTTCTAAAAATTTCCTCAAAAAATTTTATGCTCCCCGGCAATAGCGCTAAAAACTTTATCCCAATTTTATATGATAGTACTATGTATGCAGTTATAATCTTAATTTTTTCATACTTATATTTCTTACTTTGCAACCACTACCAAAAACTTGACTTTGAAGCAAAAAAGGATGCAATTATTATATTTAAATATAGGATTTTACGCAAGTATACGTATCATTATCAAGTAATACAAGACTTTTTGATTAAGCCCCAAATATCGAACCCACATGGAGAAATACAATATACAACTAAATTATAAGAGATTAGATAACAAATTCTACTTTGCAAAATATTCTTAGTGAAACTATAGATGTTATAATAGGAATGAAAGTTTAATCCTTTGATAAATGAAAGTAAAGTAAACAATTAACTAAATTTAACTAGATATTTGTAAGATAAAAGCAATATAAAAAAATATTTTTTTCCTTATCATGAAGTAGTAACAAGTATAAAAATTCTGCTGTGGAAGTATTCAAATTTTGTTGTGCCAAAAGGAGCAATGGTATTCTTTATCCTTACTAGAGATACTATAAAGAATATTGGCTAGTTCAAAGTTTGAATAGTCTTGAAGATGGGTTTGGTAGGGAAGGGACTAGCTCTCTCTCTAGAGTTCCCTCTTCTCCCTCCACCTAGAGGCTAACATCTTGTATCAAAACCTAAAATTATAAACCAAGTTGGAGGCTTTATCCTGCCACTCTAAAGTCCTCTAATTCTACACCCTTCAAAGTTTATTTTCTTATTTATTTGCACTAAATCATAAGAATTACATTCTTATCCATACAAACTCATGTGATACAATCTCATGTGATTCTTGCCATTGGTTGACTGAGACAATACCATCTCGGATCGTACATGTTCTCACAATAAATATTAACATCTTAATTGGCAAAATCAAGAAGTAAATGAAGTACAAGGTTTAAAATCATCACAACTTATTCCAACATTAAAGATTAATACTTCGCACAACATCCATCGAATACTCAATCACTTATCATTTTAAGGAAAAAGATAAAGAAAACTACTCAAAATTCATGAAGAAAGCACAACCACACTTAAATTTGAAAGTAGAAATCATGCAAACAAATAAGAAATCTAAATTAAAATCAAATGTAGTCACAAAGAAAAAAACTTAATTTAAATCCTCTCCACCAAACTCTTGAATTTTGTTTGAATCTCTTCTCTTCCTTTCTCTTATAATACTCTCTACTCACACACTACAACTCTTCTCTTCTTCTTCTCTATAAAAGTATCCTAATTAATCTAAGAGAGAGAGGCAAAATAGTCTTTAAGAGAGGGGCCATCGGTGGCTAATTGAGTCTCCATCTTATTGGAAGGCGTTGAAGAGAGCCCTCTTCAATCCAATCCAAATATTCTTTTATAATTTTTCAAGAGGTGCCCTGATGTGTCTTCAAAATGTGTCCAGATTTAATGAATCTTCCAGGACTTGCCTCCTTTCAAAAGCCAATTGAATGTATTTTTATGTCCATTAACTATTTCCTATGTTTTCACCAAGAGTTTTTTCAAACACCTCTTCAAAAATTCATCTAAATTCATTTAATCATCAAGTAACTACCTTTGGCACTTAATACTTCTGATGCTTAAGCGCAAGGTACTTGACGCTTAATGTTGACCTCATTTTTGGTTGAGGTTTAGTTTTTTCCTCTTTAGTACCTAAGGTATATCCATAGGATTTTTCTATTGACTATCCTTAGAAAACTAGAAAAGGCACCCTCACCACTAGAAATTCCAAACTCTTCTCTACTTAACTTGAAGTTCCACATGTTGGTCTCAACCTTTAAATACTTTAA
>NW_018164974.1:63785-74735 GCF_001263595.1 Phalaenopsis equestris | reverse complement strand
ATCCCTTGATTTTTTGGGATACTCATGTAGATGGTCCCCTAAACCTATTAGCCCTAAAGCTATGGTTTAGCTAAAACCAGTACATAGAGGACCCAAAATGGGGTTTCCATTGGTCCATGGCTTGTTGGTGATGGTTGGTACCTCAAATCTACCAAAATACCCAACTTGGCACCCAAATTACAAAACACACCCAAATTACCAAAATACCCCTCCATAGCCCAAAATCCCAAAAATTTCAAAAAATACAAGAAAATCTCAATAAATCTAAAATATTATAAATTTCATTTCTCTCAACTACCACATGACCCAATTTTTCCAATTTGACCATCTTTAACCAAAATCCCCAAATTTGCCTGTAAAGACCCAAATTTCCCCAAATCCAACTCAAATGTCCATCAATTTGATCTCAATTGACCCAAATTTCATCATAAACTCAAATTAACTTTTGATATGACCAAACTAAACCAAATTCAAGCCTAATTGGCCCATGATTTGCATCCAATTTTGAGTGAGGTTAAAACCCCAAATTTGGCCACATAACCTAATCTCACCAAATTGAACCCATAGCCTAGTCAATTGTCCCCAATTAATGTTGAAAAATATTCATAACATTCCTAGGCATCAAAATCAACCATCAATTGGCCTTGTTGAAGCCTCAAATCCATTTGATTTTGGCCTAAATCCAAAATTCCCAAATTTAGCCCCAAATTGGCTAAGTCCCCAAATTTCACCCAATTGATATCCTTTACCTCCAAATTGGCATCCAAGTCATGTTAAAAACTCTTCATGAAGTCCCTATTGACCATTTAAAATAATCGATTTGGACTTAGCCCAAGGATAACCCAAGCTAAACCCAAGCCTAGCCTAACATGACCAAATTGATTAAAGTTCAAAATTCCCTCAAATTGATCCTTCAATTGAGCTCAAAACCACTTCCATCCTTCACCAAAGTTGTTTCTTATGATCATATATACCAAACGCAACATTTATTTGGGTCATTTAACATGGATAACCTAGCCCAAACCCAAACTTTGATCACTTAAACATCTTAGACCAAACCGAAGACTTGGTCATTTGCACCCATTTGGACCCATGCACTAAATGTGACCTAACCACCCTAAAGTCACCAAATTAACTCCACCCCAGCCATTAGTTGGACTTAATGACCAGTCCAAACACCATGAAACCACCTAAATCATGCCATGGACCAAAGGTCCCCCAAATTAAGGGATATTATTTCCAAAAATGCACGTGCTTAAGATATCCTTACCAAAATTTGGTACTATTGCACTAAATTACTGTGACATATTCCCCTGGGTTCCCTGAGCTCCTAGCCATCTCCCCCTGGTCGGCCGGCTAGCCTAGTGGCAAGAAAAGCACCGTATGGATATGTTTGTCTCACTAATACGAGCATTTTAAAAAAAAATCACTTAATTTGGTTGAAAAATGAGAGAGATCATAAGCCTTGAAGGTAGCCTTGAAGGTGGACGGTGGACGGCCCTCGACCTAAGCCATTGGGGATGATGACCACGCGCCATCCGATTGCGCGTGTATCAAATGGATGGCCAAGATAAAGCAGGACAACACTTCTTTACATAAACAGCGGGATGAGTGGCTGCTGGCGTGGACAGTGGCGTCAAATAGGAGCGCGTCGCTTGGAATTTTGGAGCTGCATAGGATCTACATGTCACCGTGTGGATAAGTAGAAAAATAGGGTTTTTTTTCTATTTATTTAAACTCCCTAAACTTCAAAAATCTATAACTTTGTGTAGAAAAATCACAAAAATAAAATAAAAATACCCTTTTGCTCAGTGAACAAAGGAGAACAATGTGGAATACTATGAAAAGTATGGGGTCAGTTTGATTTCATATTTTTCTAAAACTAAATTTTTGAATACTTTTATGTTTAAATTTATTGATGTACATCAACAATGTGGCTATATGAATTTTGAGGTGATCCAAAAGCTTCTTACGGATAACTCCCCATAAACCCCTGAATAGCATCGACACTTAAGCACAATCTTCTTGGTTTTACTGGCGCTTAAGCGCCAATTCTGGGTGCTTAGGTGTCACGGTTCTTTTGCACACCTTCTTCATTTTTTGTCCAAATTTGGTCCTTTTTCACTCCTTTCACCAATTTTCATCCATTTGATTTTACTTGAAAAAAAAACACACAAATACCTTCCATTAAAGTGCAATATCTCAAAAATAGGTATAAAAATGTGTACATAAAGTCTATATATTTTAGGTGTATCACCTAACCATAGGTTTAGGGACTTAACTATGGATTAGCTGATGTTCTTTATGCACTCGAGAGAGGGTACAGAAAAGATATGTTCATATTTGACACAATACATTAATTATATTTAAAACTATTAGATTCTTGCAAAGATTATAAACTCATTACAAGGGGAATGATGTTTTATACAATTTGAACTCTTCTATACATCATTAATTTAGAATTGCTTATTGGTAACATTACATTTTAGTCATTTTATATTGTCTTGCATTTGTATTCTAAATTTGCTTAGTGTACTTAGCATTTATTTTAATTTTTTTAGGATCATCTAATACAAAAAAAGTTTTCATCATCTCCTAAATAAGTTAACTGTAGTTTAAAGAGGATTTTACTAAAGTAAACCTATAAGAGTTTTGTCTATCCCTGTAGGATCGACACTTAGGACTCCATTAGAGCCCTATATTACTTAAAATGACACATACTTGTGTATTTCCCCTAGTGTGTGAACCATTCTATCAACTTTACATAATTTTTAATTTTACACACTAGCCGCTTAATATGACTTGGGTCAAGCTTTTGGCCATCTTTGAAAACTTAAATAATTATGTAGTCGGGTCAACAGGCATCTCATGATTCGGTTGGAGAAAGAAGAGGATTATACTATGTTGTTTGCATGAAAGGTTTAAATAGAAAAAGTTAACGTGAAGATTCTTAAATGGTCTACTGATTTCAATCTTAAAGAGGATCTCTTATTGTTCCCATATGGCTATGATTTCCATATTTGAAACTACATCTTTTCAGTATGAATTTTTTATATTCTTTGGGGGCTATTTTTAGCTCTCCCATGAAGATTTATTATGCAACTCTTAATTGTTCAAGACCTTTTGATGTATGGGCTATGGTTGAAATAGATGTGACTCTACCATTTTGTGACGATGTATGGATTGGTGACTTTGAGTTCCGGTTATTGGCAGTGTAGAAATGGATTATGTTCCTCTATATTGTAGTAAATGTAGAATTTTTGGTCACTTCTTAGCCAATTATTTTACTATTCACCATGATTTGAAGGGGTTTAATAGAAACTAAGAGGGCAAGAATATTTTATTCTAAAGAATAATGATAAAAAATTAAAATTAGGAAAGAAATATTTCAATGGAAACATGAATGCTCAAAATTATTTTATTTGTGGAAAAGGTTAAGCAAGCAGAAGGGATGGTGGGCTGGTTTAAATGGTGGGAAAGATAGTCGCTAAAGTGATTAATCAGGTTGAAATGATCTCAATAAAATCTATTGATATAGGGAGAGTGTTGTTTTGGAAAGAAATGTTGCTGAAAATTGTATTACCGAGGTAGATGTGGGGTTGAATAAAAATATTAACATGGGGATGGAGGATATGGGCACTGGTTCTGTGGAGCTGGGTAATAATAGAAGCTTTGACTTATATAATGCGATAAAAGTGGATAAAGGTGTGGTTCTTACTAGAGCTGGGTTGGAGGAGGATTGTGTGATTCATAAATCTTCTAGAAAAAGAAAAATTAATGGAATTAGAGAACTTAATTATGTTAATCTTAAGGCCGCGCATGGTTAAAGTTTTGGAGAAATTTCTAAAAATAAATTTTAACTCTACTCCATCTAGAAATGCTAGAGGGAATAAAAGTTTTAAGGAAGTTTAATTTTCTTATTTGGAATATTAGAGGTGTTGCTAAGGTGGATGCTTCTAATAGACTTAAGAATTTGATTCATTCTCATAAATCAAACTATTACAGTATTCTTGAGCCTCTTGTTATTATTCAGAATAATGAAAATTACAGAAGGATTGGAAATTTTAATTTACTTGCAAACGTGAATAACAAGATTTGGTTTTAGTGAATCATATACAGTTTTTACATATTAAAGTGTATTTTGATGTTTCTTTCTTTCCTTTAAATATTATTTATGTTGGTTATGTGATACACAAAAAATATATGCATTTTTAGACCCATATTTTATACTTATTTTTGATGATATTGCACTTTAAGGGAAGGTATTTTGATGTTTTCTTGCAGGTTGTTGATTTTTAGGGCTTAAAGTAAAAAAGAAAGCAAAAAGGATGAAATTTGGAGTCATAATGACATTTTTGAAAAAATGCTTAGCATCGGCAGTATCGAGGGCAGCGCCGACGATGTAGAATAAATTAATGCGGAGATTTTTTACTCAGCGGTGACGGCCAAAGCCAACAACGCCAAAGGCGGTGCAGACCCCGTTTCTAGAAGGTTCAATGTATTTGGACGACCTTATGAAGAGTTTTTGGAGGCACCTCTTAAAGAACCGAACTTGGGCCTATTTGGGGCCGAATTTCATCAGAAAATGTGCTCCTCTACTTTCATTTTTTGCACCACATCATTCCATTCCACTTTCATATTGGAGTAAATTAGTGATTTTGTTTTCATAGTTTAGAGTTTTTGTGGTGAGATTTAGTGTGAAACTTTCTGTAAGAGTGTTGGAGAAGGAGAAAAGTGAGAGATATCTTATTCTTGCATTTCTAAGGAAAGACTACAAAGGATTTAAGACTACAAAGGATTTACTTATAAGTATTGTTTGTTTATTAGTGTTGTATGAACTTTCTTTCATATATGAAATTTGTGTTTTGTTATTTCTTTCTCATGAAGTCTGAGTATTTCTTTCTCAAAATTTGTGTTTTGTTATTTCTTTCTCATGAAGTCTGAGTAGTTCCATCTATATACTCTGAGATATGGTGAAATAATGAAATAAGAGATAATATTAATGTGACAATATTAAATTATAAAATAAGTTGTGATGCTTTTTAACTCCGAACTTAATTTACTTTTCGATCTAACCAATTGAATTGTTAAAATGTGTTGTGAAAAATATGATCCGAGAAATGGAGAAATGGAGTATGTGAGTTCTACAACAGAGTATGAAATTAAATGCAAATAAATAGGAACATATTCTTTGTTGGGTGTAGAATTAGAGAACCTTTAGGATGACAGACTAAAATCATCAATTCAGTCTTAGAGTTTAAAAACTGAAGCGAGAGCTAGCCTTCAGGTGAAGGGAAGTGGGAGCTCTGAAGTGGGAGCCGGTATCCTCCTAGCTTAGCCACAGATTTAGGGACTAAACAATGAGATTATCCAATGATTTTCTATGCACTATATCAGGGTAAAAAAATTAAAATTGCTCATATTTAGCACAATACATATGTTGAGCATTTATCTCATCTCATTTTATCATATCCTCATTGTAGTGGGAAAGATGTATTTTTTTATAAGAACCTCTGCTACATAAACATAATTAATTGATTAGTATTTACTGTTTTAAATTTTGCAAATTTGATTTGATAATAGTTTAGAAATTTAATTTTGATTACATCTCAACAATTGAAATTAGTGATAGTGATTTCAATTGACTTTCTATGAATTTCCTAGCAAATTTGTCATTTCCAATTTAAACCTTCCCCATATAATCAATATTTGGGGCTTAAATAGAAAGTCCATTATTACTTGATAATGATACTTATACTTACGTAGAATTCGAATATTAATTGATTATATTTAATTAAATTTTGCACAATCTATCGCAACAAAAAAGTCGGATCAAGTTTTTGGCGCCGTTGTGTGGGGAAGGTAATGGTTGAATTAAATAGTTTTGATAAATTAGGAAATTTAGAGATAATATATATATCATAAAAATTATTATTATTATTAAAAAAAATTTTAAAAAAAAATTTAAAATAAAAAATCCAAAAAGAAATATTTTTATTAGAGTGTTTTACTTTGCTTGCTTTATTTGTTTATGAGAAATATTGGATCTAAAGGTTTAGTACCTTACGATTAAGAATTAGAACGTACTATTAAAAAAAATTGAAAATAACAAAGAGAAATTAAAAATTTATAAGAAATGACGAATAACTTAGATAATCCAATAAATGAAAATCGACAAAGACCTTTAAAAGATTATGCAAATCCAACAGCAGATGAACTTCACTTGACTATTCGAAATCTTGATGTTGCTGCTAATTCATTTGAGCTTAAACCTGCTATTATCCAAATGATACAAAATAATCAGTTTGAAGGATCACCTATTGAAGATCCAAACTTACACCTTGCTAGTTTTCTTGAAATTTGTGCTCTGTTAGGCTTAGACTTTTTTCTTTTTTATTAAGGGATAAAGCCAAGACTTAGTTAAATTCGTTAGCACCTGGATCTATTAGAACTTGGGGAGAACTATCACAAAAATTCTTGGCTAAATATTTTCCACCCTCGAAAACCGCTAAGTTTAGAAATGATATTACATCTTTTTGTTAGTTTGAAGGGAAATCAATATATGAAGCCTGGGAAAGATTTAAAGAACTTCTTAGGAAATGTCCACATCATGCTTTACCATATTGGTTAATAATTCAAACATTTTACAATTGATTAGTAGGATCACTGAGATCTATTATAGATGCTGCTGCGGGTGGTTCATTAATGTCAAAACCTTTTGATGAAGCATGTTCTTTAATTGAAGAAATGACTACTTATAATTTTCAATGGCCCTCTGAAAGGGTAAATCCTAAGAGAGTAGCTAGTATTCATGATTCTGATGCAATGTCTATTTTGGCATCTCAAATTGTTGTTATTTCTAAAAAAATTGATCAAATAGGAATGAAATATTCTCAAGTACCCCAGTATTAGAAGACAATTCACTAAAACAGATTATTGATACTCAATCATCTTATGAAGCTTTAAACGCTATAAATAATCGAAATAACAATCCCTATTTTAACTATTTTAACCCTAGTTGGAAAAATCACCCTAATTTTAGTTTGACTAATAATAATAATTCGGTCAATCCATCTGGAAATCTGAACAATCAAGGAAATCCTAATTTTTGACCTTATTATCCTCCAGGATTTAACTCCAACCCTAACCCACAAGTTAAGGAAAAGAAGTTGATGATGAAAGAAGTAATGTTGAATATGGGAAATCAAATACAAAATTATTTAAAATCAATTTGGACATATTGCTACTGCACTTAGTAATCAACCTGCTGGAATTCTCCCAAGTACCTTCTGGAATTCTTCCAAGTCTAGTGGAAGTTAATCCAAAAGATCAAAATAAAGAACAAATTAAAGCTATTCAATTATGAAGTGGAAAAGAAATTGAAACAAGGATTCAAAGAGAATCAAAGAGAAACTAAAGTTGATAGAAACTAAAGTTGATGAAGAAAAGGAGGAAATGGAAAATGATCAACAGGAAAATGAACAAACACAGAGCCTTGTAGAAAAATCATTACCTCTGTTTCCTCGAAGACTGAAACAAAAGAATAAAGATAAACAATTTACAAAATTTTTGGAAATCCTTAAGAAGTTAACGATAAATATTCCTTTTGTTGAAGCTTTGGAACAAATGCCAAATTATATTAAATTTATGAAGGATGTATTAAATAAGAAAAGGAAGTTTACAAATCATGAGAGCGTTGCACTTTGTGAAGAGTGTAGTGCTATTATTCAAAAAAAGCTTCTTAAAAAATTAAAAGATCCTGGTAGTTTTACTATACCTTGTGCAATTGGAGAAAAGTCTTACAGAAAAGCTTTATGTGATTTAGGAGCGAGTATCAATCTTATGCCTTTATCAATTTTTATACGTTTAGATTTGGGTGAAATTTCCCCTATTACTGTAACTCTTCACTTAGCTAATCGATCAATGACTTATCTAAAAGGAGTTATAGAAGATGTGTTAGTAAAAGTGGATAAATTTATTTTCCCTGTAGACTTTATAATATTGGATATGGAGGAAGATAAAGAGATTCCCATTATTTTAGGGAGACCATTTCTCATAACAGGGAGAGCTGTAATAGATGTGCAAAAAAGAGAATTAATGATGAGCGTTAATGATCAAGAAGTGAAATTTAATATAACAAAAGTTATGAAATATCCTGCAATAGAAAAGATAATGAATGTTTCAGGATGGAAGTAGTTGATTATTTAAGTAATGAGCATTTTAAGAATGAATTCGAAGATAAATTAAAGTAAGGAGAAATTTTTGATACTGAAAATGAAGTAAAAAAAGAAGATTTAGATTTTATTCAAGGCAAATTTGAAGCATTAAACTTGCTGGAAAATGATAATCAAAATCTTATTTGTTAAAGTATTAAACCACCTGAACTTGAATTGAAGATATTACCTACCCATTTAAAATATGTATTTTTAGGAGAGTCATCTACATTGCCTGTTATTATATCTTTTGAGTTAACTGAAATTCAGGAACAAAAGTTGATAGAGATGTTAAAAAAGTATAAAATGACTTTTGGATGGACTTTAGCAGATTTTAAAGGAATTAGTCCTTCAATTTGTATGCATAAAATTTTATTAGATGAACAGTATGAACCTAAAGCGGATCCTCAGAGATGATTAAACCCAATATTGAAAGAAGTTGTTAAAAAAGAGATTTTAAAGTGGTTAGATGCTGGAATTATATATCTTATTTCAGATAGTGTTTGGGTAAGCCCAATTCACTGTGTTCCGAAGAAAGGAGTGACTATTGAAGAAAATAATAAAAATGAATTAATACCAATATGACAAGTAACTGGTTGGCGAATTTGTATTGATTGTATTGATTATATATGGCCACCAGAAAAGAACACTTTCCTTTACCCTTTTTAGATCAAATGTTGGATAGATTGGCTGAGAACAAACACTATTGCTTTTTAGATGGATATACCAGATATCACCAAATTCCAATTGCTCCAGATGATCAAGAGAAAACAACATTTACAAGCCAATATGGAACATTTGCTTTTCATAGAATGCCTTTTGGACTATGCAATACACCTGCAACATTTCAAAGATACATGATGTCAATTTTTAACAATTTTATCTAGCATGGAATGGAAGTATTTATTGATGATTTTTCTATATTTGGGTTTTCGTTTGAGTTATGCCTTAATAATTTAGAAAAAGTTATGGAGATATGTGAAAAAATTAACCTAGTCTCAAATTAGGAAAAATGTCAATTTATGGTTGCAGGAGGTATTGTTCTTAGGCATAAAATTTTTGAAAAAGGTATGAATGTAGATCCTGCAAAAATCCAAGTTATAAAAAAATTACCACCTCCTAATAATGTTAAAGGGGTGAGAAGTTTTCTAGGACATGCTGGTTTTTACAGGCGCTACATAAAAAAATTTTCAAAAATAACTAAACCCCTACGCCAACTTTTAGAAAAAGATACAAAATTTGATATTAATGAGGAATGCATAACAATATGTGAATTATTAAAGAAAAAATTAACCACTACACCTATAATAGTACCACCTGACTGGGAAAAATAATTTGAAATAATGTGTGATGCTAGTGATTATGCTATTGGGGTTGTATTAAAACAAAGGCACGACAAAGTTTTTAAAGTTATATATTATGTTAATAAAACCTAAATAATGCTCAAATTAATTATACTACTACTGAAAGAGAGTTATTAGCTATTGTTTACGCCTTTGATAAATTTAGATCTTATTTAATTGGAACTAAATGTATGTTGCACACAGATCATTTTGCTATTAAATACTTAATGCAAAAGAAGGACGCTAAACCAAGATTTCTAAGAGTTTGATTTTACTATGGTAGATAGAAAGAGAAATGATAATCAAATAGCTGATCATTTATCTAGAATAGAAATAGAAATATTAACTAATTTTGCAAATGAAATTTTAGAAAATTTCCCTGATGAGCATTTATATAGTATTGATGAAATAGATGTATCGTGGTATACTGATATAGTAAACTATATTGTAAGTTAAATTCTACCACCTGATATTAAGAATTCACAATTAAAGAAATTTATCTATGATTTGAAAGACTATTTTTGGGATGACCCATATTTATATAAATAATGTAAAGGTATAATTATTAGAAGATGTGTGCCTTATGAAGAAACTCAACAGATAATTGAAAGATGTCATGATTCTAAATTTGGAAGACATTTTGGAATAAATAGAACTGCATATAAAATTTTGCAAGCTAGATTTTATTGGTCTACTATCTTTAGAGATGTTAATGAATATATTAAAACATGCGATGGATGTCAATGAGTAGGAAATATTTCTAGAAGAGACGAAATGCCTCTAAATTACATATTAGAAGTTGAAATTTTTGATGTGTGGGGATTAGAATTTATGGGACCATTTATGCCTTCATTTGGAAATTTATATATTACTTGATATTGATTATATGTCTAAGTGGATTGAAGCTATTGTTATGCGTAGATGTGATGCTCGGAGTATTTCTAATTTTTTAATTAAAAATATTTTTACAAGATATGGAATGTCGAGAGTAATCATTATTGATGGAGGATCTCATTTCAGGAATAAGAGGAATAAAGGATCCCATTTTAGAAATAAGAGAATCGAGAAAGTGATAAAGAAATATGTTAATATGCATAAATTCTCTATTACTTATCATCCTCAAACTAGTGATCTAGCAGAAATATCTAATCATGAAATTAAGAGAATTTTAGAGAAGAGTATTAAATGAAAAAGATGTAAATCCTTATAAATTGGATTAGTCTGCTAGAATAGATACTACATTATGGGCATACAAAGCTGCTAATAAAACTCCTATAGGAATGCCCCCATATAGATTGATTTTTGGAAAAAAAAACATGTCATTTACTAGTAAAATTGGAACATAAAGCATTTTGGGCTATTAAAGAATTTAATTTTAATTTAAAGGATGCTGG
>NW_018164974.1:60500-63662 GCF_001263595.1 Phalaenopsis equestris | reverse complement strand
GAAAGATATTTAAAGTTAATGGGCATTGTTTGAAACATTATTATGGAAAACACATACCTCAATTTAAAGAAGTTTTAATGTTAAGTCAACCCAACTAAATAAATGGTATGTCGAGCTGACGACGTTAAACCAAACGCTTTGTTGAAGACAACCCATATATAAATCTATATATCTATATATTACTATTTTGTTAATAAGTGTGTTTATGTATTAGGAAATAATAGTTTTTTTAAGTTCTACACAATTTTATATATCATAAGTTAAGACAAATGTTGGTATTGGAGGAAAATTTAGAATCAAATTGAATAAAAAAAATTTCAGACGCGACGCCCTAGATAACGGACATCAGTGCCGACAACGCCAGTCAGGAGCGCCGACAGTGCCGAGTACGGTTGGACGGTTTTAGACGACTTTTTGCGGGTTTTGGCGCGATTTCACTTCATAATACTTGTCGGGACGAGTTTAAAAGGGCCTAGAAACATCCTTGGACGCCTAGTAACTTCTTATTTTCGAATTTCATGGCTTCCAATTTCAGAATTACTTTGAGGTATGGAGTTTTCAACAAAAAAAAGTTTATTAGTTTCGACGCGCGGTGATTATACGATAAAGTTATTACGAAGAGGAGATTGATCAAGGAAAGAGGATTTGTTAATCATGGAGTGATCAATCCTACTGGTCTGATTGATACAATCATTCTGCAAAGGCGTTGGGAAGTTTTGTGTTACACTATGTCTGTGGTTGTTGTACCTGTGGTGAAAGAGTTTTATGTAAACTTACATGGAATTACTCAAGGTGTTTTCTTCGTACGAGGTAAGGCTGTACCATTTACTCCTGCAAGGATTAATGAATTGTATATGATAGACAACATTCCAATCTGTCATTATACTAATTTCATTCCTACATGAGATTTGATGCAGGACGTGTATAATCTTCTGACGGATGAAAGTGATATGTGGGAGATACGAGATGAAGGATATGTTAGTTTCTCCACTTCATTACTTAATCCAATTTCAAAGCAATGACATTTCTTTATTGCTGCAAAATTACTCCCTACTATGAAAATTAGTAGAGTTACCAAAGAATGTGCTATTTTAAATTACTTCATTCAAATGGAAAAACCCATTGATATAGGGTCTATTATATTGAAATCTATTATGTGTATCCTTACTAATGGACCAATTTATGGACTTGGGCATCCATCTACCAACTTTTTAATTTGCAGTCAAGCCCAAGTTCCATAAGAAAGTTGGTAAAATAATTTATTACCTTAGGAGCCCATGAATCCTATAGATGAGAATTATTGTGTTAATGGAAATGAAGTATTAGAAGCCATCATAGATCAATCTTCATATGTTTCAACTCCATTAATACCACCAACAGTTGGAAGTTCACTTGCTTTGGAAAAGAAATTAAAGAAAATTGAAAAGGAACTTCAGAGTATTATGAATGCAGTAGGAGATCTTAAATACCTTTTTGATCACCTAGATTTGAGAATGAAAGAAAATTTTGATCACAATGGAACTTTTGAAGCAGGATTAGTTCAGATGTTTAAAGAAAAAGGGTGGATCGAAGAAAATTCGACAGATCAATTCTCGTACTGATCCTTAACTTATATGTTCATTACAAATCTATGAGAGATATCAGAGGAGGAGAAAGAATTGAAGAAGAGGCGTAATAATTGAAGACTTTAAATTCTCTATCTATTTTAGAACATTATATATATTTAGCGTAATTGTGTGGATTTAATTTGGTTTGTTTTTTTGTTGCTTTTTTGCTTTAGAATTTTTAACTTTGATTGTGTGTATAGTTTTGTGACAGCATTTAGTATTGTGACTTGATTTCGATGCTGATTTATAATTAGTTTGTTTAACATGTGTGAATGTGTAATTAAAAATCGTGTTTGTAAAAAGTGTACTTCCATATATAAAATTTAGTTTGTTGTTGTTTGTGAAAATTCGTGTTGGTGAAATGTTTTGTTTTGTGAATTATTGTTAGATAAAGATTTGTGTTTAAAATACTAAAAATTTTTGGAGTAAGTCGATAGGAAATTGAAAATTAAGAAAAATCAAAATATGAAATTTTCGGGACTTCAGCGCTGACAGCGCCCTCGACCCAACAACAGATTTTAACCCTTAAAAATTAGTAATTTTTACTGTGGCCACCATTTTTAACTTAAGTCATCTTCAACTATCGGTTTGGGTGGCTACGACTTGATTTTGGGCGGATTTGAGGCGATTTAAAGGCTAAAAGACTTCAGATTTCATCTTCTTTAGGTATGAGCTACACTTTAAACCAAAAATTTTTTATTTTCACCAAGGATTTATCTCACATTACATGGATCCAAAAATATGAAAAAATGGATCCTAAAAATTAGCAATTTTTACTGTGGCCACCATTTTTACGCTTAAGTCATCTTCAACTATCGGTTTGGGTGGCTAGGGCTTGATTTTGGGCAGATTTGAGGCGATTTTAAGGATAAAAGAATTCAGAAAAAGGATAAAAGACTTCAGATTTTATCTTCTTTAGGTATGAGCTACACTTTAAACCAAAAATTTTTTATTTTCACCAAGGATTTATCTCACATTACATGGATCCGAAAATATGAAAAAAAATTTGAGAAATTTTTGAGAAAATCCTTTGGTGTGTCGGCACTATTTTTGGTGTGGGGTTTGCCCGTAAGAAGTTGTCGGTCATCGGAATTGAAATCTCGTTGCCCGCTTCGGAAGAACGTTTTCTTAAAAAATTTTAGTTTTGAAAAAGATGAAGTCAAACTGACCCCATAATTTTCATAATTTAGATGAAAGAGCGCTTTACCTCAAATCCTGTATCTATCTTGAAGGATGAACACAAGAGTTGAGGGTGAGGCTCGATCAAATAAACTAAAGAAAGTTATGACATCCGTTTGGTCTGCGAAACCAATGTATTGGCCGACAAGTTCCCCTATTTAATATAAGGAATTAAATAGGGTTTATATTATGCTGGGTTCGGGAAAAGCTTCCTATAAGGGCAAACCCTTATAGTTAATTACATCATAGATAACTGAAGTTACCTAAGAATACTCTCGATAAAAATCAAGAAAAATTACCTTCAAGGAGTTCAAATGGTAAGGACATTTCAAAGATATCAGACTAAGAAGTGTGAAGGGGGATTGATTCAAATTTG
>NW_018164974.1:57772-58532 GCF_001263595.1 Phalaenopsis equestris | reverse complement strand
TATGATTTTTTTATTATTTTTTTAATTATTAAAAATAATTAAAAATATCCTAAAAATTAAGTTTTTATTTTAAAAATATTTTTTATTTTTATTAAATCCCTCTGATATCAGAGAACTCAAAAAACTAGGTTTGATAATTTTTGGAGTTATATTTTAATTTTTTAAAAATTATTTAACTATTAAATTTAATGATGATCTTTAAAAATCAATCAAAAATATCAAATAATCTCAAAATCCTTTAAAATTTTTATGGTGAATTTTCTGACTCATGAGACATAGTGGAGAACAAAAATCAAGTGATTTTGATCTTTATGTACTCCAAATTAAATGTTTTAAGTAAATTGGGGTTTGCTCAAAATAGTGATATTTTGATTCTTAAAAATTATGAAATTATTTCCTAAGACTACTCTGGTCATAAGGAACTTACATGAATTTTTATAGAATTTTCTAAGCCATATACAATTTTCTATAATTATTTGAATAGAAAATGCATAAAAACTTAGAAAATTAATATCTCTGTCTAGAGATCTTCTATGTCTTTGAAAAAATACTCAAATTATGCACCTAGATAGAGGCTACAATATATAAAAATTTGGGGTTAAGATGATAATCCAAATATGAATGGAGAATTGAAAAACCCGTAACCCTAATTCATTTTTTAAAAATAATTTATGCATCAAATTAATGTGAAAATAATTTCACATGATTCTCCTCTATTCACTGAGCAAGAGGGTCTTTTTATTTTATTTTTATAAATTTC
>NW_018164974.1:57431-57645 GCF_001263595.1 Phalaenopsis equestris | reverse complement strand
GGCTGCCTGGATCACCAGACCCGTCGAACAGCCGCGCGGCGCGCTTCTATTTGACGATGCCTTCTGAGTCAGCTGCCACGCGGCCCGCCGCATCATTTCAGGGGATCATCCGGCTTGATCTCCGCCGTCCACTCCATACACGCGAGAACGGACGACATCCGTTCATCTTACTCGATGGCCTTAACCGAGAGTCGTCCATTTTAAAACCTTAATA
>NW_018164974.1:55942-57331 GCF_001263595.1 Phalaenopsis equestris | reverse complement strand
GAGGTTTTAAAAATTCGGGAGGAGAAGTTGAACGTCTAATTACTGCTTGATAGTGGGAAAATTTTTGCTACTTTACTGCCGATGCAATAGCTGGGATTGTAATGGAATTTTATGCCAACCTTTCTAAAGCTTCTAATGATTATGTATTTGTTCGTGGAAAATGGTAAAATTCACTCCAAAGAAAATAAATGAGTTTTATTCTGTAGAGGATGTGTATAGATGCCAGTTGACCAAAGGAAAATATGTTGAGATTTTCATACATATTTTATACTGATTTTGATAATATTGCACTTTAAAAATAGTTATTTTTGATGTTTTATTGTAGGTATGGTGTTTTGTTGCAGGTATGATTAATTGTGGTCATTGGAGCAAAAAGATGCAAAAACGGTGCAATTTGGAGCAAAAACGAGCAAGAAATGAAATTTTGCCCTATCACCTTTCAATAAGTCTTTGGATGCTTAATATCTTTTACACTTCTTGCATATTTTTGAATGAGATTACACTTTAAAGGAAGGTTGTTTTCATGCTTATTTTGTAGGGTTATCTGTTAGGAACGCAACGCAATTGAAATGGGGCGAAACGGAGCTAAAACGGAGCCAAACGGTAAAGCTGCGCAGTCAGCCCGCCGACAGTGCCAAAACGGCGCGGACTTCGAGATTTACCCGACAAGACCAAAAAATAACAGAAAAGCTCGCTGACAGCACCCTCGAGCCCGCCGACAGCGCTCGAGACTACTATGGACCGACTTTTGGCGGTTATGGGCTGAAATTCAATATATTTGAACACTTTTTGGAAGGATGCATGTGGCAACTCTTCAAACTTCGTCCCTACACTTTAAAAGAACATATTTAGGTTAGAAAAAGAGGGATTTTAGTGAGATAAATGTTAGGAAAAGTGTGAAGAAAGTTTAGGTTTATTAGAATAGGAGTAGAAATGTAGATTTCTACCCTTTTGGAGAGATTGGAGAGCAGATTTTGAGAGAATTTGTAAGGAGATGTTCTATCAATGCATGGATTGGCGGGAGACTTTGTGGGAGAGATTTTCTTCTTTCTTTCAAGGTAAAAAGCTAAGTATTGTGTTCTTCATTATCTTATGATTTTGTAAACACTTATCTAGTGGATTTGTTTTGATGAAATGAAGTTTTCCCTTGTGTTTTCTTCATGCTTTGTGATGTGTTTCTCTTACTCTCTCTTCTTGTTTGAAAATAATGGCATGAGAAGATTATGCCATTGTTTTCATTTTACTTTTCTTTTGTAATGAGTAGAATTCATGTTTAGGATTTTGTGATGCATGTTAGAAGCAGATTTAATTATCAATGTGATGGTTTTTACTTGCACTTTATTTACATTACAATAAAGGCCTGTTGTAGTGTTAAAATTTGTTGTAATT
>NW_018164974.1:52837-54704 GCF_001263595.1 Phalaenopsis equestris | reverse complement strand
ATGACTGGTGATCTATTTTGTTTATTTGTTTGTGTTTGTACTGTGTGATTGTATTGTTTGTGTTGTGATGTTATTTAGACTTTGTTGTTATGTTATGTGAAACTGTAATGTGGAAAACTGTTTTCATTTTTAGAATTTAGTTTAGTTCTGTTGTTATTTTCAGCACGTTGATTTTTTGGCTAAATAAAATATCATTTTAATCGACATTCTAAACGGAGGACTAATTGTAGTAGATTAGAATTTGACTAAGGACCTCTTACCTCGCTTCTCTGTGGGATCGATAAACGGGACTCCACTAGAGCCCTGTATTACTTGAGCGATACGTATACTTGCGTTTGAAATTGTGACTTTACAAAATCATTATAAATATATAAATCTGGGTTCATAAATTTAAGCATATATAAAGTCGTTGTCACCAGTATCATTCTTTTTCAGTTACAAATCAGACTTTAGATGAAGTTATTTCTTTTCTGACTAGTGAGAAAGAGGCTTGGAAAATAAAAAAATCGAGTTAAAGTTAACTTTCCCCTTTCTATGTTAAATGTAATATCTAAATCCTGACATTGTTTTATTTCTAGGAGGATGATTCCAACGTATCATCATAGTGAAGTGACCAAAAATAGAGCCATCCTGAACTACTGTATTTAGCAAGTGATGGATTTAAATGTAGGCTCTATCATTTATATGAACATTTGATCTTTTGCTCTGGGAGAGACCACTGGTGGATTGACACACCCTGATCTTATTTACACACTTTGTGAGTAGGCAGGAGTTGATTTCATACCTAATGAGGAGAGGATTGAGCCTTAGAGACCCATTAGGCATGCCAACATCAAGACTTATGAGTCTCATGTTGATTGGAGATCTAGAAGATTGGCTAGGGATATTGCTTCTACTTCTAGAACCCCTAGTGAGCCTACTTCAAGTGACCCCAACAACAGGGAGTTGTTGGATTAGATGATGATACAACGAGAGATATTTTAAGGATGGATCATAGGATGCAGAATATAGAGGCCAGAAATACTCACACTGATGATCTGATTCGCTAGAAATTTGAGTATGATGCCCCTTATAATGATGCTTTAGTGAGATATCTGAGGGGTGACCATACAGTTCAATTCCCTATTCACCCTACTTATACTCCATATCAACAGCAGAAGTTAGATGTCGATGATGAGGAAGATGATGACTGGTGATCTATTTTGTTTATTTGTTTGTGTTTGTACTGTGTGATTGTATTGTTTGTGTTGTGATGTTATTTAGACTTTGTTGTTATGTTATGTGAAACTGTAATGTGGAAAACTGTTTTCATTTTTAGAATTTAGTTTAGTTCTGTTGTTATTTTCAGCACGTTGATTTTTTGTTTGTGATTAGCTCTTTCTCAGCAAATTTTATATGTATTATATGCAATTTAATATTTTTAGCCTTGTAGTTTTCATTTTAGCACCTACAGTATTTTCAAAATTTATGTTCAAAAATCAGAATCTCCAACAGGTATAAATTTTTTTAATGTATGTAATTCTTTCTTTTACCCTTCATTTTTAAAGCTCTTCATGTAAAAATCTTTTAAAAATTTAAGTTTGGCGGAGAGAAGAAGAAAAATCATTTTTAGAAAGAGAGAAAGAACTTAATTTTATTTGTCCTCACTTAATTATATTTTCATAATTTAAATTTAATATGACATTTGGCATTAGAGGTTAACTTTGGATAACTATATTTATGTTTCTAAATATATAGTAAATTTAAGTAAAAATTTTCAATAATAAAAGTTAATTCTAGGGGCTAAGATATTTGGTAAAAGAGAATAAGACTATGTTTTTCTATTTTTAGTAAAAGAAATTTGTATTTTTGAAGTATTAAAAATCTT
>NW_018164974.1:51840-52701 GCF_001263595.1 Phalaenopsis equestris | reverse complement strand
TAAAAATTGGCTTCACTTGAATCAACTTAAGAAAAAAGACTTGAACACATTTTCTAAACTTTCTATTTGAATGTTAACTTAATTATTAATAAAGTTTTACGAAATTCTTTTCATATGAATTTGCTAAGTGACTTTAATATAACAAATTGCAATTTTTCTTAAAAGAAATAGAGGATCAGAAACCTTAGACTTAATTATTGAATATCTTTACACCTTTAGTATTCACTGGAGTTGTTTTGAATTTTTCTTAAGTTATACTATTATATTTGGAAAACTAAAATATGGAAGTTTAAAAGTTAAGATCTTTATCATAAGTCATACTTTTTTATGTAGTAAAGGAGTTACTTGAAGACAAGTAACATGTAAGTTTGGGGGATTTTGTTACACCAAAAATATATGCATTTTTAGACCCATATTTTAAACCTAATTTTGATGATATTGTACTTTAATGAAAGGTATTTTGATGTTTTTTTGCAGGTTGTTGATTTTTAGGGCTTAAAGCAAAAAGAAAGCAAAAAAAAATTGGAGTCAAAATGACGTTTTTGAAGATATGCTCAGTGTCGGCAGCACCGAGGGCAGCGCCGATGGCGCAGAACAAATTAACGCAGAGATTTTTTACTAAGAGCCGACGGCGGCAGACTAGCACTGACGGCGCCAAAGGCGGTGCAGACCCCGTTTCTAGAAGGTTTGATGTATTTGGACAACTTTTTGAAGAGTTTTTGGAGGCACCTCTTGGAGAACCGACCTTGAGCTCTATTTGGGGCCGAATTTCATCAGAAAATATGCTCCTCTACGTTTTTCACTCCTCTACTTTCATTTTTTGCACCACATCATTCCATTCATTCCACTTCCATATTGGAG
>NW_018164974.1:28663-51761 GCF_001263595.1 Phalaenopsis equestris | reverse complement strand
AGAGTGTTGGAGAAGGAGGAGAAAAGTGAGAGATATCTTCTTCCTGTATTTCTAAGGAAAGGCTACAAAGGATTTGCTTTGAGAAAGAGTTTTCAGATAAGTATTGTTTGTTTATTAGTCTTGTATGAACTTTATTTTATATATGAAATTTGTGTTTTGTTATTTCTTTCTCATGAAGTCTGAGTAGTTCCCTCTACGTTTCTCCTTACTCTGAGATATGGTGAAATGGAGAGATAATATGAATGTGCCAATATTAAATTGTAAAAATAAATTGTGATGATTTTTTTAACTCTGAACTTAATTTACTTTTTGATCTGGCCCATTGAATTATTAAAATGTGTTGTGAAACATATGATCCGAGAAATGGAGTATGACTTTCTACAACAGAGTAAGGATCACATTTGATTCCATGAAGGAGAATATCGTTTATGGAATTAAGTACAAATTAGTAGGAAAATATTCTTTGTTGGGTGTAGAATTGGAGAACCTTTAGGGTGACAGACTAAAATGTTCAATTCAATCTTAGTGTTTAAAAACTGAAGCGAGAGCTAGCCTTCAGGTGAAGGGAAGTGGGAGCTCTAGAGTGGGAGCCAGTATCCTACTAGCCTAGCCACGGATTTAGGGACTAAACACTGAGATTAGCTAATGATTTTCTATGCACTGTATCAGGGTAGAGTATTAAAATTGCTCCTATTTGGCACAATACATATTATGAACATTTATCTCATCTCATTTTACCATAGCCTCATTGTAGTGGGAATGATGCTTTTTTTTACATAATAATCTCCGTTACATAAACATAGTTAATAGATTAGTATTTACTTTTTAAAATTTTGCATATTTGACTTGATAATAGTTTAGAAATTTAATTTTGATTACATCTCAACAATTGAGATTAGTGACAGTGATTTCAATTGAACTTCTGTGAATTTCCTTGCAAATTTGTCATTTCCAATTTAAACCTTCCACGTAGGATTGATACTTAGGGCTTAAATAGAAAGTACATTATTACTTGATAACGATACGTATACTTGCGTAGAATCTGAATATTAATTGATTATATTTAATTAAATTTTACACAATCTATCACAACAAAAAAGTCGGATCATTATGCTAAGAAATAGAGGATGGAAACATGGAATCAGCTAAAATCTCTAAATATCTATAATGATGCTTGGTTAGTTGGTCAGGATTTTAACCTTATAACTCCTGCCAATGAGAAGAAAGGTGTTTCTCCTCCTAACATGAGTTTGATTTTTTATTTTAATGACACTTTAGAGTATGAAGAGTTATTTGATTTGGGGTACAAAGGGAGCCTTTATACTTGGTCCAAAGGTAATGTTTTTGAAAGGCTAGATAGGTTTGTTTCTAATGCTTTCTGAGCTAGCTCTTTTAAGTTGTTTTTGCTACATCATATTGCTACTACTGCCTCAGATCATGCACCTCTTCTACTTAAGGTGAAGGAGGGTATTAATAAGACCTCTTATTAGTTCATATTTTAAAATATGCGGACTTTACACTGTTCTTTTAAGCAGTTTATTGCTGATAATTAGAATACTAATATGGTAGGGAATTCTAGTTTTAAATTATGGATGTTGCAAAAAAAAAAAGCTAAGGAATTTTGAAATTGGAATTCGTATGTGTTTGGACATCTTCATAGTGTTATTTCTAAAGCTGAAAATAGTGTTAAATCTTTGGAGATTTATTTTTGTAATAATATAATTAGTTGGGATGTTTTGATGCAGGGACAAAAATATTTAAATTGTACAATTTCTATGGAAGAGAATTTCTATGCTCAGAAGACTGTAAGGTTCACTTGTTGGAGGGAGACAAGAATACATCTTACTTTCATGTGTGTATTAATAATAGAAGGAAGAACATTATGATTTATCATATTAAAAGTGGTGATGGAACTGTTTTGAGTAATGGTAATGATATTGAAGTTGATGGAACCAATTTCTATTCTATCATGTTTACAAGTGATGGGTCTGTACTTTTTAAGATCAATATTGGGCTTTATGTTAACTCTTCTATGTTTTTGGCTAGGAATCTTACTGTGTTGCCTTCTTCGAAATAAATTAAAGATATTATTGATAGCATGGAGGATGGTAAGACTTTTGGGATGGATGGTTTCACTGTAGAATTCTACAAATGTGGTTGGGAGATCATTAAAGGTGATGCGGTTAATGTCATATAAGATTTTTTTAGAGGTATGGAACTATCTAAGTATTTTAAATTTTCCAACATTGTTTTGATTCCTAAAGAGAAAGAGGCAAAATCCTGGGATGCTTATAGAACTACCAGTCTTAATACTGTGTTATCAAAATTTATTTCTAAAATTGTGTTGAAAAGAACTCAATCTCTGCTTCATAAGATTATCAGTCCAAATCAATTGGCTTTTGTGAAAGGTAGAAATATTTTTTATAATGCTTTAACTATGCAGGAACTTGTTATGGATATGGATAAAAAAAATAAAGGGGGTAATGTCATTTTTAAAATGGATATAAAAAGTACTTATGATACTATTAGATGGGAATTCATTATTGATGTTTTGCATGTTATTGGCTTCAGTGATAAGTTCTGCAAACTTATCAATAGAGTTTTAGAAAATAATTTCTATTCTTTGTTTATTAATGGGAACACTTGTGGTTTTTTTTAAGGCTTCAAGAGGCATTAAGCAGTGCAATCCTCTTTCTCTTGTTCTATTTATCATTGCTTTTGATTACATGTCTAGATGTCTTAATGATCTATTTGATAAGTACCCAATTTTAAATTATCTTCATAGAGGTAGGATTGACATTTCATATCTTTGTTATGCTGATGATTTGGTCATCTATACAAATGCTAGTAAAATATTTGTTAAGCCGGTTTGGAAATTGATAATGCATTTTTAAGAAACAACTGGTCTAATGTCTAATAATTTTAAGTGTTCTTTTTATTATTTTAAGCACATTAATCTGAGTAAGAAGAATTAGATTACAGATTATACTAAATGTACTAAAGGTGATCTTTCTTTGGTATATTTAAGTTTTGCTCATGAAAAAGGAAGAAAAAAAAATCAATTGTTTGCTAGTATGATTGATAAAATCAAGAAGAAGATTCTCTTGGGAGAATAAGTTTCTCTCCTTTTGGGGGAGAGTTACTCTTTTAAAAATTATTCTTACCTCTCTACCTCTCTATTATATAAAAATTATGAAGGTTCCTAATAGTATTATTAAAAGGTTGGAATTGTTGTTTATTGAATTCCTTTGGGATGGGATTAATAATCATAATATTCATTGGAAAAGGTGGGAAAAGTTGTGTAAACCTCTTGATAAGAGAGGTCTGGGTTTCATAAGTATTGTTGATACTATGAAGAATAGCTTTATGAAGCTTTTGTATAGACTTTGTATGAATAATTCTATTTGGGCTACTCTTATGAAGGCTAAAGATTTCAATATGAATCATACTTTGATTTTTACAGACTCCAAATATGATTCTTTCATTTGGAGAAAAATGCTTAATGTTTCTAAATGTATTCAAAGTTTTTTAAGCTAGAATGTTGGGAAAGGAAATGTTTATTTCTAGTATGATGATTGGTTGGGTAATGGGGATTTAGTGGAGTTCTATGGTGGTCCTCAAGATGTGAATATTAAAGTTGGGCATATGTGGTGTGATGAGCAGTGGGACATGGATTATTTGCTTCAGTTAGTGCAAAAAGCTGATGCAGATTTTACTATCAACATTCCTATTAATAAAAAAATTTGATGATGTTTGTAAGGTTAAAGGAATATTGGGAAATTCTAATGTTAAAACACTTGTTAATTCTTTTCAGGTTTTTCAGGGGGCTGATTTGAAAGAGGTTTGGAACCATTGGGTCAAACCTTCTCAGTCCTTTTTTATCTAGAGAATGTTACATTAAATATTCCTATTGATGATATTTTGAAGCATAAGGGTCTAAGAATTCCCTCTCGTTTTTTGTTATGTAAGAATAATTAGGAATCTATGAATCATTTATTTGTTATGTGTAGGTTTGTTAGTAAGGTTTGGAAGTAGGTTTATCAATTTTGTAGAAGGAATGTGATAGAATTTTATTGTGTTTCTGTAAAGGAAATATGTGATGATTGAAGGAAGCTAGGTCATCTTTTCTTCTCTAATATCGCTACTGCTATTTTATGGTTTATCTAGGTTATTAGGAACAATGTGAAGCATAAGGGTGTGATTCTTTCTATTGTTGAGAACTTTTTTATGATAGTAAACTTCTCCTTTAAAATTTTATCTATTTATGAATTTAAAACAGGAAAGCTAGGAAGCATGACTGTGGATCTTTTTTTAAAGTTGATTATGCATGTTACTAGGTTGTCTGATAATGCTAGCAACAGGGTGAAATGCTTTAAGCATGTTGCTCCTTTTTTAAAAAAAAATGTTGATGGTAGCTAGAAGGTTAATGCTGCTGGAATGATGGTATTTGTAGGGATAGTTTTGGTATTGTATTTTATTGGTTTGTGGCTCCGTCTGTTTTTTGGACCCCTTTGTGTGCTGAGGCAGATGCTATTATATGTGGCCTGCATATTGTTAAATGTTTTTGTTGAACATATGTTATTTTAGAGTTAGATTCTTTAATTTTATGGAATTGCTAGAATAAAGTGATATGTCATTAGAGCATTTTTCTACAAAAGAGAAGAATTTTTGGGCTATTTAGACAGATGGATACTTGCTGGTCCCATACTTATAAAGATGGAAACAGTGCTGCTAATTGGGTTGCTAAAGTGGGAGATGGTCTCAAAATTATTCTTATTTCTAGTTTCTTACCTAGAGATCTTATGTTTTTGTGTTTGCTTGATTTGGAGTTTTTTTTTTTTTGGTTTATTGGAGGGGTGAGTTGCATTTTTATTTTTTTTGTGGCGATGTTCCTTAGGCTTTATTTCTTTGTGTGAGTTGTATGTGGGGTGTTGTGGGAAACAACTGCCTATTTTTGTAATTATTAATTTTTTTTTGGAATAAAACTCCCTATGGGGTTTTTTTAAAAAAAGATCCATTTTATGCTTCAATCAAGAAACACTAAGTTTTATTGGGATAATGATTGTCAATAAGCATTTGAAAGCATAAAACAATACCTAATGACACTGCCAGTATTAGCAGCCCCTATCCCAAGTGGGTTATTAATCACTTATACTGTTACTGTAGATGAATCCCTTAATAGCTTATTAGACGAAATTATTGACACGGGTAAGTATAATATACTATACTTCTTGGTTCATTGATTTTTCCCAGCCAAAAAATCATTCTTTAATTAAAAACTAGTGTTTAGCCTTGCTTTTTCACAGTCCAAAAATTGAGCACTTTGCACTCTCTCATAAATTCAATCTTATTTTTTAAGTTTAATCCTTCGTAATGTTTGACGACCCTTCCATATATATCAGGAAGACTAAGGAGATGGTCAGTAATTTTATTATAATTCTATATAGTCTTCTTTCACTTATGTGCTATCAAAGGTCAGACTTCAAAAAATTTCATAACAACACATCCATTCCTTACTGACACTCCTGAATGACCTACCTGTCGAACAAATTTTAGCTTTTGAAGATCAACATAAACTTTATTTGGAGCTTTACTTCAATAACGCTTCATTAACCAAGATGGAAGTCAAGTCAAAATCAGCCGTCTTAGATAAAACAGGAATATGATTGATTTTTCATAACCCCTAACCATGGGATGGTAAGGTTATCATATCAATGTCAGAGTCATGTACCAATAACGAGGCTATTTAGAAAGCCCTATTTACTGGTCTGCAGTTAACAATTCTAATAGAAATTCAAGTTCTCAAAATTTTTAAAGATTCAAAGTTAGTGATAAAAAAAAAATTTGGAACATACAATATTTTAAATCACAACTCCACCAATATTACCAACATACTATGAGTTTATTTGAAAAAATATCAAATATCACCTTGTACTAAATACCTTGTGGCAGCAATACCATTGTGAATGCTTTGGCAAGGTTGGCTAAGAAAATAACTTGCTTAGAAGAGGAACCTGTGCTGATTGAAGTTCAAGGTTGTCAAGCCCTTTCTCCAAATGATATGGAGTAAAATCATGGACACTAGATCAAAGAACATGCTGCGATCATTATAGTTGAGGAATCACGTAATTAGAGAAAACCCTTTGGGGATTACCCCCGGGAAGGTAAATTACTTCAAGATAAGTAAATAGGTCATCAAGTAAAGTTAAGAGAATTACCTTATACCCTTAAAAATGACAAATTATACCTAATATATTTCAACCTTATGTGGTTATGTTCCTTCGCTTAGCATGAAGCCCAAAAATTATTAAAGAGATACACTTCGGACTATAGGATGCTAATATGGAAAGAAGATGAAAGTTGGTATTAAGATAATGGGGCACTATAGGCCAATAGTGAACACTGATTGTGTGAAGACTACATATCATTATAATCATTGTCAAATATGTGGTTTAATTTTACATTAGTTGCCTAAAATATTGTACCACATGATTGTCTTATGGCTCTTCAAAAGTTGCGAACATGTATCACATGACGTTTATTTTAACAAAAAAGCATTACATTAAACTATAGAATAGTTACAAAGTAAAAGTTGGGGCTTTAACTTGAGCAAGGTTGAGCATATCCCCCAAAATTAATGGAACTAAAGTGTGGGGAGAATTGATTTCAAAAAGAATCTTAGAAGAGGATGCTCCATCCTTAGCAAGTCAATCAGCTAGTTGATTGCCTTCCCTAGGAGTAAATGACCATTTTGTCTGGAATTGTTGAGATAAATGAGTAATCTTCTGAAGGAGGAGGTTGATGTGCTAATGAGAAGACTGTGTAGAGGAACATGCATTTCGAAGAATGAGATAATCCATTTCCACAATGATTGTAGGCCCCCTAAAATAAACAACAAACTTAAGAGCTGACAGAACTACTTCCAACTTCTTTAGAGAGGAGAAAGAGCACAGGTGGACGTGGAAAAAATAGCCAAGGTTATCCCAAACACAAATTTTAAAATGAATTTCAAAAGATATTTTATTCATTCATTTGAAACTTTCTGATCCTAAACATTGTATATGAATTTTTAAGTTGTGCATCACATTTTAATATTATGTGCAATTAGCGTTAAGTTCAATTATTTGCATAAATTTTCAAATTATATTAATCCAAATTAAATATTTAGATTCTATAATTTCCAGTCAAATGAAAATATATTAATTTCAATTTGACAGAAATTTGACGCCGTGGATAACTTTAAATTTTAATTTGCGGCTCCAGCGTGACTCCATAAACTTCGACAACAATTTATCTTTTCATGGAAAACGAAATAAATAAATTAAAAATATATATATTTTTAAACAACCTCGGCGTGTTAAATCCGCTGCCAGAAATGACCCACACGCTCCCCTCGAATTAATTAGTTATCGACCAAAATAAATAAATAAATAACTTAATCAACAAAATAATTATTTCAAACATCAAACATATCGGTCTTATAGTCAACTACAAATTCCCAAGAGCTCTTTGCTTGGAATTAGTTTATAAAATTTAATCCTGCTATTAATTTTAGTGGTAGGTGATGATATTTTAAAAATACACCTGATTTGTTTGGATAAAGATAGTTTATGCATTTTCAAAATATTGAAAATAGGTGGTAGCTTTTTGGCAACAGTATGATTTTTACCAAAAAAAAAAAAATTGTAATTGTCATCGTACCTAGATTATCAGCTGATTATTTTTTATCAACTTATCAGCAGATTATTTAATAAGCTGCAGCTGCCCCAAATAAACTCTTAATCATCTCTAACAGTTATTGAGTTGAAGATACGCAATTAAGCAAAATATATAATCTAATATAGTAAAAATATTTAACATTGAATAAGCGAGTTTTGTTTAAAATCTTTCTTTTATTAGTTTTCTTAATATAAACTAATTAATCGTTGAGTTCCAAGATAATTTTAAATAATCTTTTACTCTTTATTTACAAAATAAAATATAAAATTATTATTTTATAAAATTTACTCCTTAAGAAATTTATATTTTCCAGCCACGTGTGAAGTTTCTGGCGTCAGTATCTGATTTTTTTAATCAGCCTATTTATATCTCGAATTAATTTTTGGTTGAAAGTTTAGGTTTTTAATTAAGAGGTATTGTTGGGCCCGTCTGCGGTCGTTTATAAATGCGGCCTGTTTTTTAAATTGGATCATGTGTTTTGTCTGCTTATCTGAAAATTTGATTTCATTTTTACGCTAAACACAGGCCATGAAACAATCACAATTGAATCGAGAGCCGTATTTCAAGATAAAGTAGTTATTTGAACTTATCGTTATGTGAACTTATATTATTCAAGAAAAATAAAATTAATTGTTTCAAATAAAAAATAGTTATTTATAATAGTTGTGCGGGTAAACATTTCACCTTCCTCCTCCAGCGGCTCTAGCGATGCTTCCCTCTCCTCTCCTCCTCCCAGTTCTCCTAGTCCTCTCCATCCCGATCGCCCTCGCCGACGCCGATAATGCATCTCCTACCATATTCCTCTCCGTCTGCGGCAAAAACCATACTCAAAACGCTGAAGATTTTGACATCAACTTTGTGGACGCCATGGAAAAAATCTTCCAGAACATCACAACCTCCGGTTTCGCTACTTCTTCCTCCGGCTCTAAACTCACTGTATTTGGTCTTGGACAGTGCTTTTCCTATCTATCCCACATAAACTGCCAGCTCTGCTACTCCCAGAGCAGAGTCAAGCTTCCCCACTGCCTCCCCTCCACCTCCGGCCGCATCTACCTCGACGGATGCTTCTTAGAGTACTCCGATCGGAACGTCTCTGAAGACTCAATAGACGCTGCGGACGCTTACTCTTGTAGCAACACGACAATCGACAAGACTATCCGATCCGTTTTTGCAAACTTGACGACGGATTTGATGAACAATTTGACGGAGGCTGCGGATGGGAACGCCGATTATTACAAGGTAGGAAGCGTGCAGGTGGCGCCAGAGGTGAAGGCGTATGGGATGGCGCAGTGTTGGAGATCACTGAATGCGACGGGATGCAGGGAGTGTTTGAAGAAGGGGAGGGAGAGTATTATCGGAAAGTGTTTGCCGGCTGATGATGGTAAAGCCATGAATGCTGGTTGCTTTCTCAGGTACTCCACGGAGCCATTCTATTTGGGCGGGAATGCTGGCGCCGGAGGAGATTCTTCTGGTACCTTCTTTTTTACTTACATAACAGGCAAAGTAGAATTAAAATGAAATCTTGAAAATTGATAAATTTTAGATGCAAGATTTATTAAATTCAATTTGTGTTCAGTTCTTTTCAGTTATGTCTTGAATATCAGATTTATTGAATTTTTTTTGTTGGCTGAATTTGATTTAAAAGTCCTTATCATAGAGAAATAAATTATTTTCATTTGTTGGGTGTTTCGTTTCATTGCAACTATTGTGAGAAATTTGAAAAAAATTTAATTTTTACTTAAAAATAGTAATACAAAATTGTTGAATAATTACCTGAATTCTATGCAAGGCCACAAAAATAAAAAAAAAATACAGAACAAACTTCCTCCAAATCAAACTAGTTTTGGTAAAAGAAAATCAAATCAATTCCTTTAATGGTTTTCATTTTCTTTGTCTAAAACTTGAATTTTTTATTTGTCGCAGACAAACGTACAGTAATAATTGCTGTAACTACTGTTTTGGGGGCAATATTCGTGGCTGGAATAGCTTTCGTTTTGTGGAAAAGGAGGTTGGCTTCTGGTTATGGTAATGAGAATTTGAGTAGTAGGTAGTAGCTTCCAAATGCTCTTCAATGCTCTTCATTTTTTTTTTTGGTTAATTTTGAATGAGTTGATAATTTTCTGTTGTGGATTATGTTGTTGATGTTGGTGATGCAGGTGAGCATGATGAGATCATTAGATCTATCACACAATCACAACTTGGTTTCAAATATGATGATTTGATGAAGGCAACAGACAATTTCAGTCAACACAACAAGCTTGGCCAAGGAGGATTTGGCGCCGTTTACAAGGTATAATAGAAAAAAAAATCTTATATGATCTTGCATAATCCATCATATAGACTGAGACATGGTCGTAATGCTGCATTATTTTTAAAAAATAGCAGCCGAATTTTCTGCCAAATGGGAACTGTGATATGTGAGGATTTGACGTTCTAATGGCAGGGAATTCTGCCGAATGGAAAAGAAATAGCTGTGAAGAGGCTTTTCTTCAATACAAGGAACTGGGCCGACCAGTTCTTCAATGAAGTCAGTTTAATCAACCAAGTCCAACACAAGAACCTTGTAAAGCTTCTGGGTTGCAGTGTCGAAGGACCCGAAAGCCTTCTTGTTTATGAGTTCCTTAGCAACACTAGCCTTGATCACTACTTATTTGGTAACCAGAAAAGTCAAACGCAGAAACATGAAATGCACAACGGAATAACCATGATTCTTACTGACTTTCTACTATTTATGTTTCCAGATGCATTCAAGAAGGCTGAGTTAAGTTGGGAAAGAAGATTTGATATTATTGTCGGCACCGCGGAGGGCTTATCTTATCTCCACAACGCCTCAGTGGTTAGGATCATACATAGAGATATCAAAGCCAGCAATGTGTTATTGGATGAGAAGTTTAGGGCCAAGATATCTGATTTTGGATTGGCGAGGTACTTTGCAGAGGATCAGAGCCATGTCAGCACTGGCCTAGCAGGAACTTTGTAAGCCCAACAAGCCCTTTTTCTCCTTCCTCAGCTTTCTTTTACTTAATATTAAGCACTGGTGATGAAAATATAACTGTTATTTAGCAACTCCTTCTGACTTTGTAGTTATGAATGGCATTTAGCATCATTTAAGTTGATGCTAGAATTACCAGCTTTTTCTCATTTGGCTTTAGAATGACTAGCTCATGATATATATCCCTATATCACTAATGCAAATTGATTGATGCTTGCAGTGGCTACATGGCTCCTGAATACATAGTTCATGGACAGCTGACTGAGAAAGCTGATATCTACAGCTATGGAGTTCTTGTTCTCGAAATAGTCACTGGTCGTAAGAACCAAAACTCGATTTCGACATCGGCAGAAGGTTATTCTCTAATGCAACAGGTACTGCTTTTATTCAATTCCTAATGCAGAGGATAGAATGTTTTTTCATTCTCTATTGGTGTTCTAAAAAAAACCACTACTTATCATAGATATGGCAGAATTACAACTCTGATACACTAATGAGTCTACTGGATCACGACCTTGAAGGCAAGTGCTCGAAGGAAGAAGCTCTAAGGATATTCAGAATAGGTCTTCTGTGTGTGCAAGCGTCTCCCTCGCTGAGGCCGCCTATGTGGAAAGTAGTCGAGATGCTAACGACCAAGTCAAGCGACCTGCCGGCCCCCACTCAACCTCCGTTCCTTAACGGTCATGGTGCCCCGAACAGATTTGCAGAGACTTCTCATTCTTTATCATCCTCAATGATGTTCCCAGATTTAGGTGATCAGACATCAAGGAATGAAATTTCAGTGAGCATTTTTCAAGGGAGGTAAGACATTAGGCTTATCAAATTCCAGGATTCAGTTTATGGTGCTTAGCATGTGGCGATGCAACATACAAAGAAAGTTAGTAGATGATTCTTTTATTTGTTTGGGTTATGTTTTCTTCCTTTTTCTTTTTCTTTTCCTTTTTTTACAACAGCATTTATGTGTTTTCACACAAAATGCTCTCCAGATATGAGGATTAGGTCCTTGATTTTTTGTACATATACATACAAAATTTGCCAAGCAATAGATTGACAAATTATGTTTTCAATCATAGCTGCATTTGTTGAATGGGAAGGTAGTAGTACAAGAAGAAAAACTTATGGTAAGCACTCACTGTTGGGCATTGTTTTTTATAATTTTCACAGTTAGCGGATGAGAGACCAAAGAAAGTCCAAAAAGATGTTAATGGCAGAAACATCCAAACCCCAAAGGACTAAGAAAAGGTTAACAACATTTTAAAACCTCACTTTCACCTTGTCAAATTATGTGATAATATCAAAGCTAAAAAGCTGTCGTCGGAGAAATTCATAATCATAACTTCAGTGCGGTCCCCCAAAACTTTCAAATTCTAGCATTGAGCTTGACGACGGTTATGAACTCAGTGCTATTTTATGGAGGATTTAAGTACGTGAATTTATACTCACTTTTTTGCGTTCAGTTTTTTTTGTATATTTTATTGTTCATTCTGCTTAAAAAATTGATGTATGGTCAATCCAATTAAATTGACTGCATTTATTTTGCATGACTTAAATTTACTGTACATTCATTATCCGGATACCAAATTTCTTTTACATTTTAACAAAAAAGTTGTAAATTTTTACACGATTTTTACCACCAATACATGTAAGTTGATCAATGTCACTATATGGAAGAATTATTACGTTTGGATAACGCACGTAGCTCTGTGTGCGGGAGATAGTCTGCAAATGCCATGTGTCTATTACTTTTTATTATTATTTTATTCTAAATAATTCAATTGTGAAATCGCACCACCAAACACCAAGAAATGTGAAGAACTCTAGCTCACCGAGTACCTCTTTCCTGTTGAAAAGAACTGTGCTGCACTGCTTGGAAGGAACTTCTTGCCGCAGACTTCTTGCTGGTTTGAAAAACCACCTGCGGGCTTTGCTTCAACCGAATGGGTTACCAACAACAAGCATCCCATTCTTTCTGCCGACCTCTTGCTACAACCAAAAGAAAAGAATGCTAAACATTGGTTTCTTGGCTGCCGAAGACCCTGCTGCTCTTCCAAGAAACGAAGGAATGGAATGTCTCCTTGCTAGCTTGCAGGACTGTCGAATGAACCCCTGCTGTAGCCGAAGGAGAAAGAGTACAGAACTGGTTCTGTGACAGTCGAAACCCCTTGCTACAGTTCCAAGAACAAAAGAACTGTAGCCCAGAAACTTGAATTTGCTGCAAGTGCCTATACCTCCTTCCTCCTGACTGCGGACATAATTGTCGTGAACCACCTTCAATGCTGCGATGAACTCTCTGTCGATTCACTGCATATGATAGTTCCAATTCTAAAGAACTGGAAACGCAACAAGCAAATACAGAAGAAAACAGGGAAAAAAATAAATGCAACACAAGAACACAAACATTAGAACACAACCAATTATGTGGTTCGGTCCATAGACCTACATTCACGGGAGGGAATCGCCAACAAATACACTAAGGCAAAGAAGAATTACATGTTTTTTACATCAAGGAATGAACACTCCTCTAGATCAAGGAATGAATACTCCTCACACTCCTCTAGATCTCTCCCTCTCGAAACTACCTCGATACAAGATCTAAGACTCCTTCCTCAATTCTTGTAGTCTCTCCCTTTCTTCTTCTTCTTGGACTGATTTCCTTTCCCTTCTTGGTCTTCTTGGTCTGATTTCTTTCTTCTTCCCTGTAGTGGCCTCTCCCCCCTACAAGCCTATCGCCCTTGTAGCCTTACCCCCTCTACAAGCCTATCTTCTTCCCTTGTAGCCTTACCCCCTCTACAAGCCTATCTTCTTCCCTTGTAGCCTTACCCCCTCTACAAGCCTATCTTCTTCCCTTGTAGTCTTATTCTCCTACAAGCCTCCCTCATCTATTTATAAATAGTTGAGGTTCCCCAAGTAGACCATAGAAACTCACAAGTATGTCATTGCCTTTAATTAATCAATTGAGAGTCATATATAACAATTCTCCACCTTGACTTTCTCCACCTTGACCTCTCAATTACAAAGCTTCATAATAGATACTCCCTCCACTTTGCCCCGAGGGGCCCTTAGCCCTTGGTTGAGTCTACTAAGTCCAAACTGTTCCTGAACTTAGCAATCACAGTTTTTCCGATTAGACAATATTGTCCTTTTTCTTACTCCTTTCACGATGATACGAGAACCTTTAATTACCATGATATGGTCATTTTCCGTCTTAAAAGGGTATCTGCTTGTCTCCAACATACTTAAAGAAATCAGATTTCTTTTGAGCTCTGGTACGTACCTGACATATTGCAATATTCTTTCGGCTCCATTGAATATCTTTATTCTGATTGTTTCACTGCAGACCACCATGCAATCCTTGTTATCTCCAAGTAGTACGGACCCACCATTTGACAGTTGCAGTATCTCGAACCAGTCTTTATGAGGACACATGTCGAAAGAACACCTCGAGTCGAGGATCCACTCCTTACTGGATTCTAATTCGGTGATCACCAGGGCTTCAGCTGAATCATAGCCGTCCGAGGCTATGCTTGCTTCTCCAGGATCTTTAGGATTTTCTTGATATTTATTTTTCCTGTCAAGACAGTTCCTCTTGAAGTGACCATTCTTGTGACAATGATAACACTTGAAAGATCCCTTTGATGACTGATTTCCGCCCTCATTTCTTGATCTTGATCTGCTTTGACCGTTTCTTGAATCTTTCTTGTCCGAACTTTCTCTTCCACTGATTTTTTGTCCATCTCATATTTTCTTTGGAGTTCTTTGGCTCTAATCAGCGCTTAAACCTCTTCCAGAGAAATTGTTTGCACCCTTCCATAGAGCATTGCATCTTTGAAATGCTTGTAGCTCTTAGGAATGGAGTTCAGCAACAGTAGTGTCTTATCCTCTTCATCCATCTTGATGTCGATGTTTTCAAGATCATCCATGATCTTGTTGAACTCGTCAATCTGATCTGAAACTGATTTATCTTTCTGCATCTTGAAGGAGTATAGGCGTTGCTTCAAGAAGAGCCTGTTAGCCAGAGATTTCGTAATATAGAGTACTTCGAATTTGGCCCAAAACGCTTGAGCCGTCGCCTCTCTCGAAACTTCTTTCAGAATTTTATCGTCAAGGCTCAAGATTATCAAACTATGAGCCCTGTCCAGAATCCCGTTCTTTTCTTTCTCGGTCATGTCCGCTGGCAATGCCTCCGGGCCTTGCAAGGCTTCTACAACGCCTTGTTGCACCAACAGAGCTTTCATATTTACTCTCCACAGGTCGAAGTCGTTCTTCCCGGTGAATTTCTCGATGTCAATTTGGCGGTTGCCATTATTGTGGCTGAAATTCCGACAAACTGCGTCAAGTGTTGTGAAATTGCACCACCAAACACCAAGAAATGTGAAGAACTCTAGCTCGCCGAGTACCTCTTTCCTGTTGTAAAGAACTGTGCTGCACGGCTTGGAAGGAACTTCTTGCCGCAAACTTCTTGCTGGTTTGAAAAGCCACCTGCGGGCTTTGCTTCAACAGAATGGGCTACCAACAACAAGAATCTCGTTCTTTCTGACCGCCGACCTCTTGTTACAATCAAAAGAAAAGAATGCTAAACTTTTGTTTCTTGGCTGCCGAAGACCCTACTGCTCTTCCAAGAAACGAAGGAATGGAATGTCTATTTGCTAGCTTGCAGGACTGCCGAATGAACCCCTGCTATAACCGAAGGAGGAGTACATAACTGTTTTTGTGACAGCCGAAACCCCTTGTTATAGTTCCAAGAACGAAAGAATTGTAGCCCAGGAACTTGAATTTACTTCAAGTGCCGATACCTCCCTCCTCCTGGCTGTGGACAGAATTGCCGTGAACCACCTTCAGTGCTGTGATGAACTCTCTGCCGATTCACTGGATATGATAGTTCCAATTCCCAAGAACTGGAAACACAACAAGCAAGTACAAAAGCAAACAGGGAAAAAATCAAATGCAACACAAGAACACAAATACTAGAACACAACCAATTATGTGGTTCGGTCCATAAGCCTACATCCACGGGAGGCAATCGCCAACAAATACACTAAGACAAAGAAGAATTACAGACTTTTTACATCATTGAATGAACACTCCTCTAGATCTCTCCCTCTCGAAACTACCTCGATACAAGATCTAAGACTCCTCCCTCAATTCTTGAAGCCTCTTCCCTTCTTCTTCTTCTTGGATTGATTTCCTTCCCCTTCTTGGTCTTCTTGGTCTGATTTCTATCTTCCTCCTTGTAGTGGCCTCTCCCCCTACAATCCTATCTTCTTCCCTTGTAGTAGTCTTATCCCTTCTACAAGCCTATCTTCTTCCCTTGTAGCCTTACCATCTCTACAAGCCTATCTTCTTCCTTTGTAGCCTTATTCACCTACAAGTCTCCCTCACTCATCTATTTATAAATAGATGAGGCCCCTCAAGTAGACCATAGAAGCTCACAAAAAAATCACAAGTATGTCATTGTCTTTAATTAATGAATTGAGAGTCATATATAACAAATTCATAATAAACGGCGTAAGTAACGGTGTGGCCCGACTCGTCCCGTCAAAGGATATTAACGCATCATTCTAAACTAGGAAAAGAATGCACCAAAAATTTGAAAGCACAATTAGAAATGATATACAACTTTAAGGGTTTCGGTATAAACAATTTTTTTTTGTTGTGGAACATCAGGAAGAAACTATTTTCATTGTTGAAACTCAAGTAGAAACTTTGAGGATGGAGAACAAAAAGAGTGGTAACTCGAACTACCCTAAGGTTTTATCCGCTTCTCTTTATGGGGATGATATTATAGACTTGTATTCATTGGTAAGTTTGAAACAAAATTTCGTTTATATCGTTAATTTATAAGCTTTATTTTTTTTATTATTTGGAATGGTTTGATGCATGTAATATTTAATATTCCAATGAGATTATCTTGATTGGTTGCTAATGAAATGCTCAGATAAAACTTTTTTTTGGTATATTAGTGCATATATTATTTAACATTTCCTCGAATACAACCTTGTTGTAATGGTTGTAGTTATATATTTAGAACACATAAGTTAACGTAACTAAAAAGCAAGGAAGATCATTTTGTAGTAATTTAATGTATAAAATCTTGAATGTTTTATTTAAATTGATTTTTTTTCTTTTTAAATTTGTTTGTGCTTGAAATAAAATATTTAAATGTGACGTGTTTTGAACAAATTCTCTCTGCAAAATCATGTAATATTTTCTTTTTCCTCTAACATATAATTGGTTGATTTATCCGTTATACAACCATGTTGTATTGGTTGTACTGATTTATCTTAGTACAATTGATACAACATGTTTGTACTGAGGTGAAGGCTTCAAAGTTTAGTCTGGTTACATATCTGAATAAAAAAAAAAAAAATTATATATAAAAAGAATAATTTTTTTTTATTTTTCCTCGAGGTTAGAACTGGCTAATTTTATCTTATACAATCATGTTTTATTGGGTGTATTAATTTAAAATTGTAAAAAAAAATGAATAAACAAAAATAAAAAAATTGTATCTAGAAAGAATGAGTTTTTTATTTTTATTTTTCCTCGTGGTTAAGATTGGTTAATTTTATCTTCTACAATCATTTTGTATTGGTTGTATTGATTTAAATAAAAAATCTAGATAAACAAAAATTAAAAATTTTATGTAGAAAGAATGGGTTTTGTTTTTACTTGTGCTAGTATTCGTTGATTTAACACTTGTACAATCATGTTATTTTAGTTGTACTGATTTATCTCAGCACAATCGAGACAACACAATTGTACTGAAGGGAATAATGAAATGTTGTATCGGTTATAAAATATCATAACATAAAACTAAAAGGATCAAATATAGAATCTTCGTGGTTAGGATTGACTGATTTATTTTTTGTACAATTATATTGTATTGTTTGTACTGATTTATCTTAGTACAACTAATACAACACAGTTGTACTGAAATAAAATATGTAATATTCAATTCATTGTAGTGATTTATTTTTTCTTGAATTTGTAGGATCCTATGTCAAACCTTGTAAGTGATAACGTCAATCATAAGAATTTTGAACCAATTACAGAAAAATTATTTGGCATGATTGTCCACAATGAAGAGGAAGCTTATGATACTGCTATTATGCAAGCTCTTGTGGATTCAGTATAAGGAAGGGTCATGTGTGTTACTTTCCAAGTACAAGGAATATTAAATCAAAGATTTTGCATGCTCAAAAGCTCGTTTTAAGAAAGGTCCCAATCTAAACACCTTGTTGAAGTTCCAAAAATCAGACACTAGGACTGGTTATTGTTATGCATCAAATTTCCATGTTTTTCAGGCTTTAATCGAGCATTTTTCTCTTCAAATACATGATTTTACATTTTAATAATGTTGGAATTACATTTTGTTAGTTACAGAATGACTAACACAAAAATCGAAGTGAAAACGAAGGACTTTAGAAAAATTAGCACTAACGTAACTACGTCTAAATCAAGCATGGCAATGCCACTTGAGTAGCATGGTCATGCCGAAATCTGGTGTGGACATGCCCAACTACCAAAGGAGATGCATGCTTTGGAGTACCCGACGTAGCCACACCAAAGCCTGGCGTGACCACACTGACCAACCCAAGTGGGCAGCATAATTATGCCACAGGACGGTTGTCGTAACGTCGGGGCGTATTTTCTGTTTTGAAAAGTTTTTAATGCATGATTATGATGAATTTGAGAATATTTTTGAATCCATTCTATAAAACCATTTTAATTAGAAGATTTAGGGAGCTTTTTTGAGAGTGAATTGCAGAGGATGTTTTGGTTTAGAGAGAATTTTTCTCTTCTTCTAGAGTTTCTGTTGTTTGTATTTTCTGAGAGACTTGTGAGAGAAATTGGAGGCGATTCTTATATGAGAGGAGATCAAAGGGTTGCAAGTATTTTTTATTGCAATAAAAATATTTTTTTGCAGATTATATTTCTATGAAATCTTATTTATTTTCTCTCGAGCAATGAGTAGCTAAACCATTTTTTGTGCCTCTATGATTCTTGGGACAGATTTCTCAGTTTGATTTTTATTTTTGGATTTTTCGTATCATTTTATATGCTTTAAATTGTTAAGAGTTGTTGGTTAATCTTCTGGCCTTCGTTTACTCCTAACCTGGCCCGTTAGGACATTAAAATCTATTATGATTTGTAACTTCCACAGAAGCATAGTGCAACAATTAGATTAACCATGAGATTTGAATAAAATAGGAATATTTTATTCCAATTCTTGCAACTAATTATAAGGGGTCGAAATTTATTGGGGACGCCATAAATATAAGAAAAAACTATCTTTATGGAGTTTCAAATCTTCTTTGGACCAAGGCATAGGCTTAAAAAGAACTCAATATCCTCGGTCGTCAACCAACACGAAAGAAAAATTGTATAAAAATCACACCATGTGCCGCACCTAAATCAGAGAAGCATTATCCTCATTAATATTGGAAAAACACCAATAGAGTTTGTTCAATGTTTTTTTCTGCATTGCTTCTTTAGAAGCTGCTAGAGTTAGGATTTTCTTTCCTTGCTTTCTAAATTTGTTGAACTAGGTTAGAATAGTTAGTAAACTAAAACTTTTTGCCTTTTCAAAATGATTTCTTAAAAGGTTCCCAGTGGGATCGATACACATTACTCTTTAACTGCAATATTACCTGATATCTATACTTGCCTTGCACGACCAACTTAATTCGCGGTAAATTTTGGCGCGTCAGTTGTCAAACAATGATTCAAATTGATATTATCTATACACTCGGAAGAGGGTAGGTAGACATATTTTTCTTGTTGGAACAAAAATTATTATGTAATTTTATAAATTTTTCTAATATGAAATGACATATGAAAAAAAAATATATAAAGTAACACTAAGCCTTAGATGAGACTTAGGGTCTGTTTGGGGCAGCTGCAACTTATTGAATAATCTGATGATAAGCTGATTAAAAATAATCTGTCGATAAGCTAGGTGCAGTGACTTACAATTTTTTATTTTTTTGGAAAAGCCAGACTGCTGCCAGATAGCTGGTACCGCACCTAGAGAGGTACGGTGTGAAATACTGTTTTCTGCTTTTTCAAATCGCATAAGCTGCCAAAATGCAGTTTACCTAAACATGTCAGGTGAGTTTTCAAAATGCAACTGCACCAATTAAGCTGTCCCAAACTGACCCTTAGACTAGGGTTGAGCTCGGGTTCACTAGGTTTTCAGTTTAAGCTAGCTTGGAGTATAGCCAAGGTATGGTATGAGATAGATAGGTTGGGCCTAAGTTAGATCTAAGCTAGCTCATATTAAGTTGAGTTTGGTTTGAGTTAACCCAGGTTAGCTTGGGTTGACCGAGGTTAAGGGGTTGACCGAGGTGGGCATAGTTTTGGTTTGAGTTAGACCTGGATTAAGTTGGGTTGACAAGAGTTGGCTTTGGTTTGGTTTGGTTTTGACTAGGGTTAAGTTGGGTTGACTTTAGTTGGCTTAGGTTTGGTTTAGGTTTGACCCGAGTAAGCTGAGTTTAACTAGTTTATCTTAAGTATGGTTTGGGTTTAATCGAGGTTGGCTTAGGTTTAGTTTAGGGTTGACCAAGGTTAATCTATGTTATATCAAATTCATTAGGTTTGGTTTGGATTTGGCCTGGGCTGTGTTGACATGGGCTGACTTAGGTTTTATTTGGGTTTGACCCGGGTTAAGTTGGGTTGAGCTTGTTTTGCTTAGATTTGACCCGAGTTAACCTAGTTTAACCTAAGTTGGCTTAGTTTTGATTTGGGTTTGACCTGGGTTAAGCCAGGTCATGAGTTAGGTTTAGGATTTCGGCCAGTTCTAGGTTAGGTCAAACCTTGGTTAAGTTTAGGGTTTAGGTCAGGTCTAGGTTGGGTCAGACCTGGTTTAGGTTTAGGATTTGAGTTAGGTCTGGGTTAGGTCAAAACTGGATTAGGTTTAGGGTTTACTTGTAGTCTGGGTTTGGTCAGATGTGGGTTAAGTTTAGGGTCTTGGTCAAGTTTGGGTGTCAGATCTGGGTTGGGTCAGACCTGTGTTAATTTTAAGATTTGGGTATAACCTAAGTTTGGTTAGACTTGGATTAGGTCTAGGGTTTAATTCAGGTCTAGGTTGGGTCTAATCTGAATTGGGTTTATAGTTTAGGTCAGTTATTAATTGGGTCAGACTTAAGTGAGGTAAGGTCTAATGTTTTGGCTTAGGTTTGAGTTAGACCTGAGTTGGGTTGGGCCTAGTTTTTGAGTTAAAATTTGCACAAGACTTGAGTTGGGTTAGGTCTAGTGTTTGGTTTAGGGTTTAAGCTAGACCTGACATGGTTTAGGTCTAGGGTATGGGTTAGGACTTGAACTAGACTTGGGTTGGGTTAGATTTAGGGTTTAGTTTAGGGTTTGAGCTAGACCTAGGTTATGTTAGGTCTAGAGTTTAGATAAGGTCTGGGTTGGGTCAGACCTGGGTTAGATCATATCTAATTTAGGTCAGACTTGCATCAGGTTAAGATTGGGTCAGGTATAATTGGATTTGAGTTGAGCCACATTAGGGTTTGGCTCAGGTCTAATTTATGTTTGACCTTAGTCAGCTTTGGGTTCAAGTCGGGTCTAATTTGGGTTAGAACTGAGTCAATTTAGGGTTAGGGTTGGATTTGGCTAAGTGAATTTGAATTAGGCTCGGTTCAAGTCGACCTGATTTGACCCAAAACACAAGCCTAATCCAGGTTATTGAGTTAACCTAGCCTCATAAGACTAAGAAAATATTTTTAAAAAAAATTAAAAAAAAAAGTGGGTGTGTTTACTAGCGCAGAGGAAGAAGCTTGATCTGAGAGGAGGAGACTTATTCCCACTGCTTTTCACTATTTCTTTCATCTACATGTGTGCACTAAGCACTGAGGGATGATGGTCACCTATTTATAAGCAAGGAAGGTGGTGGAGGAGCCCTTCAAAGCCATTTGATTGGGTGTTGTATCGAAAATAGAGATTAGTCTGGTGATTAGTATGCCATAAATTGTTGTAAAAAAAATAGTGTGACCATTCATTGTTTGATCAATGAATGAAGGCGATGGATCACTGGCATGTCAAGATAGTTTGCTTGGGCATTGACACTTCCAGAGCTTGTGTAGCCACGCCGAGGAACTTCTGGGCATACTACATCAAGAAGGACAACGTTGGAGCATATCATTCATCCTGATAACTAGTTAGAGAATAAGATTTGGGTGAAAAAATGATGTGGATTTACATCTACCCAAGGAGGTGAATAGGCAGACTACATCAAGAAGGACAACGTTGGAGCATATCATTCATCCTGATAAGTAGTTAGAGAATAAGATTTTCTTATACTAAGGAGGAAAGTGTGGGGACAAACATCCAACCTAGAAGATAGACAAAATAACTAAATAAAAAAGGACTGTGCTGAAGCATGTCATTCATTCTAATAACTAGTCTTAGAATAAGATTTTCCTATACTAAAAGGAAAGTGTGGAGACTAACATCTAACATAGAAGATAGACAGAATGACTTGATCAAAAAAGACAATGCTAGAGCTTATCATTCATTCTGATAATTAGTTATAGAATAAGATTTGCTTGACTTGATTTGATTTTGCTGGAGATTTTGATTTTTTGGTGTGATGTAAATTTGTATTGTGCCTAGACAAATTAGGAAAGAGAGTAAAGAGTGTACAATGACTTATGCTCAATCTAAGAGGTGCATAAGTGTGATTTGATCAAGATTAACAATATGAGGGTCAAAATTGAAGGCATGTCAGGTAGTCAGTTTAAGGTAGACAATTCAGGGACTGACACCTACCTTAAGCTCTGACTAAATTGTCTTAGAAGTTGACCATTGGGCTTTGGGTTTTTAACGATTCTTTTGTGGTGTGCAATTACTACATTCATGAGTTGTGCATACTGATGCGCGGTTTATTGTGTGTTGCTTTTGTAAATACTTTTCAATATTACAAAACACACACGACAACACTAATAATAAATAAGCAATTCAATCGTAATAAAAATAACTTTATTAAAATTAATTTTATCTTTTAAAATCTCTAAACTGCCAAACCCGTAATAATAACGCAAGTGTACATATCGCTCAAGTAATAAATGACTCTAATGGAGTCATAAGTATCGATCTCATAGGGAGTTAGAAATTCTTATGACTATAATTTAAAACACAAAATTCAAGCTACAAAACTTAAGTATGAAATTCAAATCTAAAGTAAATGAGTGCATTCTAAATAAATTATAGTTAAAAGAACTAAGTTAACTAAACTATTTGCTAAACTTCATAACTTATAAAAACTAAAAAAAGTTTTTGGGACGAAGAGTTCAAATTTAAGAAAACATCCTTCCCCTTTACAATGAGTATATGGATTATGAATAAATTAAACACACACACACACACACACACACACACACACAC
>NW_018164974.1:28282-28516 GCF_001263595.1 Phalaenopsis equestris | reverse complement strand
AGCATGTAATACAGAAAACCTTAGGATAGATTGGGGGAGAGGGAGAGAGAGAGATCATAGCAGGCAGTGAACAATCATATTAGCTCTTGGTTAGCAATTCTGAAATATGGGACCTTTATCCTGTCACCCTGCAGTAGAAACTGAAGGGTATGGGGAGGGGAGACCGCAATAGATAGCTCTTGTAAATTGTACCCTTTTCTGGCAAGCCAATTGGCTGGCGGGGTGCCCCCTTTC
>NW_018164974.1:26556-27607 GCF_001263595.1 Phalaenopsis equestris | reverse complement strand
TGCACAAAATTGCATTTAAAGAAAAGATGTAGCAATGATTCCTCCTCCTGATTACAGAACCTGCATACAGAAGGTCCTCTCAGCCCCTTTAGTTTAACGATATCATCAGTAGGGATGAGATTGTTAAAGACCCTCCAACAGAAAAAGGACATGGAGGGGGATAGATAGTTACTCCAAATGATTTTGCTCCAGGATAGATGTTCCCATTGGAAGATTTTGGAATAAATGGCTTTAGTAAGGCTTTGATTTGAGAAGGAATGCCAGACAACTTTATCTGGTTTACTTCTATTGATGTTGATGTTGGCAATTTTTTCTATGGAGTTGGCATGTAGAATTTCTGAAAGTTTAAGTAGTGACCAATCTTTATCCACCCAACAGTCAGCCACCTTGAGATCAAGGTTTGGGTTGTTACTAATAGGGGACAGCCAATCTTTAGGGCACCAGTTATCCAGCCAGAAATTTAACTCCTTTCCCCAGATCCCAAATGAATAAGTTTTCGGCAGTGTGTCTTATATGAAGAATTTTGCCCCAAATTTTAGAATCCCCTAACTTCCTTTCAACAAGGGTTGGGTGCTAATTTTTACAATTCTTTCCCTTCATGAATAGAGCTCACAGGGAAGTCTGTGCTCTAAATTTAATCCAAAGCTTACATAGGTTTATTTAGAATAGCTGATTGATTCCCTTAAACCCAATTCCCCCAGCCAGCCCCCCAGCCAGTTGAGGTTTAGCTACTTTTTGCCATGAAGCCCAATGCATCTGCTGCCTCTGTCCAGACCATAAGAATCTGTTAAAAGCTCTTTCAATATGTATCTGAGTACTTTTCTTGATGTTATTCACCTGTAGGATATAAGAGGAGAAAGTAGTTAGTATGCTTTTCAGTATAGTGATTCTGCCCCCATTTGAAAGGAAGGAGTGAGTCCACCCATTAAGGTAGGTAGTGATCTTATCTATGACATCTTCAAATTGAATTTGCCTGGTCCTACCAGTAAGCAGCATGGTTCCCAAATATTTGATAGGAAGCTGAGAGTTAGAGAAGCCAGTATAGCTAGAA
>NW_018164974.1:25713-26272 GCF_001263595.1 Phalaenopsis equestris | reverse complement strand
TGGGGGATAAGGGGTCCCCTTGCTTCAGACCTCTGGATGCAGTAAAAAAACCCAGCCTTTGCCATTTATGAGAATAGAATTATCATTGTTGTGAAGCCATCTATGTATCAGCTGACAGAAGTCAGAGTGAAATCCTCTAGCAAAAGAACATCCAAGATGAATCCCAAGCTGATGGTATCATAAGCCTTTTTCAAATCCAATTTGTATATCAGATTGCCACCTCTGCAGGTCTTATTCAGGTCATGCAAAAGTTCCTGTGCCAAGAGAGTGTTGTCAATAATGGATCTCCCCATCACAAATGCAGTCTGGTTGGGTTTTATAATATGTTCAAGATGAGGTTGGAGTCTATTGACAATGATTTTGCTGATTACTTTGCTGAGTACAGTGGTTAGACAAATGGGTCTGAAGTGATTCCATGTGGTTTGTATCTCTGATTTGGGGATCAGCACAAATGTAGAAGCACTGAAATACTTTGGGAGATTATTTCCTTGAAAGAAACTGGCTACAACATCAATCACTTCAGGCTTAATAATGTTCCATGATTTCTTGTAAAACTCAG
>NW_018164974.1:24733-25083 GCF_001263595.1 Phalaenopsis equestris | reverse complement strand
GTATTCCTGTCCCCCTCCTTGAAGATGTTCATGGCAGCTTTTTGCTTTAGATATTGATCTTGGTACTCAATGGCAGTAAGAAGTTTATTTTGGGCAGTTAGTAGGTCTTTTTCCTCAGATAAACCCTCTTGTTCAAGTTGCTATAATCTCTGGACTTCCTTCTCCAATTATCCAGCCCTGTGGATATTATCAGTGAATATATTCATCTTATTAAGGTTAGGGGCTCTACCCCCAATTTTTTCAGCAGTAGAGGCAATGCAGTTAAAATCTCCCCCCACAATCTAGAGGGAATCCATCAGTTGACTGATATCTGACAGGCAACTCCACAGCTCCTTTTCCACTTCCTTGCT
>NW_018164974.1:23756-24713 GCF_001263595.1 Phalaenopsis equestris | reverse complement strand
TTTCCAGCTCCTTTCTAGCTTCCTTGCTACAACCTGCATAAATGAAGGTAGCAAATCCCACATGGCCACCAAAGTTAAACTTAAAATGTACAAATTGTTGATGATTGACAATGATATTCCATCTGATTTCTTTTCTACAAAAAATCCAGATTTTATTATTGATATTAGCATAGTTACTGAATCCAGGGAATTTCTTGGTAAACTTTTGATGGTTTTTGTGAACCATAGGCTCTAGGATCACAATGCACCAAGGTTTATATTTATGGGTTAATTGTAAGACTCTTTTAAGGGAGAGGGGATTGGAAATTCCCCTAATGTTCCAACAAAGGATATCAATCATTTGTTTGTTGGATTGGTAATGAGGGTTGTGATCTTGACCTGGTTCTTCTTCTATGTAGATGGGGAGAACCAGATTTGAGATTGATTTTATTCTCACCCTGTTTAGATCCTCCCAGCTGTAATTTCTGAACTTCATTTGTTTGTTTTCTTTTTCTTCTAGCTGTTTGTACCTGTCAATCATCTTCAATTGCCTGTTGAATACCAACAATGATCTAATCCTCAGGTGCCATGGTATGAATTTCTGACTGTTCTCCCCCTAAAGGGGAAGGTGAGGGTGTGAATATAGTGATTTCTTGAAATTCCTTTCTGATAATATTAGTAGAGGCAGTCCCATTGTTTTTGTTTGTAGGGGAACCTTCTGCTGGCTCATCTGAAGGTTCCACTGGTGAAGATTTTTCTTTAGTGATTGGGAGTGAATCTTTATTTCTTTGAGTGTTATCCTTCCTGTTATTTAGCTGTGTATCCTTAGTAGAATTTTCTTTAGCTTGTAGTGCTATATCGCCTATTTCCTTATAATCTTTACCAGTGTTTCTTTTAATTGGTGGATGTATTCTGTAGCATCTTTCCACTGTATGGCCAAACATTCTACAAGGTTGGCAGTAATAAGGCTTCTGTTCA
>NW_018164974.1:21908-22654 GCF_001263595.1 Phalaenopsis equestris | reverse complement strand
TATATATATATATATATATATAGGAGTAATCGTATTCTTTACCCTCTTTCAAGTGTATAAAGAACATTAACTAATCCAAAGTTTGGTCCCTAATTACATGGTTAGTTTAGGAGGATATTGGCTCTCACTCCAGAGCTCCCACTTCTCTCTCGCCTGAGAGCTAAAAATCTCGCATTAGTTTCCAATTAACTGACCAAATTAGGGATTTTAATCTGTCACCTTAAAATCTTCAATTTTACGCCAAACAAAATATATTTCTTTATTTACTTGCACTACCCCATGGATTACATTCTCACCCATGAAATTGAATGTGACTCTCGTCATGTTGTAGAAATCATAGCTATTTTGGATCACATATTTCTCAACACATTTTATCTCAACACATTTTAATACACATTTTAATATTTTAATTGGTCAGATCAAAAAGTAAATGAAGATCAGAGTTCAAATCATCACAAATTATTGACATTTAGAACCGTATAAAATAAAATCAATTCTTCATAAAATTATATCTCTGAGTAGGGAGAATGATAAAGAAGACTGCCCAGAATTCATGATAAGGAAACAACAAAACACGGATTTTATATATAAGAACAAGCTTATAAAACAAAGAAATAAAAGATACAACCTATCTCACACTCCTTCCTAAGCAAATATTTAGAAGTTTCTGTCGACACTATTTTTGGTTTGGGGGAGTTGCCCGTAAGAAGCTGTCGGTCACCGGAATATCAAAATCCCGTCGCCCG
>NW_018164974.1:19906-21830 GCF_001263595.1 Phalaenopsis equestris | reverse complement strand
TAAATGAAAGAGCGTTGAAATGAAAGAGCGTTGTACCTCAAACCCTGTATCGATCCCGAAGGATAAACACAAGGTTGAGGATGAGGTTTGCCGATAATTTCCCCCTATGAAGAATTAAATAGGGTTTATATTAAGCTGGATTTGGAGAAGTTTCCTATAAGGGCAAGCCCCTATAGTTAATTACATCTTAAATGACCAAAGCCACCTAAGAAAACTTTCGATAAAAATTAGGAAATATTATCTTCAAGGACTTCAAAAGGATATGACTGTTCAATGAGATCGGACAGAGAGGTGTGAAATGGGATTGGCTCAAGTTTGGAGCATTTTGTTTTTAGAATCTAAAGGAGGAAGATCTAAAGGATGTCATAGATTCAGAGGAAAACCTCGGTGACTTTTGAGTCTATCCTATGGTTTGGTTTCAATTTTGAGAAGAAATATTTAGGTGTTTCATCCTATCAATTTTATTTGATTAGGGCTTACATTTGTATGAAACGATCACACAAATAGCCTGGAGGATGTGAGGATTTAGGTCGTGACAAACGACAACCTCAAAAGTTTAAGATGAGTTAGGGCTTATATTGTACAACAGAGCTATACAAAGGCAGATGAGGTGAGGATGTATGTTGCATAAACAGACAACCTCAAAATCATATGGCTTGGTTGTCTAATTCTAAGGAAAGAATAGTTTAGTTGGGGAAGACAGGTTTTGCTGTTGAAGATGGTCGTGCTGCCCACCATGCTAGCTCCAAGCTCCTTATCGCGCGAATTTTAGGTTTCTAGGATTTTAAGTTATGGTGTCAAATTAGGTGGCCCTATGGTTGAAGCTCTTTAAATTTTATGGGGAATGTTAAATTTAATTAGAGCAACACCGATTAGGATCCTACGGGTCCCTCGTTCAGGCACCATTATTTTTTATAAGATTCACTTAGTCCAAATTAATTTATTAAACTTAATAAATTTACTAAACTCAACCTAATGAGTTTCATACTTTCATTTAGATTGTGGGAAGCCTTGTTAGCAACTGTAGGTTACCTCCTCAGTGGAATTTCCGATCATCTGATAGAGACATCTTAATTTAGTATGTCTTAATTTAGTTGCAATTGTTGTTTTGTGATGTTTGTGATTAAATTTTGAGTTGTTTTATATTTTGAATATTGTGGGGATGACTTTTATCTTGGTTAATTTTAGTTTTAGTTTTGATTTTGGTTTTGTGGTTATCCTAATAGTTTTAGTTTTCATGCAGGGTGACTGAGAGCGACTTTATATATGCTTAAAAATACAAAAATTTGATAGTGTTGCTAGAAGATTTAAGTCCCCGACAACGGCACCAAAAACTTGACAGTGACTTTATATATGCTTAGAAATACAAGAATTTATACAAGAATTTGATACTGTTGTGAAATACAAGAATTTGATACTGTTGTTAGAAGATTTAAGTCCCCGGCACTTGACAACAAAACTTGACAACAGTTATAGATTTGATAAAAATGTGTGTAAAATATTCAATAATTGCAAAGTCACACTTATCAACGCAAGTATACGTATCGCTCAAGTAATACAAGGTTCTAATGAAGTCATAGATATTGATCACACAGGGAGTAATACTAGAGGCTACGAACTAGGATTTAGAAAATCAATACTTAATCACAACAATACAGTTTAAATTGCTTATTTGTCACTAATAGGCAATTGAAATAAATATGTAATTTTAACAAACTCTTAATTAACTAATTCTATTAATAAAGTTTCTAATGTGAAGTTCAATATATAAGAAAGCATCATTCTCCTTGTCAAAAAATTAAAGTGAATGGATAAAGTGAATTAGTTCAAATTGTATTGTGCCAAATAGGAGCATACCTATCCTGTACCCTTTGGTCCATGCATAAAGAACATTGACTAATCCTATGCTTGGTTACTGAATCTG
>NW_018164974.1:18512-19802 GCF_001263595.1 Phalaenopsis equestris | reverse complement strand
GAATTGAGGATTTTAGTCTGTCACTCTAAAATCTCCAATTCTTCACCCGATAATTTTATTTCCCTATTTATTTGCACCCAACTTTCAAGGACTTTGACCTCCCTAAATCTTGGATGTAATCTTCACTTTAGTTGTAAAAGTTGACATATTTTAACAAATCAATTTAACAAATCAATTGGCCAGACCAAATCAATTGGCCAGACTGAAAGTAAATTATGATCGAAGTGAAAAGATCATCACAACTTCTTTAACATTCTCATGGCTCAACCAATTCAAATCACCATTTCACAAAATCTCAAGACAAAGAGAAAGGTAGAGAAAACTACTCAGAATTCATGGAGAAGATATGACAAAACTTAGAACTTATATATAAAAGCAAAGTCAAACAAACTTCAATAAGCAAATATCACTTATCTCTAATTCCTCTCCAAGCAAACTCCTCGAAGTTCCTCTGAATCTCTTCCTTTCCTTACAGCACACAGAATTCTCCTTCAAATAAAAAAAAGGGAAGAAATCACTCACTTTCCTTCCACTCTTACAATCTCTCGAATAATTTCTAACAATACTAACCTTAAATTAAACTTTATACACTCTAATGGACGAACTTGGACACCCCCTCTCGGCCTCCAAGTTATTTCTTTTAATGTTGTAGAAGTGTTTTCAAGAGTTGCCCAAGTGTCCCTTCAAAAATCATCCACATTCAATGTATCTGTTGAGAGAACTGAAGTGCTCACCATCGGCGGCCTCGATGGTGTCGTCGGTGGCCTTCTAGAATATTTATTTTTGGACTCTCGAGAAAAACCCATTGTCGGCATTGTCGAGCTTGTCGTTGGCGCCCAAGATCAAATCTTCATATTTTGGTCCTTTTTGCTCCAAATTCGCTCCTTTTTGCATCTTTTTGCTCCAATGACCATAATTCAACATACCTGCAACAAAACATCAAAAACACCTTCCTTTAAAGTACAATATCATCAAAATTAGTATAAAATAGGTATAAAAATCTCAACATATTTTCCTTTGGTCACCTATTTGGGGACGATGACCCACAACCGTTGGATCGCGCGTGTATGAAATGGAGGGCTCTGATTGCACCGGATGGGAGCGTGGTCTTTAAAGCGCGGGCTGACTCAGATGACGGCAGCGAATTAGAAGATGTCGCGCAAAGCTTCGAAGACGCCGAGGATGATGCGGCGCCGCGTGTTTAAGTAGAAAAATAGGGAATTAAATAATTCAAAAAATGTTTCCTACCTTCAAAAATTCATATCTTGGTGTAGAAAAATCACAAAAATA
>NW_018164974.1:14228-18280 GCF_001263595.1 Phalaenopsis equestris | reverse complement strand
TTTTTTATTTGGATTGCTTTCAATCCTATAAATTTTTCTTTTCTTTTCAGGGATTGTTGTCAATCCTTTCTTTTTCTTTTTTAAGTGAAGATTACTATATCTGGATAGCCTTTAATAATTTTGAACTTACTTTTCTTTCCCTAAATTTGAAACTCAAAGCATTCCTTTACCTTATAAGTATTTCATAGCTTTTACATCATTGAGCCCCAATCTTTTCTTCTCAAATGAATTTCTAAGATTCTTAATATTTCAAAATATAGTTTTATTTACTTTAAATAGTTAACTATAGTCTTATTCTCTTATACTAAATATCTTAATCTACAAAATTAATTTTCCTTACAAAAATATTCCTTCAAATCTATCATAATATTTAAATATCTACAAAATATAGTTATTAAAATTGAGAACATCTAATAGTTAATCTTTTTCTTCCCTCCCCCAAATTTAAATTTTTCAATATGGAATGATACAGGTGGAAGGAAAATTCTAAATATAAATCATACCTCACTACTTAAGACATTTCCATCACTCTGAAATTTTTGATGTTCTTTCTCAAAATTTTAACTTCAACTGGTTTGTAATATTAGGAGCTTTCTATACATATAAATCATTAGAGAATTTGCTGGAAAATGAAATTGTGAAATAAGTACAAAAATAAATATTATACATACACAATATTTTGCTAACACATCCACAATACTAAACAAAAAGTAATTAAAAATATTTTAAAATACAAATAAAAATCACATCACATTATAATTTTACAAAGTACTAATCAACATCTATTATAACTAAACATGCAAATTTCAACTACCACACTATACATTTATAACAATAATTAAAAATTATCCAATTGCAACATAAAAATAAAAATGAAAGTACAAACAAACAAACATCTATCTCTATTACAAAATTACAAAAATAAAAGTACATCAATTACTATCATATATCATAGTCCCATACCATATCCTTGTCTCCCTGGTCAGCAATCGAGGTGGATTGAGCTGATACTGAGTATAACAGAGGCATTCAAGAAAAGTAACATCAGGCTCACCTCTGTAGTGTCGAGCCTGAGCTTCGTAGTAAGCTATCTCAAAGTCAGAATGTCTCTATAGGTACTCACTATCATAATCATGTCTACGTTCTAATCCCCCAACTCTTTCATTTATTTGCTCTATACTCTTCCACTGCAAGGTTAACTCATTCATTAAATCATTCAGGGTAGGGGAGATAGAAGAAGGAAGGCCAGAATTAGTAGATGGGATATCTTTACTAGTAGAAGGTTCTTGACTCCTACTCCTAGATCTCCATTTTTCATGGGATTCATATGTCTTCAAATTAGCTTTATTAATGGGTTTCATAGGGTAAACCCATTCTTCATCCTCTCCAGCTTCAACTCCAGAAAGTTGGCAAAGTGCATAAATGAGGTCAGGATGTCTCAGACCTCCACTTGATTCACTCTTTGTCTTGGTCAAAATATTCTTATAAATAATTCTCCCCACATTTATAGTTCGATTATTCTGAATACAAAAATTCAGAATAGCTCTATCTCTTGTTGCCTCACTATGGTGATAGGTAGGTAACAGAGTAGAGGAAATAAAATAATGTCACGCTTTAGATGTGGCATTCAACATGGAAGCAGAAAAATTTTCCCTTTCTCGTTGCTTTATCTTCCATGTCCCTTTCCCATCAGTGAGAAAGTTGATGACATCATTCAGTGGGCCTTCCATTGTACTAAAGGTTTCATAATTACAGCTATGGAAGTCTGGGACTTCATAAAATGAGTTAATGCGGGCGGCATTAAGAGTTAATGAAAACCCTCTTGCTCGAACGGTTCCGTCCTCAGAAGAGAATGCATTGGCACCCCTTACTCGAACGGTTCCGTCCTCAAGTTTTGTCCTCAAAATAGAATGCATTGGCATAAAATTCTTTCATAATATTCACAGTAGCCTTATTGGTGGTATAACAGAAGTTTTCCCACCTCCTTTCGATAATAACTCGTTCAACTTCTCCTCTCGGACTCTCAAAAACATGATCTTGTATACATTTTTCCCTTCAAATACTGAAATAAATCTCGACTGAGCCTTTGCATTGATGAAGCGAGATTTGTCAAACTCAAGTCACCTCTTTTGACACAGAGTCATGTCAATCTAATCAAAATTATAAAAAATTCCAAAATACACTTCAAATACTCAAATAATGGCTTCCAAGGGTGACTTTAAGAGTTAAAATCTAAATTCCAATAATTTCTTCCAAATATTTTCTCCACATTCTCAATTTTTTCGAATCTTCTCAATGTGAAAGAAATTCAAGGTATGAATCAAATATTTTTAGGTTGGAGTGAAGCTCTTACTAAGAGATGATAAAATTTGGTGTCTAAATGCTTTGAAATCACCCCAAATCCAAGATCTTCAAGCCCTAGATCAAAATTTTCATTTTTTAAGAGGAAGGGGATGATGAATAGTGACGGTTGATGACAACGACTTTATATATGCTTAAAAATATAAATATTTAATACGGCTGCTAAAAGATTTAATTCCTACGCAACTACACCAAAAACTTAATAACAGTTATAGATTCGATAAAGATGTATGTATAAATATTCAATAATTGTAAAGTCACACTTATCAATGCAAGTATACGTATCGCTCAAGTAATATAGGGCTCTAATGAAGTCCTAGATATCGATCCCACATGGAGTAATATTATAACTACGAACTAAAATTTTAGAAAAGCAATACTTAATCGCAATAATGGAATTCAAATTGCTTATCTGTCACTAATAGGCAATTGAAATAAATATGTAATTTTAATAACTCTTAAATAACTAATTATACTAATAAGGTTTTTAATGTGATATTCAATATAAAAGAAAGCATCATTCTCCTTGTCAAGAAATTATAATGAAAGGACAAAGTGAATCAGTTCAAATTGTATTGTGCCAAATAGGAGCATACTTATTCTTTACCCTTTGGTCCAGGCATAAATAACATTAACTAATTCAAATCACCATTTCACAAATTCAATTTCTTTAACATTTTCATGGCTCAACCAATTCAAATCACCATTTCACAAATCTCAAGACAAGGAGGAAGATAGAGAAAACTACTCTGATCTCATGGGGAAAACACAACAAAACTCGAAATTCATATATAAAAGCAAATTCATACAAACTACAACAAGTAAATAAACTTATCTCTAATTTCTCCCCAAGTAAACTCCTTGAAGTTCCTCTGAATCTCTTCCTTTCTTTACAACACATAGAATTCCTCTTCGAAGTGTCAAGGAGGAAGAAATCTCTCACTCTCCCTCCACTCTTACAATCTCTTAAAGAATTCCTCACAATTAGACTCTCTACACTTTTCCCACACTTCACACACCTCTTCCCCTTTTCCAATTTTTGGCCAAAATCTTCTTTTAAAGTTGTGAATGAGTTTTCCCAAGAGTTGCCTAAGCACCCCTCCAAAATTTGTCCTCATCCAATGCATTGTTGGACATAACCGTCGATCTCACCGTCGGCGGCCTCGAGGGTGCCGCCTTTTTTAAAGTGCAATATCATAAAAAATAGTGTAAAATAGGTATGAAAATCTCAACATATTTTTCTTTGGTCAAAATCCACCAAACTTAACTATTACTTGTCCTCAAGTAATTTTAGTACTATATAAAAGTTATGATTGTAGTAAAGTTTTAATTCAGAAATACTATAAGTTTGATCTAAGTAGTAAATATCATAGTGAGATTTTTAGAAAAAAAAATTCAAATAATTAAATTAACTCTGTAACTATAAAATTATCTGGTCATCAAGAATTTTCCTACCTAATTTAAAAATAAATGTAGATTTTCAAACTTCGGATCCTATGAACTTTACTTTTTAAACTTAAAAACTCTCTTAAAAAGAATTTTTTTACTAAAATAGTTATAAAAAACAAACTTAGGATTGTTCTAAGTTTTTTACTCTAGAAAGACAAAGTGAAACCAATTTTTTTATTAGGCATCTCCTCAAGCTTCTACTCACTTTCATATTTTTTTCTTTCTTTTCTTTTCTCTTTTTT
>NW_018164974.1:10808-11754 GCF_001263595.1 Phalaenopsis equestris | reverse complement strand
AAAGAGTCTACCGTCGGCGGCGTCGAGGGCGTCGTCGGCGGGCTCTATTGATTTGGTTCAATTCTTGGATTTTTGCGATTTCGATCAATTTCAAGCCTCAACGACATCTGTTCAATCATTATAGACATAATTTTAAGTGATTAAATGATGTACTTATCACGAATAAACTTTCACAACACAAAACATCACAATTATATATAAATTGCAAGAGTTACAATATACGTTACTCCGTTCTCGTTGCTTTATCTTCCATGTTCCTTTCCCATCAGTGAGAAAGTTGATCACATCGTTCAGTGGGCCTTCCATTGTACTGAAAGTTTTATAATGACAGTTATAGGAGTCTGGGACTTCATAAAAGGAGTTAATGCGGGTGGCACTATATTCAACTGAAAATCCCCGCACTTGAATGATTTCATCCTCAGAATAGAACACATTAGCATAAAATTCTTTTACAATATTAGCAGCAGCCTTATTGGTGGTGTAACAGAAGTTTTCCAACCTTTGTTTGACAATAACTCGTTCAATTTATCCTCCCGGACTCTCAAAAACTCGATATTGTATACATTTCTTTCCTTCAAATGCTGAAGTAAACCTTGATTGAGCCTTCGCATTGACGAAGCGAGACTCGTCAAACTCAATTCGCCTCTTTTGTCGTGAAGCCATTTTAATCTAATCAAAATTATAGAAAAATTTTAAAATATACTTCAAATATGCAAATAATGGCTTCTAAGAGTGTCTCTAAGAGTTCAAAGCTAAGTTCCATGAATTTCTTCCAAACATCACTAAAAATATTTGATTTTCATCTTTATTCGCTGGGAATCTATCAGTTGGGTCCAAAGGCTTCCAAGGTAGAAGTACCTTTTCTATATTCTCATAGGATACTTGGAACTGACTGCAAAGTAATAAAATTATTGGAGGATGTCCAAGCCGTGTTCAAGCCCATAAA
>NW_018164974.1:10430-10796 GCF_001263595.1 Phalaenopsis equestris | reverse complement strand
CAAGCCCATAAATTGATCCATGAACGATCAAGCCTAAAACATTATTGATCCAATATGATCCAATATCGATCGACAGTCTCATTTGAATGCACTAATTCAGAATAACACTTTCTTTAGAAACTTTACCGATCTTCATTGTCGGTAACAATTTTGCAGAAATGAAGAAGTTTCGGTGTTTCGAAATGAGATTTAGGAGTGTCGCAGAAAAACTAACATACCCGTTTTCTCATATTTCCCAGTCATCAGTTTAGTCCATTAAATATTGGTAAATCTCATTCATCTGGTTTCTTGTCGGGACGAATGACAAAGTTGGAATAATGGCAGACATGAACGTTCTTAATTATATATAACTCATATATAATTCAT
>NW_018164974.1:9584-10342 GCF_001263595.1 Phalaenopsis equestris | reverse complement strand
AAAATTCCTTCACCACAGGAACGAACAACCACGACAGCGGTAGTATAGCATAGCACTTCCCATCTTCGCCGCACTATCATCTCTTCAATTCCATCAAGGGATTATTCAATCTTCGATTTACAAATCCTCGTTCCTTGATTAATCTTTTCTTCGCCAGTACCTTGTTGAAAATTCACTGCGATTTCGTACTAATGAACTTTCTCCAGTTGAAAACTCGCATTTGGGGATTTTTAGGGGAATTAGATGCCATAGGAATGAATTTGGTGGAGTTTCACTTTATTTTTGGGGGAAATATGAACTTAGGAATCGAATTTGGGAGTTTAAGAGGGGTAACTCCCGCCCAAAAACTGTCAAAAACCGCCATTCAAATTCCATAAACTGTCATCCCCCCGGTCTTGCCGTCGGCAGCATTGAGGGCGCCGTCGGCGAGCCTTATGTATTTAATTGCCTGGACTCTTGGGAAAAACCCATCGTTGGCGGTGTCGATGGCGCCGTCGGCGCTCAAGGCAAAAATTGCACAGTTTTTCTCTCGTCCGAATGTGTTCTAATTTTCTCTATGGATTCAATTTTTATGATGATTCAAGGGTAAATATGAGTTGTACAGTTCAATACTACCACAAACTAAGGATAATTTCAAATAAAAACACTATAATCGCAATAAAAATAAAGATAATTATGGGTTGCCTCCCATAAAGCACTTGGTTTAACGTCGTCAGCCCGACCTATTCAGGTTTATTCAGGTTGACTGATCATTAAAA
>NW_018164974.1:9060-9477 GCF_001263595.1 Phalaenopsis equestris | reverse complement strand
TTTCTGATCTTCAATCTCAACAGCTCCGTAAGTATAAACTTGAGTCACAGGAAAGGGTCCTAACCAACGAGACTTCAATTTCCCAAGGAATAACTTCAGCCATGTATTGTAAAGCAAAACTTCTTGTCTTGATTCAAAGTTCTTTTGGTTAATCTTCCTATCATGTCATAACATTAGTTTCTCCTTATAAATTCTGTCGTTATCATAAGATTCATTTCTTACTTCTTCCAATTCATTCAATTGCAACAATCTCTTCTCACCAGCATCTTTCAAATTATAATTGAATTATTTAATTATCCAATGTGCTTTATGCTCCAATTCTACTGGTAAGTGATAAGTCTTTCCAAAAATCAGTCTGTAAGGAGTCATTCCAATAGGAGTTTTATAAGCAGTCCTGTAAGCCTATAATGCGGTATC
>NW_018164974.1:7691-8090 GCF_001263595.1 Phalaenopsis equestris | reverse complement strand
AGGAAGCTTTTTCTGAATAATTGCACTACACTCTTTGTTAAGTGCAACGGTTTCATTATCAGTGAACTTCCTTTTCTTGTTTAGAATATCTTTCATAAATTGCACATAATTGGGCATTTGCTCTACAGCTTCTACGAAGGGAATATTTAACGTTAACTTCTTAATAATTTCTTAAAACTTGAAAAATTGTTTATTCTGTTTATGTTGCTTCAATCTTTGAGGAAACGGTGGTGGAGGTTTCTCCACAGTAATTTTCATTGGTGTAAGTGGATATTCTAAATTTAGGTACTCATGATCCTTTTCTTTGTCGGTATCCACTTTCTTTTTTTCAGTTTCCATTTCTTTTTGTACTCTTATTTCCAATTCTTTTCCACTTCGTAATTGTATCGCCTTGATTTG
>NW_018164974.1:1901-6036 GCF_001263595.1 Phalaenopsis equestris | reverse complement strand
CATTTTCATGGCTCAACCAATTCAAATCACCATTTCACAAATCTCAAGACAAGGAGAAAGATAGAGAAAACTATTCAGATCTCATGGGGAAAACACAACAAAACTCGGAATTCATTTATAAAAGCAAAGTCATACAAACTATAATAAGTAAATAAACTTATCTTTATTTTCTCCCCAAGCAAATTCCTCAAAGTTCCTCTGAATCTTTTCCTTTCTTTGTAGCACACAGAATTCCTTTTTGAAGTGGCAAGGAGGAAGAAATCTCTCACTTTCCCTCCACTCTTACAATCTCTCGAAGAATTCCTCACAATTAGACTCTCTACACTTTCCCCACACTTTACACACCTCTTCCCCCTTTCCAATTTTTGGCAAAAATCTTCTTTTAAAGTTGTGGATGAGTTTTCCCAAGAGTTGCCTAAGCACCCCTCTAAAATTCATCCTCATACAATGCATTGTTGAACATAACCGCCGATCTCGCCGACAGCGGCCTCCGGGGCGCCTTCGGTGGGCCTTCTACGTGAATTAAATCTGGAGTCTGGGGAAAAGTCCGTCGTCGGCGCCGTTGGGTTCGCCGTCGGCGCCCTAGTTCAAATCTTTACATTTTGGTCCTTTTCGCTCCAAATTCGGTCATTTTTGCATCTTTTTGCTCCAATCACCCTAATTCATCATTCCTGCAACAAAACATAAAAAATATCTTTCTTTAAAGTGCAATATCATCAAAAATAGTGTAAAATAGGTATGAAATATTTTCCTTTGGTCAGTTGACTGGTCAAAGCCGCGGTTAAAAATGTTTTTTCGGGATCTCGCCGTCGGCAGGGTCTTCACCGCCGTCAGCAGGTTCTATTGAATTAAATAGCCTCAATTCTCGGAAAAACTCTGCCGTTAGCGGCGTCGATGGCGCCGTCGGTGAGATTTTCAAAACCGGTTCAATTTCCAGATTTTTGCGATTTTGATCAATTTCAACTGATCAATTTCAACTCCCGGTGACATCCGTTCAATCATTCTAGACATAAATTTTAAGTGATTGAATGACGTACTAACCCACATAAACATTCACAACACAAAACCTTACAATTATATATAAATTCCAAGAGTTACAGTACACTTTACACGCACACATAAGTTTGGTATTTTCTCAATCTCAATACATCAATTCAGTGTCGCAATCCAAGCCAAAACACTCTAAACGCTGAAAACAAACATCCTATGCTCAATCTCAACTATACTGAGATCTAAAAGCAAATTTAGAAAGTGACCTAAGCACATAAGTTCAAATTAAATCACACACTTAGACATACAGATGACAAAGTAAATCTACTACTCCTCCGATTCAGTGTTTGTTTCTCCTCTGATATCACCCATTGATTGAACATGAACGAAGAGGTTATAGAAGGGTTGGTATGGGAATTCTTCAATAGAGTCCTCTTCTATCAATCCCATCTTTCTCATCAATCATATCAAACCTCCTTCGATATGTCCAGAGTGAGCAAATTGCTCTTTCATCCTCCAGTCTAGATGTTCGAAAAAATCAGAGATATTGTTAATTGCATTTATAACATTTTGCACCTCTTTCTCCAGTTTCTTGATTCTGCGCAGAATCACTAGTGTCTTGTCCAGAACTAAAGGTTGAATAAAAAGTGAATTCTGGGACGATTGATCCACAATAATAGTCATATCATTCTCATCTTCATTGGTTGGGAACTTCTCGGTTGGGTCCAAAGGCTTCCAAGGTAGAAGTATTTTTTACCAATTCTCATACGATAGTTGGAACTGACTATAAAGTAAGAAAATTGTTGAAGGATGTCCAAGCCCATAAGTTGATCCATGGACGATTAGGCCCAAAACAGACTTCACAATTATCGATCGACAGTCCCATTTGGATGTAGTAATTCAGAATAGCACTTTCCTTAGTAACTTTACCAATCCTCATCGTTGGTAATAGTTTTGCAGAAATGAAGAAGTGCCAGTGTTTAAAAATGGGGTTTAGAAGTGTCGCATAAAAACTAACATACCCGTTTTCTGTCATTTCCAAATCTTCAGTCTCGTCCGTCAAATAGAGGTATATCTCATTCATGAGATTTCTTGTTGGGACGAAGTTGAAATAATGGCAGACAGGAACATTCTCGATCATATATAACTCATTAATCCGTGCAGGAGTAAAAGTTATCCATCTACCTCACATATAGGCGACTCCCTGGTTGATTCCATGCAAATTAGCATAAAACTCCTTCACCATAGGAACGACTTCGACAGCTATAGTGTAGCACAACACTTCCCACCGTCGTCGCACAATCATCTCTTTAATTTCTATCGAAGGATTGTTCAATCCTTGATTCACAAATCCTCTTTCCTTGATTAATCTCCTCTTTGTCAGCACTTTATTGAAGATTCAATGCGCCTCGGAACTAATGAACTTTCTTAGGTTAAACACTTGAAATCTAAGGTTTTCAGTGGAATTGGACGCCATAAGGATGAATTTGGTGGAGTTTCAATTTGTTTTTGGGGTAATACGTTTACCGAATTTAAAAGTTTATATGGAGTAACTCCCGCCTAAAACCGCCAAAAACCGTCATTTCAAACTCCAGAAACAATCATCTCGTCGTTCTCCCCGTCGGCGGCGTCGATGGTGCCGTCGACGAGCCTTTAGAATTAATTGCCTGGACTCTCGGGAAAAGCCCACCGTCGGCGACGTCTAGCCCGTCATCGGCGCCCAAGGCAAAAATTTGACAGTTTCGCTCTGGTCCGAATGTGTTCCAATTTTCTCTATGGATTCATTTTTTATGATTCTCTATGGATCCAATTTTTATGATGATTCAAGGGTAAATATGAGTAGTAAAGTTCAATACTACCACAAACTAACGATAATTTCAAATAAAAACACTATAATCGCAATAAAAATAAAGATAACTATGGGTTGCCTCCCATAAAGCGCTTATTTTAACGTCATCAGCCCAACCTATTCAGGTATTACTCAGGTTGATTGATCATTAAAACCTCTTTAAAATTTGGTCTTTTACCCTCAAAATATGGCTTTAATCTGTGTCCATTTACTTTAAATCTATTCTCAGTCTTTTGATCTTCAATTTCAACAGCCCTGTAAGTATAATCTTGAGAGACTTCAATTTCCTAGGGAATAACTTCAGCCTTGTATTGTAAAGCAAAACTTCTTGTCCTGGTTCAAAGTTCTTTTGGTTAATCTTTCGATCATGCCAAAATTTTAGTTTCTCCTTATAAATTATGTCATTATCATAAGATTAATTTCTTAATTCTTCCAATTCATTCATTTGTAACAATCTCTTCTCACCAGCATCTTTCAAATTATAATTGAATTCTTTAATCGCTCAATATGCTTTACAATCCAATTCTACTGGTAAGTGACAAGTCTTTCCAAAAATCAGTCTGTAAGGAGTCATTCCAATAGGAGTTTTATAAGCAGTCTTGTAAGCTCATAATGCAGTATCCAATCTATTGGACCAATCTATTCTACTAGGGTTTACAGTCTTTTTAAGTATTTGTTTAATCTCTCTATTAGAAACTTCAACTAACCCACTGGTTTGAGAGTGATAAGCTGTAAAGATTCTGTGAATAATATTAAACTTTTCTGCCAATCTCTGAATATATTTATTCTTAAAATGGGATCCTTCGTCAGTGATAATCATTCTAGATTCCATATCTAGTGAAAATAAATTTCATTAAAAATCTTGAAACACTTTTAGCGTCACAACGAGGTAAAGTTTGTGCTTCAGTCCACTTTGAAACGTAGTCTACGACAATTAATATGTATAAGTTCCCAGATGAAGGAATAAATGGTCCCATGAAATCTAATCCCCAAACATCAAAGATCTCAACTTCTAACATGAAATTCAGAGACATTTCATTTCTTCAGATATATTGTCCACTCGTTGACATCGATCACAAGTTTTTATGTATCTGTAAACATCTCTAAAGAGAGTAGGCCAATAGAATCCAGCTTGTAAACTTTTATAAGCAGTTTTATTAATCCCAAAATGTCCTCCAAATTCAGAATCATGACATTTCTTAATGATTGGTTTATTTTCTTCATAAGGTACACATCTTCTCATAATAAGATCCTTACATTGTTTATATAAATTAGGTTCATCCCAAAAATATGCTT
>NW_018164974.1:1220-1684 GCF_001263595.1 Phalaenopsis equestris | reverse complement strand
GTATCCATCTAATTAATCTTGGTTTGGCATCCTTCTTTTGCATCAGATATTTAATAGCTGAGTGATCAGTGTGGACAACATATTTAATCCCAATTAAATAAGATCTAAATTTGTCAAAAGCATACACAATAGCCAGTAACTCTTTTTCAATAACATTATAGTTAATTTGAGCATCATTAAGAGTTTCACTAGCGTAGTATATAACTTTAAAAAAATTTTCATACATTTGTCCAAGAAGAGCTCCAATCGAATAATTACTAGCATCGCACATCAGTTCGAATGGATTTTCCCAGTTAGGTGAAACTATAATAGGGGTTGTGATTAGTTTTTCTTTTAATAACTCAAAGGCATTTAAACAGTTTTCAGTAAATTCAAATTTCTTGTCCTTTTCTAAAAGTTGGCATAAAGGATTAGTAATTTTTGAAAAATCTTTAATATAACGCCTGTAAAAACCAACATGTCCA
>NW_018164974.1:0-824 GCF_001263595.1 Phalaenopsis equestris | reverse complement strand
CCTAACACAATTCCTCCTGCAATCATAAATTGACATTTCTCCCAATTTAGAGCTAAATTAGTTCTTTTGTATAACTCCAAAACTTTTTCAAGATAAGTTAAGCATGCATCAAATGATGTTCCAAATACAGAGAAATCATCCATAAACACTTCTAATCCATCATCAATTAACTTACTAAATACAGACATCATACATCTCTGGATTGTTGCAGGTGCATTACATAATCCGAAAGCATTCTTCAAAAAGCAAAAGTTCCAAAAAGACTAGTAAATGTTGTCTTTTATTGATCCTCAGGAGCAATAGGAATTTGATGGTAGCCGGTATATCTATCTAAAAAATAAAAATATTTGTGCCCACCAAGTCTATCCACTATTTGGTCTAAAAATGTTAAAGAGAAGTGATCTTTTTTAGTGGCAGTGTTTAATTTTCTATAATCAATGCAAATATGCCACCCAGTAACTTGTCTGATATGTATTAATTCATTATTCTATTTTTCTTCAACAGTCACTCCTTTCTTAGGAACACAATGAATTGGACTTACCCAAGCACTGTCTGAAATAGCATATATAACTCCAGTGTCCAACAATTTCAAAATTTCCTTCTTGACTACTTCTTTCATCATTGGGTTTAATCTCCTTTATGGATCAACTCTTGGTTTATATTGTTCATCCAATATAATTCTGTGCATACAGATCAAAGGACTGATTCCTTTAATATCAGCTAAGGTCCAATCAAAAGCTTTCTTATATCTTTTTAATGGATCCAAAAGTCTTTTCACTTGCAAATCATTTAACACGGAAGATATAATAACAGGTAATGTAGAT
>NW_018164973.1:780299-781382 GCF_001263595.1 Phalaenopsis equestris | reverse complement strand
TGCGGACATTCAAACTTAATATTTCTCCCTATTGATGACAATCAATTGACCTCAATATGAGTTCATTTAGGCTCTAAACTCATGCAACTACTCCACAAGAAAGTCACTTAGATTTGTTTAGAAGATTGTTGAAGCACTTAAGCCAACTTGTGAGATCGCTCTAACTTGGCTTGATAAATGATTCATGAAACGAGCTCGATGAGCAGACAGGTAAGACTTGAGCTAATCTCTATCAGACTCTTTAGAGTCTGTTTGGGGCAGCTGCAGCTTATCCATCTTATGCTGATAAGCAGCTTATCCTGATAGTCTGCTGATAACCAGCTGATTCGAATAATCTGACTGACTGTTTGGTTTGTGTGTTTAGAAAACAACTGATTTGCAGCTGTTTATGGATAAATGATCATTCTGCCCCTGTGCATTAATATTATTTACAACAGAAGTGTTATAATAATATATTTGATACTTAAGAAGCAAAAAATGACTTCATATCAGTAAAAAAAATAAGATAAAAAGCTAAAAAAAGTTAAATAGGCTTGAAAATAAACGCATGAATGAAAATATATATATGCACTTTCGTTGTCAAATGTGAAAGAGAGTAGAGACCACGGTGCTCGGAGCATGAAGAGCAACTTAGGGGCTGCTAGGTTGCAGAATTTGAGTGGAATTCCAGAACAATTTAGATATTTAAATCCTGCCAAACAGTAAAAATGACATATTTAAATTCCGTTTCTCCTCTGTTTTGCCTGAGTCCAGGATTCAGAACATCGAAGGCTGATTTAGGAAATTTTGATAAGCTGAAAATCGCATGAAGGTGGGCAGAGTGAAGAAAGGCAGAGGTTACCTTACTCCATGGATTCCAGCAGGAGCGGAGCGGAAGAAGGAGAAAGATGGTTCGTAGGTCTTTGTACGCTGCGATTCCTTTGCTGCATTCCCAGCTAGCTCTAATGGCGATCGTATCGGGAAGATTAATCACGTTAGCGATGGTTTCGGTTAAAACCGAGAGAGACGGGAGCCTCTCGCGATCTCTGTCTTCGCTCAACGCCGTGCGATCCATCGCACCGATGTCACGCCCCCCCGCCGCAG
>NW_018164973.1:765919-767353 GCF_001263595.1 Phalaenopsis equestris | reverse complement strand
TATATATATATATATATATATATATATATAGTTAACTAATTTGTTCAACATCCTTGAAGTCAACATGAATCCATGAAACTTCGTGGCAAGCCGAAGTATCAGTTCCCTTAGCTTAGACATCTCTTCCATGGTCTTAAAGTAGAGGGAGTTATGTTGAAAAAGAAAGCCAAAAATCTATTACACCACAACCACACACATAATGGAATTGATCAAACAAACAACAAGAATTTGGTATTCTCACTAAATTCAAGATTAAGACATAATATTTTTTATACTTAACAAATTCTTCTGCATTCAAATATTGCTTGTCCTCAAGTAATCTTTTTATTTAAGTTATATCCTGGAGGAAATAACTAACAATTAATTTAAGAATTACCATCACATGACTAATATTGTGAGTCTATAATTAAAGCTCATATAAACTTCCTAAATACATGAATTCCTATTGACTAATATTACCTCAATTTTTATAAAAAGTTAATATTCTTTCAATCCAAGACTAGTAAGTGTTTAAGATGCAATATTGACTAAAATTCATTTAATCAATAAGTAAGTACAAATTTTTGACTTAATCAATCATATTAGTTAACTTAAACTTTCTCCTTCTAAATTTTATACATTAAATTTCAATGAGATTTTGAATTGTTTAAGTTAAAGAAGATAATAGGTACCCTTTTCTAATATTATAGACTTATCATTAAGTTTTTCCTTTCTTAGCTCGTTTATATAACTTATTCTTTTTGAATATCTTGATCTTTCTCACCTTTTTTTTAGGAAGCTATTTTTTTATAGTCTTTTAATAATTTTGAATACCTTATCTTAACTTTTCTAGTAGCATTATATTCTACCAAATAAGTATACATTGACTTGGTTGTTTCACTAAATTTTCTTTTGAAACTCAAATATCATAATAGTATTAAACATGTTAATAGGCCAAATTGAGTGTAAATGAAGTACATAAAATTACCACTTCAATATCAAGTAATTATATCAAGATGACATTTTAGATATATCCAAAAAATTCACACAAACACGACACAAAAGAGTTGGATTCTTGTGTTACGTATAGGGCTGTCAATTTGGCTCGTTGTTCGTGAACAGCTCGTGTTCGGCTCGTTAAGCTTTAGGCTTAACGAACGAGCCGAACACGAACAAATTTTTAAGCTCGAAATATAAACAAGTCGAACACGAACAACAGTTTGTTTGCTCGTGTTCGGCTCGAAATGGCTCGAAAAAAAACTATATAAGTTTTTATATAACAATATATTACATATATTATTTATATAATAATATATTATATATATTTATGTCTAAGTTTAAATCATAACACCTCATGTGACAATGTGGTTAGTGTCTTCTTTTATATAGATTTGATCCAGGTTCGAATCTCACACTTTACATCTATTTTTCTCAATTTTAGTTTAACGAGCCAAT
>NW_018164973.1:746958-765206 GCF_001263595.1 Phalaenopsis equestris | reverse complement strand
ATATATATATATATATATATATATATATTGATACGGCATCAACAAAATTTCATCTGGCACGAATCGAACAAAGAACATTCAAACTTCGATTAAGATTCATTCAAAACTCCAATTTTAGCAAACTTATAGTTAAACTGATCGGCTCGATGAGACGGACCTAATGATATGAAAGTTAGTCCAATCCAAGTCAAATCAAACCCAGATCAAATTATTAAACCACTCTTAGAGGATTACCAGAGACGAAATCATTCTTGAAAGATTTCCGGACACATTTGAAAATTCAAATGAATGTCGAATTCAGCAAGTTTATAGTCGAGTCGAGTGTCTCAACAAGACGAATCTAATAAGCCTGAGATTTCTCAATTCTGGCATTGTTAAGACACTCAAATGTCCATCAAACGTCATCCGATCAAAGGAAGCTCTCCAGATAAATGATTCATATTCATGCATTAATTGCACCCAAAACACTATAAATAGAGCTTTACCTCTTACATGAGGAGGGGGGAGGCTTGAGAGAGAACTTGAGGCTTTAAGAAAGAGCTCAAGTCCAACATCATCCCTGACATTGTCAATCGCCGTCAACTACCACCGATCACCGTTGACCTCCACCGATCGCCAACGACCACCGCCAACCTCTGTCCACCTCCGCCGGCCACCATCAGTCGTCGTTGATCACCGCTAACTAGACGTCGTAAGTCGACGTTGTAGCTTGGAAAGCTAGTAATCATTTCCCATCTACAGAACAAGAGGTCTCCGCAATCATTAACTTATAGTGAATTTTTACAACTGAGTCAGGCCCCATAGTTTTTTTTTCCTTTACGGGTTTTCCACGTAAAAACTTCTGATGTCATCACGGATTGTGTCTCTTTCTTCTGAGTGTGTGTTGAATCATCGTGCAACGCTAAAACGATAATCCATTATTCTACCGCCGCTAGTTTTCTAGCACACATCAATATTAATCATGATATCATGTCTAATATATATCAGATTGTGTCTCATGATTTTTTTGCTTTTCAAAATTTTCTAATTAAAAACTCCAATATCTTTTATGATATTATATTTTATATACTTCTATGTGAAAATTTCTTGCAAAACTAAGATATATTATTCTTTTATCACATTTTTTTTTTCCTTTAATAGCGTTGACTTTTTTATATTATATTATAGAAAAGAGCATCATTTAATTAATTCTTAATTCACCTTAATTTTTTTATCCTCATAGATTATTTTTCATAAGAATATATTGTTTATTTTTTTTAGTTTTTTTTTATTTATTTATGTTCATAATATTGATATATTTTAAGAGAAAAAAATCTCAAAAGATCGTAATTAAAAAAAAAAAAAAATTGTTCATTATGTAAATACATAAAAATTGAGTGGTATGTTTGCAAATGTCCCCAATCCTATCCAGCGGTGGGCCCCACCTAAATTTTTTTTTTTATATAAAAACACAGAAATAATTCTGACCGTAGATCACCGTGACCTACGGCATGCGGTGTCCGCAGGAAATAATCTCTCCAAAAAATGTCACCTAACTAATAATTGAGCATGGAAAATTCTATATATTGATTAGTCTTCTGTTATACTGTGAAATAATTAGTCTTTCCTAGCCTCTTGCTTCCCACCTTCCCCCATGGAAGCCATCTCCATCTTCACTTATCTAGCTCTCCTCCTTCTCTTCTTCCTCCTAACCAAACCCTTACTAACCAATGGCAGGAACAAGAAGAAGAAGAATCTTCCTCCAAGCCCTCTTAATTCCCTTCCCATCCTCGGCCACCTCCACCTCCTCCAAAAACCGCTCCATCAATCCCTTGCACGTCTCTCGGCTCAACACGGCCCGATTCTCCTCCTTCGCTTCGGCATCCGCCCGGTCCTCGTCGTCTCCTCCGCCTCCCTGGCTGAAGAATGCTTCACCACCAATGACCTCTCCTTCGCCAATCGCCCAAAATTTCCCTCCTCCAAAGTCTCCACCTACAACTACTCCGGCATAGGATCCGCCTCCTATGGCCCTCTGTGGCGTGAAATGCGCCGCATAGCCACCATCGAAATCCTTTCAGGGCACCGCCTCGCCTTCTTCTCAGATGTCCGGGCCGATGAAGCCCGGGCCTTAGCTCGTCGACTCTTTCGTGATTCCACTCGTGAGGATTTCACGAGGGTGGAGCTCAAGTCGCGGCTTTTTGGTCTGGCCATGAACGTGATGATGAAGATGATGGCCGGAAAAGGATATTATGGCGAAGAGTTTGACGATGGGGAGGCCCGACGCTTTAGAGAGATAGTCGAAGAGGGTTTCACTCTTAGCGGTGTTTCTAACGTTGGAGACTTCCTTCCTATATTGGTTGGGTGGTTTGCCCGACGAAGAACGCTGAGTAAGCTCACTCGGATTCACAATTACAGGGATGGCTTTATGCAGGCTCTTCTAGATGATTGTAGGAGGAACATAAAGGTGGAAGAAGAAGAAGTAGGAAAGTTATCAAAGGAAGATCAAAGGAATCATAGAACAATGATAGATTCTCTCTTATCACTCCAAAGAACCTATCCAGAACAATATGATGATTGTTTCATCAAATCTCTTATTACGGTTATCTTAGATCTAAAACCTTCCCTCTGTTATTAGCTTTTTTCTTTATATAATTGTCTGTTTTGCTCAATTAACACTCTTCATTATTCTCTGTCTTACAGACTCTGTTAACAGCAGGGACAGATACTTCATCAAACACTGTAGAATGGGCAATGTCTCTGCTACTAAACAATCCTGAAAAACTTGCTAAGGTTGGGGAAGAGATTGATGAGAAAGTAGAGAATGGTCGCCTGCTTGAAGAATCAGATCTCAATAGACTTCCATATCTCCATTGTGTCATCAACGAGACACTTCGAATGTATCCAGTAGGTCCTCTGCTTGCACCTCATGAGTCATTAGAAGATTGCAAGGTAGGAGGTTATAATATACCAAGGGGAACGATGCTTTTGGTGAATGCTTATATGATTCAGAGGGATCCAACAATATGGCCGGAGCCAACTAAGTTTCTTCCAGAAAGATTTCTTCAGAACAATAAAGTTGAAGGAGGGAAGATGATTCCTTTTGGAATGGGGAGAAGAAGATGTCCGGGTGAAGGACTTGCCATGAAAGAGGTGGGCTTGGTTTTGGGTACTTTGATTCAGTGTTTTGAGTGGAAAAGGATTGGATTGGAGGAGGTGGATGTGAAGGAAGGCTCGGGCATCACGATGCCTAAAGCAACTCCTCTCGAAGCCTTATGCAGGCCACGCGAGGCCATGATTTCTACTTTGTCTCGGCTTTAGGAACAAATATTACGTTCGGATTTCAATTAGATTTTGTCAAATGGATCCGATTTAAAATATTTTTCTCTTCTGAATAAGTATGAAGCCAGAAGTCCGATCTGACCTACATTGATTGATGTGTTTGTGCGGCATAAGTAAATTGTAATTTTTGGAATGTAAATTGTTTATCTTGAATTTTGAAAATCTTTTCTTGTGCTTCGGGAGCCTTTCCTTTTCGTAGGGTTTAGTGTTAGGATTTCTTCTTTTCTTTTGTGACGACATTTGGTGTATTTTAACATATATATATTAAAATACAGAGACCTCCCGGTAGGTTACAACCTCCTAAACCTCCTATTGAAAGATAGGTGAGAAAAAAAAAAGGCAATATTGAATATTTATGGCAGTCATCTTGTGCATAAAAGGAGACATTTTGGTATCCGTGAAGGGATTGGGTGAAGATATCAGCGAGTTGATGTTTAGTTTGAATAGATAGATTTGATGCGGCTCATATCAAGTTTGTGGTGAATGAAATGATAATATATTTCTATATGTTTGTCATAAAAGATGATTGATAATGCTCCATATTCGGCCTTGACATATGATCTAGAGAGTATGTTGCTTCTTTAATATTTAAAATATTAGAGAATCTATGAGAAAAATGCAAACTTCGGTGGTCTATTGGTAGATCGGCTTCTTTGAAGGTTGTAAGTCCCCTCAAGGTCACGGGTTTGAATTCCCCGTGTGTAGGGTATGGTACACAAATATTTAGCACACTTAGGAATGGTTGGGGCTCGTCTAATAGCATCTGATTATTTCTTTAATCTCTCTCTCTCTCTCTCTGTGTGTGTGTGTGTGTTTGTGTGTGCCGCAAATCGTGGTCTGTTGGTTGGCAGAGTTTACTATAAGTCCCCTCAAGTCACAGGTTCGATCCTCGGTGGCGTTAAGTTCTCAAATATTTAGGCACATGACGCAGACTCTCATCATAGGGCCATTATTACATATATTATCTTACCAAATCTTCTAAATTATATCAAACTTTAAAACTTTTAGCATATTACATTGCATCAAATAACCCTAAAATGCCCAAGTCAGACAGCATCATGGTTAAAACCCCAACCTAACTTTTTTTTTTTTTTAATCAAATTCTCAATAATTTAATCATGACACGCACACATACATCAACCAAATGGTTCAAAAAAATTAAAAAATCACATGATCAGCCAACCTAGATATCAATGTTTACGGTGGCCTTATGTAATTATCCCTTAAATATATGATAATCAACAATCAAATATTGCCCAATCATATACAGTTCCTTGTGGCTAGAAAATGCTTCAGCCCAATGCGCAAATAAATATATTTTTTTTAAATTTAAATTATTTAAAATCAAAATCATACAAGGAATTATTTGGTACATCTTTTATTTTCATTTTTTCATTGTTCTTTTATTTCATTTTATTTATGCTTTAATTTAAATCAAAATACGTTTAGTTAGTAGTCATTTTTAAAAACATTTTACAAAGGCTTGTCATGGTAAGGGAGAAGACGGAACAAGCACACTTAGAAGAGCGCAGTACAATGAAAAGTTGTGTGTTACGTTCGGGAAGGTTGAATATATTGATTCTCTCCCAATTGGTTGGATCGTAGGTGCAATGATTTATTTCACGAGCGAGATCTCTGGTTCAAGTCCAAAATGGCTTGGCTACGCCGGGGAAAAGAATAGAATAAGCATATGACTCTTTAATGCGTGCTTCATCCGACTCAGAGGATATAGCTGAGTTGTGCTCCTTTAACTAAAGTCGATGATAATAAATAGACTACTTATGATCATATACACGACATAGATTCCATCATGCAAGTGTTTCAATGCTCACTTGCATAAATCCTACATCATAAAGAATACATTTGGCACCTAATCCTACTTCTAACAATCACCAATCAGAACAAATATGTTTGATAAATAAAATCTAATAAGAAAATTAAAAAAAGAAACAAAATTGTGAATAAATATAAAATTAGCCTTCAAGTTCTTCTCCTGCCCATCTTCATTGCATCAACTTTCCTTCTCTTATGTGCTTTATGCTTAGCTGCTATTCTGAGCTTTCTCTTGGCATGAAGCATAGGGTTCATTACAGCAATCAGCTTCTGTTTGTTTATTCTAAGGTCTCTCTTCCCCTTGAGGTTCTTTCTGATCCTATTGTAGACCTGTACAAAGTTCTCAACTCCCAACACATCACGAATACTGTCCCGAACCTCTTCTGCAAGCTGCTTAATTTCATCTGAGAAGGGTAGAAAGGACCAATAAAGGAAGATTTATACAGACATACCACTCAATTTCTATGTATTTACGGAAAAATTTTCTTTCCGGACTCCAGACGTAGCTCTACGTGCAGACTCCAATAATACGCCGCCACGTGTGCTATATTGCGGAGGTTATTTCGGGGTTATTGAAGTAGAACCGCAGAGATTATTTTAGGGTTATTGAAGTAGAACCGTAGAGATTTATTTTGGGGTTATTGAAGAAAAACTCATATATTCTACTTCAATAACCCTGAAATTACCCAAAAATAACTCTGAAATAACATAAGTGGTTCCACTTCAATAACCCAGAAATAGCACCGCGGATGTTATTTCGGGGTTATTGAAGTAAAATATATGTCTCTTCAATAACCCCAAAATAACCTTGAAATAACCTCTACAGAATTATTTCTGGGAGGTTATTTTCGTATTATTTAAGTGGAACCGCAGAGGTTATTTCGTGGTTATTATGAAGTCCGCGGTTCCACTTTAATATTCTTTTAGGTTGGCCCAATATAGCACACATAACGGTATATTATTGGGAGTCTGCACGTAGAGCTACGTCCGGAGTCCGGATAAAAACAATTTTCTGCATTTACACATCTAAAGAGCACTTATTAGAAAAAGTGTGAAAGAACAATTGCTTAGTAAGAAGATGAGTAGGCTGACCTTCGATGACCTTTCCAGCAAAACCTTCACAAGCTTTGTACAATGGTAGCAACAGATGGATGGCATAATCACGTGAACCTTCCTCACCAATTTGTGAGGAGATCGTTCTTATGCAGTTAAATACAATTTTCATCTGCAGACATTTCAAAAATTATTTATAAAAAAATTACAATAAAATGCATTTACAAGCATACCTGACACTTCTTATGTATTTACATAACTAACACTAAACGTTCATAATTACATGCGTTACTCCAATCCTAAATATCACATCAAAAATGCCGCTTTTATTTACTTTTCTAAGTGAGATACACCTTTTGATGCATGGGTTGATGGCACTGAATTGCTATAAATGTAACAATAAAAGTTTAAGTGCAATATAAGCAAATAAATTAGAATTGTGTAGTATGTGTGTAAATTTTTTTCCCACAAGTTTAATTATGAAGCTATGGGCCAATCTTTATTTCTATATTTGAAATAGAACACTAAGTTGAATAAAACATGGCTAAATGTTCAGAATATTAAAGTAAGAAATAGAACGCTAAGTTGAATAAATCATTCAAAGGAAGATTTACATGCATGCCACTTAATTCCTATGTATTTACATATCTAACACTTAAATTTCCTTTTTTTACATATATGCTAGCTTATGCATGAGAAGATATATTTCACATTTTAAAAGTTAAAATAATGGTTTGTAATGTGATATGAAAGATTTGGGTGGTATAAATATAAAAAGTAAAGTTCAGGTGTTAGATATGTAAATACATAGAATTTGGGCGTAATGTATGTAAATGCCCCAAATTAAAAAAAAATTCATGCACAAACCTGAAAATTCTCTCTCTCCATAGCTATCTTTCCCAACCTCTTCAAAATTGGTTTAATTAATAGTGATTGAAGGTCCTCATTATCCGATGTTGTGCGATCCTTCTCCACCGAAGATTCATCGGTAACACTCGTGTAAAGTAAAAAACTCCTTTTTGCCTTTCTTGAACCAAGTAAATCAAAAGCCTCCAGATACAAGCTTTTCTCACCAGCATCAAGCATTGACCAGAATGCATGCAATCCGGTCGGACTCTTACGCTTCGCAAATGAGTGCAAACTGCAAATTGAAAATGCGAGATTTTGAGTAATTATATTGCCACTCGAATCGCCTATCACCTGTACCTCCAGTTGCTTCAAGGTTGAAGCGGAGATTGCAAATAGTCTGGTAGGATTGATAAGAAAAAGATTGTTTTGGTTCATTTTCTCACTGTCAGCTCTGCTTGCTTCAGCTGCAGCATTAAAATACAAGGCCACAAGCCGGCTGGAAATGTTTTGCAACCATAAATGAGGATGCAATAAAAATTTGCAAATCAAACCCCAGATCTCCTGATGAAAAAACAATAAGACAATACTTAGTTCTTTAATCATTTAGAGGTTAAGAAAAGGCAGCTTTTATGTAGCCTCTAAGCAGAGAAAAAAAAAACTCGGTTTTGAACATTTTCTAAAGAAAGAACAGGGTTAATATCTGGCATCGCTACTACTGAAAATTCTCTGCCAGCAACAAGCCCATTTTCTTAGGGTGGGCAAAAATTTAAGCATTAAATAACAACAACAACAACAACAACAATAATAATAATAATAATAATAATAACAATAACAATAACAAAAATGAATAAAAAATACATAATTAGCATTTTTAGAATGAAATACAACTAACTAGTAAGATAATATTAATAGATTTATGAAATGGAAATATAAATAGATAAGAATGAAAATTTTGAAGAAAATATATATAAACAGGTGGTTAAATTGGGCATTTTTTATGAGGATTGGGCAAAATCATAAATCGTGTGTGGGTAAACTCCTAAAACCTAATCATTATATAAAGTAATAAAAATTTTGAGAGTGGCCATGCTGGTGGTTTCACCCATGTTTTTCTGTCAATTGAGAAAAAGGATTTATATAGCCGGCCACACTTAAAAGGGATAAAGGCTTGTTGTTGTTGTGTTGGTGAATACATAATTTGGTTTTTATAATGGCATAATAAAGGAACTTGTGCCACCTTTAATATATAATATGAGGATACGTTGCTATCCTTAATGATAATAAAAAGATATTTTCATTCCCATCAATTTATCTTTTCTTTAACAGTCACACGGGCATTAGTTCGTTAATGTTAAAATTGTTTAGAAAAGTTGGATAAAGAGAATGGTTGATTATCGTTTGTACAAGTATAAAACACAAGTAAAGATCTCATGATACTTCTAGCTAGTTTCCAAGACAAATGATACTGAAAAGGAAGATTTACATACACAACACTTAACAATTCCTACGTATTTACATATCTAACACCTAAATTTCACTTTTTACATATAAACTCATCTTATCTACGCATTAAAAGAAATATTTCACCTTTTAAAAGATAAAACCGTGGTATTTTTGTGATGATATGAAAGATTTGGGTGGTATAAATATAAAAACAAAGTATACATTTTAGATATGTAAATACATAAGAATTGGGTGGTATGTCTGTAAATGCCCCAATAAAAAACAATCACCAAAAAGAAATTCGTAGCGCAATTACTCGATCATCAAACCATGGAACAAAGTTTGCAATATTTTCATTTTTTTAGGCATCACATCCTAGAAAATTAAATTGGGCATTTAAATACGCTGCAATGAAGAATGGCTAAAATTTCAAAATACAGAAAAAAAAAACCTGAAAATCCAGTTGGAAGTAAAGTTCTGAAAATTGAATAAGCATCTTCTCAATCATATCAAGTGTATAGTATGCCTCTTTCCAGAATGGAACCACCGATTCCTTTTTTACACCAATTTCTGCAATCTCAACTGCATCTATAGAAGTTTTCAAGATATTTCTAGCAATTTGCAGTATACCAATAATATGCCTCCTAAGACCTCCTCTCCATACTTCAATTAATAGCCCAATAACCTAAAAAATCAAATAATTAGATCAATATGAAATAAAAGGAAAAGAGAAGAGGACTTGAAGAATAGTTTCAAGCCACATTTACTCGAAAGAAATGGAATAAATTAAAAATATTCTGAAAAAAATAAATAAATTTAAATAATTAAAAAATTTACAAACTGCCTATCAGCGACTAAAAGCACGATAATGAAGCAAGCTCGATAAAAAATTTGACGAACTAAACAAAAGGGAGTCCTTAAAAGAAATAAAAATTGATTGCTAAGAAAAGTCAACTTTTTCTTGAGCCTCTTCAATGTGCAAGATATTAGGGAATAGTATATCATATTTGAGGTAGATTAAACTTATTTTAAGTTTTAACTACATTTCTCATCCATTAAACAAGGATTTAGATCCAAGATGAGAACGAGAATTCCAATAAGCGCAAAACCCGGTAGTTAAATAGCCCACACGATCTTATTTAAAGATCTCTTAAATAAGAAAGTTATTTCAATTTAGTTTTAAGGGTTTGGTATTTACATAGGGTATATTTTTTTTGGATATAGGTAAACCAACAAGTTTTAATGTTTTCATCATCTCAACTACAGATGTGCATTGGTTTAGATAAAACAAAAAATAATCAAATTGAGCAAATCTTATTTGGTTAGTGTAGTTTAATTTTAAAGTATCGGTTCTTTTATTGATTGTAATTTTAATTTTATTTCAATTTGATTATGGGCTTGGTTTTATTTTTAAAACCAATTAAACCAAAAACCAAGTTATATACTAGTTTCTTCAAATATTAAATCAATCAAGTTTGTGAACCACAAATACATGACATACGAATCATTTAAAAATTGACTAAAAAATAGGTGAGCACTCATGAAAAAATTTAATGATTACTAGGCTTTTTTATATATGCTATTTAATCAAAAGGTAATTAGTTTCAATATTAAATTTAACTACATTTCAGATCATTCAAAACCACACCAAAAAGGCTGAATTTTAATTGTTTTTGATGCAGTTTGGACGGAAAAATAGTTTAGTCAAATCAAGTTTTTGAATTTTAAAACCAAACAAGTTGATTTAGCTTAATCTATAAATCAAACCAACCAGACGTTGATTTATAAACGGACTTCTAATCCTGTGTCTGCTAGCAAACTCAATATGTTAATATCACAAGGTTTTAGATCCTAATATTAGAGAGACTGATTAGTAATTGATCCAGGGTTGGCTGACCGATTCAGTTAAGGTTGATGGAGGGGCAGTCAACCCTCTCTAGGCCTAAGGTTGTTGCCTAGTTGGAGTGGGGGCAACTACTAATAATAATAGGTCTATTTATTTAAGTGTTTCTTTGATGATGTTTAGGATTTAGTTTTTTTATTAATTTGAGTTTGTAGAGTCGTCGGCTCCTCTTTCCCCTTTCTAGGGTTGTATTCAAGGGGATCTGAATGGTGGTTCGGCTGTATCTCATTCTCGAGGTGGTATATATGTATCACCTTCTACCCTTCCCACACTCTCTCCTACATCAATTCCCTTCACCCTCATCGCTTTCTAGCTTGTTGCCACCTTGCCAAATCCCTTCACCTGTTGTTAAATAGCTTCATCCATACCACCTACACCTTAGATCCAACACCAATTCTAGTGTTGCATTGTAGTTTTGTTGCAATTTTTTATTTCTCTGTTTGTTCTAATTTTCAGACTTTGAATTCAGTAAAATGTCTTCCCATGGGTGTTTGTTAAATTTTGGTATCATTTGGTATAAGAGCTAACACAAACCTAATTTCATACTAGAGAGACTAAACTCATCAAACCAAAGCCAAATCTTAACTTAACCCTAATCCCCTCTTGCAACCCTAATTTTTTGTTTGCTCCCTAAATCAGCCCCATACACCCTCTATCACCTCCCAAATATAAACCCTAGTCATGCCACTAGGAGAGAAGTGTCGAAAGTCGGTCGGGAAAAAGATGCAACAAAAAATTCGATGACTTCAACAAAGACTTGATGACTAAGAGATAGATGGAGTGATCAACGTTGATTGTGATAGTGATATTTGAAGTAGAGAGCATGAAAATCTGAATCCCTTCCATATGGATTATTCCAATGAAGAAGATATACAAAGGAGCTTTGGGATTCAATACCAGGACGTCAAGGGATGAAGTAACTCTTGAAGGGCATGAAGACATGGGGGTGAGGTAGACATACTGAATTTCAAGGGAGGATGAATCTGGATGACTTCACTCAGTGGATGTAAACTGCTTAGAATTTTTGAGTATAAGTACCCGCTGATATGCGAGTGAAGCTTGTTGCCATAAAACTAAAGAAGAACGTCTCTTTGTGGTAGGAGAATCTGAAAGTTGTGAGGAGAGAAAAGATGAAAACAAGATCACTACTTAGGAGTAGATGAAGGAGATGCAGAAGAAGTATCTAGCCGCACACTACTGCCAGGACAAGTTCTTGAGGCTACAGCACTTACATCAGAGGAAGTTGTAAGTAGAAGAGTTCACAGTGGAGTTTGCGTAGCTCACCCTAAAATGTGAGTTGAGGGAACTATAGGGAAAACTCCATAGTTAAATATTTGGAAAGCCTGAAACCAAGCATCAATCATTGCGTTCAGTTGCAGCTTACTGGTCATTAAATGATACTCAGACAATGGCCAATTATGTCGGGTCGGGCTAACAACCCAATTTGTAATTTGAAATTTCAAATTACCCCGCCTAATGCCTTAATTAAATTTAATCAGGCATTATTACATTCCAATTTACCCCGATTGCATGAATGAAATTCATTCACTTCCCTGCCAATATGTCGCATAACGATCATTCTGGAATGCCTGATATACAAAAAAATCGTGTCTCCCCCTTCCTAAGCTCTGAGCTCCTCATTCGACTCCTTCCCTCTCTCTCAACCGTTTAATTCAGCTCTCCTCCACTCTGCATCGAAGCCTCGTCGTCCCTCTGCGCCAAAAAAACCCTCGCCTATCTCTCCCGCTCGTCTCTCCCCTGCACCAAATTATCAAGCTTCCTGATGCGCCTTCTCCCCTCTACACTGAGGCCCTCACTCGACTTCCCCGCTCCTCCTCCGCTCGAACCCGCTCGCCTGCTCCTCTCTCTCACGCAACCCGAAGCCTGCTCCCCTCTTCCTCGCTCGATCGAACAGTCATTTTGCTCGCTTCTCCCTCGCGACTAGACGCCTCTTGACTCCCTCTCACGCTCGCCCCGTAGCACTCGCCTGCTCAGCTCTCCATAGCCATTCGCCTCTTCCGCTTATTCGGTTCGGCCTTCCTTATCACACAATCCTTCTTCACGGAAACGCCTACCTCGCCCTCACCTCTCCCTCGCGATACTTAGCCCCTCATGCCAAACAGCCGTTCGAATCGCCCTTCACCCACAATCCTTCTTTATTGAAACGCCTCCCTCTCCCTCGCTCCTCAAAGCTCGAGGCAAGCATTTCTCAGGTAAAGGTAAGATCCCTTCCTCGAGTTTCCCCTTTTCAGAAGCTTTGAGATGATTATGATTTTTTTTTCATCTTTGCTAATTAAATGTCGCCCTGAGACTCGCATGCCCCTAGAGCTCAGCTGTAGATAGCTTCCCTTTGCTCTGTTATGAGATTGAGTTTGTCGGTGAAGAAAGTATGATTTAAGTGATTGTCTTTTTGGTTTACAAAGAACATGTTGCAAGATAATCGCTGTTTTTACTTTTTATGGTGTGTCTCTTATCCACTGTCCAACTTTTGCATCATTGTCTATTTCACTTTAGACCTGAGCCTTATTACATTCTGTGTGAATTGGAAATACAGAAAATCTTCTCCCGTTTAGCATTATAAATTCAGAATTTTTTTTTTTTATTTCTTGAACAGTTAGTTTATGATTCATTTTCATGAACATAAGTTTGTGATTATTTGGTGGTTGTGTTACTACTATCCTTTGCTAATTAATTGGATTTTTGAGGATCTGCATATGTACTGTCGATTCTTACATATTTACATGTATAATCCTAAATTCCAATCGGTATGCACATCATTTTGCCTACACATGTAATGGGGTTATATATTTTGGGTGGTAAATGCATAAGTGTTACACATGTGAATGTTTAAGAATTGTCAAATATGTATGAAAGTATCATTTGGGCATGTTTATTCACTGTTTTGGAGGCATTAAAAATATCAATTAAAAGTTGTTTTAAACGCTATTTTGGAAATATTCAAGCGCCATTTTGGCACTGTTTTGATACCACTTTGGGGCATTTTGGTGGGCCGACTTGAGACAACCCATGAACTATTTTGAGGCATTTTGATGGGTTGATTTGAGGCAATCTATACACTGTTTTGGAAATATTAAAAGCACCATTTTGGCACAATTTTGACACCACTTTGGGGCTTTTTGTTGGGCTGATTTAAGGCAACCCGTGCACTGTTTTGAGGCATTTTGGTGGGTTGATTTGAGGCAATCTCACTATTTTGGAGACATTAAAGGTATTATTTTGGAGTTGTTTTATGCACTGTTTTGGAGAGGTTCATGTAGCTTTTAATTGTTGATTTACACACGGTTTACAGTTCATTTTAGGCAGTCATTTTGCCCACTGTTTTGGGTTTCAATGTTAAAGTGATGATACTATTCGCCAACTTTTGGTAAACTTTTGCCCCCAATGCTCTTAAGTCGCCAGTAATTCTAGCCTGATTAGAGTAATTAGTCTACTACTTTACAAAATATTTACAAAAATAAAAATAAAATTTCTCTTACCTGTTAAAGTGAACTCCACATATAAATCTAAACAGCAACTTTTTCATTAAAAAATCAAAGAAATTTGGTAAAACTTAAAAAGGCCCACGGCTAGTCACTTGGATTGAGGTTAAGGATTATCTTCCGTAGATTGTCGGGTTTGTAGCTCTTACCCAAGGTTGGGAAGCCCACAATACAGCTCTGAACCCCCACCTTTACTGATGACTTATACCTAATCTTGGTCTTCCATATGTGACCACGGGTTTTGCTTAGTCTACTCGTGTTTTGTTACGACTCGTTTTGTTGTTTTTCACACTAGAATTCCTGTTTTCTTTCTTTTTCTGCGATTTATTTAAAATTCCTGCAAATTATATTATATTTTATAAACTAACCATGCAGCGGTAGCAAAAGCTCAGGTACGCATTTTATTTTATGCATTGCAGTTCCTTTATTTACTACACAGTATTTTCTTACATGCATTTATTTGCTTTACCTGCAAAACATATACCAAAACTGAAAATTACAAAATTATTCGTCAAAATTAAATAACATTTTCAAAACAAAACAAAAAGCATAACACGTCATTTTGAATTTGCGGGAGTCTCTCGGATGAGGTAACCCATGATTACTAACGAGATCTCTCTAATTTAAATGAGCTTAACAATTCGTTTAAACTAAGTAAATTCAAAAGAAAATAATTGTGTCAGAATGAGTAAACTGTGGGATCCTAACCAGTGTCGTTCTAATCAACTTTAGCCCCTCATAATGCTTGAATAATAACAAAACTTGTCACTTACACATACCTGGTAAAGCATTTTGAACCTTAGAATTTAGGACTGCAACTTCAACAAGAAGTTTTGAGCCAACTTTGTGAGCAGCACGACAATGAGCTTAGATCGAGCAACAAGAGGATCTTCTTCAGCAATCTCTCTCCTTAGTCTAAAAAAGGACCTATTGGATTTCGAGGTAGTCGCCTAGCGTGACGTAAATCCTCACTCTTTCTAGGCTCCTTTGCAACCATGTTGTGCAGCGTAAGTCCTAACTCGTCTTAGTTTCTGAGGTTGTCGTCCGGTATGACGTAAACTCTCATATCTCTATGATTTATTTGCATGATCAGGTATTATACAAGTATAAGTCCCAAATAATAAAATTGGCAGGATTGAACACTCGAATAACATCATCTCTAAAACGCAGTCACACAGTATAGTTTGGGAAGTCACTGAGAGTTTTCTTCAGGATCTGTGACGTCTCCTACCTTTTTCTTTTTTTAGACTCCTGAAAATAATTGTTCCTATTTGAGTCACTCTCACTTACTTTTCCACGTTCTACCGTAAAAACTTAAACTTTGAATTCTTGAAGACTAGTACATTTGATCACCATCAAGAGTTTCTCAAGTGACCAAGTCATTTGGGATGTAATTAATTATAAAGGTTTGTCTTTATAGGAAACTTAGAACCTAGGTAAAATAAACCCTTACTCAATCTTTATATTAGGTAGGGAAACTTGTCGGTCACACATAAAAGGTTTGCAGGCCAAAACGAATGTCACAAATCCCTTAGTTTGTATGACTAGGTCTACCGTCGATGTATACACTTATCTTTCGGGAAAGTGTAGTATTCGCGGTATCGGGCACGAATATATAGACTATTGGATGAATGGGATCTATTTGGTCTCATTTTTTAAAAATTAAAACACACTACTTTCAAAATCAAAATTATATACCTCATATATTAAATTAAATTTCTAAAAAAATTATTTTCAAATCAAAAAAATTGACCAACAATGGCACGGATTGAGTTACACTAAGGAGAGCTTAAATGTAACTCGCATGCATTTGTAAGTATCATATGAGGTCAAACAGTCAAATAAAGAAACATAATGACATAGCATCAATGTCATCAGGCATGAAATTTATATAGATTGTATGAAAAGCCAAGCAAAATGTGGTAAACAATTCAAGCAAACAATTTAGCATCTTTAAATTATTATTAGAGTAACAAACATATCAAAACAACTTTTTATTGTAATTCCCACAAGTTTAAGCATTTATAACAAGAATATTTTATGTAGTGGGATTTATACATACATACCATCTCAAACACCTTAACTTACATATCTAAACCATAAAAACCTATTTAGTTAACCAACACCTAAAACTTCTAAACACAACAAAAATACCACACTCCCTGCCACCATAAACACTGTCGCTGTCAGCCATTCTTTTTTAAAATGATTTAAATATGAAAATAATTTTAATATATATAGGTAATTTTGATTTTTGTAAATAATATTTTAACTTTGAAAATATATGAGACCAAACAGGTCTCACATATTTGATAGTTTGGATGGTTGTGCGCGATACCACAAGTAATAAACTATCCCGAAAGATAAGCATATCACTTGATAGTAGGCTCAACCATCTAAACTAAAGTTTGTGACATCTGTTTGATCTGCGAAACATTTTATGTTTGACCGACAAATTCTCCTACCTAGATAAAAATTAGATAGAATTTATTTTACGCGGGTTTCAAGTTCTCTATAAAGCTAAACTCCTATAGTTAATTACATCTTAAATGACGGGAGTAACTTAACAAATCTCTCGATTAAGATCAGAAGTTCTGTATTCAAGATTTTAAATTTTAAATTTCCAAAGTAGGACACGGAAAAGTCAAAAGTGAATAGCTCAAAATAGGAACAGTTATTTTCAGGAGTCAAAGAAATTCAAGATAGAGGATGTCACAAATCTCGCGGCACGCCTCTGACTTCCCAACTATCCTGTGACTTCCCAACTATCCTGTTGTTTGGCTTTATGTCTTTGAAATGATATTATTTAATGTTTAATCGTGCCGATTTTATTATTTAGGGCTTATGCTCACAGGATACACAATCATACAAATAACCTAAGAAGATAGGAGAATTTACGTTGTATCGCACGACAATCTCAGAATCCTAAAAGTGTTAAGACTTATATTGCACAACAAGATTGTGCAAAATTTTAAAAGATAAGGTGAGAATTTATGTCGCGCTAAGCAGACCACCTCGAATTCCTACGAGTTATTTATTCTACAAAAAAATTTTAGCTGAAGTAGATCGTCTTTCTCCATCGTTGCATCTTTGTCGTGTTCTACACAAAGGCTTGCTCCACGCTTCATGTACTAGCAGTTTCAGGTTTAGTGTCTTATATGTGAGCGTACAATATTGTTAAGTCGATGGTTTCTTGTAGTGTATCTCCTCAACCAGTCTATATCCTAAAGGTTTTACGAATTCTATAAGCAAATGCAGAAATAAAAGAACTATAGCAGCGCGGTAAAAAAATGCAGTATGAAATGCAGTAAAGAAAATAAACAATAAAATATACTGTAAAAAAATAGTAGAAAATGCAATATATAAAATAAACATGCGTACCTTGGGAGTCCTTCCCGCTGCTGCAACAATTAATATTGCATATAGGAGCAAACGAGTATAGTAGAGAATTTAACAGGTGGGGCAAGCATACATTGATATATAAAAAAATAAATGACAGAGCATCATATGTTAAACTTGAAGAAAACTGAAAGTGACCCACAAAAACTCAAAGAGAACCGTAAGAAAACGTACGGAAAATCGAGGAAAATCTTAAGCATTCAGGTCAAAGTAGACAACTTAATTATTGTCGAAGGACTTCGAAGACAACCGTCGGTCATCTACATACATAAAACCCGACATTCAGCTAGAAATTACAAACAAGACAAAATTAGGAGGACAATTCTTAGCCTAGCGCAGGTAATTGACAAGTGGACGATCATATTGTATCATTTAAAGTTTTTAATTTGTGACGCATATAGGCAAAAAAATAGTTTTGTTTTATTTAGCAATCGAAAGTATTATAATTTTTTTTATTGTAAAAAAATATGTTTTGTCGTTATATCAAAAACAGAAGTCCACGAGTCGATCACACTACCGGGTTTGTTTCTTGTAAACTCATAATTTTGTTGCTTTGGTTCCTTATCAACTCTAACAAGCTTGAATAATTTCTAGTAGTAACTAGTTTCTTTTTTTTTTTAGTATCAATTGTTAGCTATTTAATGCATCATAAAAATTCTTGGCTCTGTAAGTTGTGAGGTATTTGTTAATGTATCTACGGGATTGGTTGTCTACAGCACAAAGATAGTTCAATAATAAAAGGTTCATTTTTTATGTTGCTTAGCTATATTCAATATCGTTTAACTAGTAGTGTTTGCTTCTTAATAGAATATTTTTTTAAATCTTGCTCAAATCCTTATTGTTTTATGGCTATATGATTATGGTTGTTAAAATGACTTTTTGTTCGTTAACAGCTCGTGTTCGGCTCGTTAAACAAAAGAGTTGTACACGAATACACTTTTTAAACCAGA
>NW_018164973.1:728666-746945 GCF_001263595.1 Phalaenopsis equestris | reverse complement strand
AGAACACAAGCTGAGCATGGCTCGCTCGTGTTCGGCTCGTTTACACCCCTATACCGGGCTAGGACCTTCAGCAACCTAAGAAGGCAAGGGGCCTTACTAGACCAGTGTAGATGAATAATATATACATCCTACACTTTCACCAGATCCCTGGATCGAGTTCCAGTGTCGTAGAATGCAATATTATTTAGCTTTATTAATAGATGTCTTTGTCATGCCTTTAAACCATGAAACCTTCCGACTTACAACCATGTTTGATGGTTCATATATAGTCACGGCTATATATGGGTTCATATATAGCCACGGCTATATATGTGCGCTTTTGTTTCAAACATAAGCACCTAAATCAAACTAAGAAACATGGAAATAAAAGAAGAAAAATGGGGTGAGATAGAGGGACTAATCCACTTGAAAGAGTAGAGAAATGAATGATGGATCGGCCCTCAAAACATATTTTTAAGTTTCCAAAAGAACACACTAAAAAGCCTTAAAACTATGCATCGGTTACTTCAAATCAGCCCACCAAAATGCCTCAAAACAGTGCCCAAATCAGTGAGGAAGTTGAGCAATGACAGCCCCAAAACCCCTCCAAAAACAGCAAGGAAGGCACCCCGAACAGTGATTCATAAGGCTCAAAATCAACAATTTGAAAGTCCCCAAGTGTAACATGTAATCAGCCCAAAACAGTACCTAAAGGTAAGTGAAAACCCATAGAACCGACTCCAAAACTGTAAGCAAAAGCCCCCCAACAGATTCTGAATCTTTTGACATGTAAATACATAAGAATTGCATGCTCCTCAACAAGATTTCTATAATGCCGACCCATAAGAACTTCGAAACAGACCGTATGGTTTCAAATTTACAAAAAACCAATCCATATGAATATCAGATTCGCATAAAAAAACGGCTTGTATAACTCCAGATGTACGTCAAACCAAACGGATTTCCAACTTGCATAAAACCAGTCTGTATAACTTCAAATTTATACAAAGCCAAGCACCAAAACTTTCCGCCCTTTGCAAAAAAAACATGAAAGCTTTCATTTTTTTTTAAGTAAAGCACAAAGTAACCGAGCAATGAAACCATTGAACAACCAAAGTTTCGACCCAAATCAATGAGCCTCGGAGTTCTAAATAGTTCGGGGCATATAACAAGAAAGCCAAAATCAGCAAGCCGCATGGCCTTTCTATGTATAGCATACACTAAAAAAAGTTTCGTTGAATCAATATCGACAAACCATAAAGCTCGACCCTCGACATATCCCCTTAATCAAAAAAGCTAAGCAAACAATCATTTGTAAAGAGGGGAAAGGGGAATAAGTATAATAAGGAATAGCAATTATACACATATACTTAGGTATCGTACGCATAAGCCCATAGATGTATAAGCGATACTCTAGTAAAATTTTGCACAAATGTGATTGCCTTTAAGGATAAAGTGACAAAGACCCGCATATGTACATGTCCACCTTAAGTGTTATGCGTGCAAATATAAAGGGAAAAAAATAAGAAATTTGAAATGAGGAATCTAAAATAAGAAATCTGAAATGAGGAATCTAAAATAAGAAATCTGCATATAAACTATCCAGCCTATATATGTTTTAAATATTTAGCACCCAAGCCTCAATTTTTTACATACCTACCACTTTGACTATGCATAGAAGATGTATTCCTTATTTAAAAGGCAAGATTGAAGTGAGTTTCATGCGACGTGAGAGATTTGAAGGGCATGGGTGTAATGAGCAGAGTTTAGGTGTTAAATATGCAAACAAATAAAAGCTACATATAAATTTCAGCAAAGAAGGTAAATTTCAGCAAAGAGAGTAAATTCCATCAAAGAGATATTTAATTCCTGCAGTAAATGACCATTTGACCCCTCATAAACTTTGTATTTGAACGCTTGAAGTGCCAAAACCGGCAAACCCGCAAAGGAACACTTATTCCCTATGTGCAGCCATTAAAGAATAACAACAAATTTACATGCGCATCAGTTGATTCCCATGCAAACTTTTTCAAGTTTTCGCAAAGAGATAATACGTTGGTAGCCCAATAAGCAGTCACGCAAAAATAAATCGAGCCACCCGGCAAGAAAACGAAGGAACCAAACAAGAATACCTAGTAGACAATTAAGAATATCGAGCGGGACACAAAATTTTGGCAGCACTTCCTCCTCTCCCAAGCTTCAACCACCGCTAACCCTGCCCTAGGTAGGGCTTTTATAGGCAGGGAAAAAAGGAGCTGTACCTACCCTGATGAAGTGACCAAATGAGGTAACGGGAGAGGAAGAGGCGCATTTAGGGTGGAGATAATGCGGCCTCGAGAAGATAAGGGATCGGCAAGGTAAAGCTTCACAATTTGGGAGTTGTTCGGTCAAGCGGCTTGCAAAGAAGAGAAGGAGTCTCGTGCGCTGGGGGCTCACGATCGAACCAGGAGACTCGCTAAGAGAGGAGCGCACGAGCTAGCACACGCCCGGGTGCTGTCGATCACGGGAGAGGAGGCGAGCGAGCGGTTGGACCGAGCGAGGAGAAGAGGGATAAGGCTTGGTCAGGGCTCGCGCGTGACAGAGAAGAGCCGAGCCATCTGGGAGTGTGCGTGAGTTAGGTGAAATGGGTTTTAAATATATTTATTTTTTTTTTATTTTGACATTTGAAAGCCCTAATTTACTCATTTCTGGCTTGGACTCGTCATCATAATGTAATGAATGTCCCCTACAGCTAAAATCGACGTCCCGGATGCACTGGCACAATCCGTTTCGTCATCCGATGTCGTTTGACTATTTTTCCTATAATTGTACCATATTTGAGTAATAATTCGTGCATTTCTTACGTGTAAGAAACTCAAGCAATATGGCTGTTTTCTCGATTAAAATCGACGTTCTAGATGCGACGGCGCAATCAACGATCGGGCAAAAAATAAGTCAAATTCAATTTTCTTCAAATTTTGGTATATGATCGATCGTCTCAAAATTGATTTACGTTTTTATTAATTGTGAAACTTTTACAGGTATAGGTGACATGAATTATGATATTTTTGTGTGTCAGTTGTTCGAATTGTGACATTTGTGAGTGTGAAAGCATGAAAGTCATAATGGGTGTCCTAAAGCATTTAAATCCTATAGGAACTCTTCTCGGGCCCCCTGACGTATTGGTCCTAGCCACTCAACCCAGCGGTGATGGTACATGATCTTAGCCACTCAACCAAGTGTTGACAGCTCAAAATCATAACCACTCGACCGATCAGGAAGTGGTTCGAATTTTTAAGAGGGGTGGGTCCCAGCTCTAGTCCACTAAGAGAAGAAGAGGAAGAAAAAAAAAAGATCTCATAAAAATGAGGTCAACACAGTCCAAATCCATCTTGATTCTATGTGGAATACTCTAAGCGCAATCACAGATAAATCTAAAGCCAAAAACCCTCTCTCCCCTCTCGGGTTCATGGTCCTCACAATAGTAACTAGAAAGCTCTCACACTGAGGTGAAGACAAACACTGCATATCCTCTTCATAATACGATGCCAAAGTCACTTTCGAGCACCAACTTCTTCAATCTTAGACATATAAATGTTTTCTTCTCTGGTTAAGGAAGCCATCACGGTCAACGCTGCTGGAGTAGAGAGAAGCCAGTGAGAAGGAGAGGGGAGAGGGGAGAGAGGAGAGGGGAGGGGAAAATGTAAGGTTTCTTTTTTAAAAGAACAAAACTATAATCACATACAGTTATTGCGCTTGGGTGGTGCTTCGTAGCATACATTTAACAGTATTTAGGAATGCACTTAACTTAATTCAGACAAAGAACACAAAAAATGAAACTTAAATCCAAGGCACCGTTACATTGAAATTTTTCATGTTCTATTACTTTAAGTTGTGTTCCGTCTCTACTATGACGTAAATCCGGATTGAATAATCTGAATGAAAGATGAGTTTAAAGGATTTATAATGCTATCGACGAGCTCCATCTCCATGCAGAATTTATCAGATTTACTAATCCTATTTAACGTAAATCCCGATAGCGGCCAAAACACCGCCTCGGTGTTAGCTGCAAAGCTAACTGCTGTTATAGCTACAAGTTTTGGCTTAACCAAATTCTTAGTTCTTATGGATTATATATAACTAAAGGTCTTCATTTAGTCCTCTCAGTCTGAACAATTATAAAATTAATCACTTTAATGGAGACTCAATAGATGTTCCAATCTATTATGTCACTGATGAAAGAAGCACAAAGTACTTATCTTCAAAGCTGAAGAAATGTTCCAGGCTCTCCGCTAAAAACAGAAAAAATGCTATGATGACAAGGGACTTCAATGTTATAGATGTATGCAGAAGAGAATTTTATATGTTCTCTAATGTCTAATCTGCATCCATGTATTTAATGCAAACACCTCGTACAAAAATGGAAATTTTAAGAGTAGGCTCTGAGGGTTGAGAGTGCCCCAGGTTTTTGTTGGCAAAGGATAGAGAATCCTGCAGCTATGTGGGAGAAAGAGTGGGAGAATGAGGATCAGGGTAAGGAAATTCCAGTAAAGATATACCTCTAGGTTCAATGACATGCAAGAAACGAGATAGAGTTCACAATGGGGGTTACGGCGGCACGCAATGTGGTATTGTTGTTGTATTTAAAAGTTAAGTAAATAAAGTTTGAAGATGTTATAAATGTAAATTAAAGTGTTTGAGGTGATGGGTATGTGAATCCTCCTTTTATCTAATACTCACAAAGAAGGTGTCCATTAAGGCATAATAATGAATCCCAGTCTTCTTCTACTTTAGCATCTTTGTATTGCATCAAATTGGATGATTGTTCAAGGTGGTTGATATTTAGAATTTGAAGCGGAATTTTGTATGGTTTATATGGAACAGGATGAAGAATAAGGTGTTAGATGCTGATGCTTGAATATTAGGTTGCGGAAAGGCTAGATATGTAGGGCTGAAATTATAGATAAGAGTTTACTTCAATGATCAATCATGGGAAATTGCTGTAATGGGGAGTGGAAAAGATGCCGACAGCACTAGGCTAAGATTGTTTGATTCAATTAGGGATTATGACGCCAGTTTGGATTTAGGCGATCAGTTTTAGGAGGCTGGGGAATTCATGTGGGTATAGGAATGTGAATGAGAAAGTGGAAGGAGCTTTGATGTGATTTTGCAAATATAATAAAAGTCATTGATGTAAAATTGCAAATTTTACAATGAACTCTTTTACTAAAAGTCATTGGATATCTGCTCTGATACTAAAGGAATTGACCATGAACTTTTCATGAATTGAATTGTGAAGGGAAGTACCTAAAATAAAAGAAAGTATTGGAGAGGAAACGAGGAGAAGGGTATTGAGAAAATCATATAATTGAGCATCTTAAAAGAGACAAGAATACCATCCCTCCATCTTATTAAAGGGTATACTGGTCATAAAATTACTGAAATGAACAGTTAGTAGTATCAAAAACAAAAGAAAGTAGAATCATTCAAAATTTTAAATTATATTTTACCCTTAAAATGACAAAAAGCAGAATTTTGCAAAAACATTAAGCAATAACTAAACAATATTAATGCAGTAGACGCGCTCCATAAATATACTGAAAGGAATAAGAAAATCGGATAACCTGCGCAGACGCGCTCCATAAATATTGTTTCTCGCCAAAATACCATGATAGGGTATATTCTAGAATTGGTTGCAGCATCTGCTGACTAGTTCGACCAATCAGTTCCTTGAGAACTGTTGAAACCATGGACCGGACCCTCTGGTCTTGCTCATTGGCTAAGGAAACCACTAGGTGAAGAAAAAAAGACTGAACATGACTATCAATAATACTTCTAGGAAATTTAACCAAAATAACATGAAGCATGTCCAGCACAGACTCTCTTCCTGATGGATGTTCATAGCTGCAGAAATTCCAAATAAATAATCCGAGTTAAGAGAAAAAAAAAAGTACAATAGATCCATATTACCTAAGATTTGACAGTAAGAAATCCATATGTTGCTGCAATCTCTTGTCAGAGAGATGATACTCAAGAAGAAACTGTAACATGATCTCGCTGCATTTCCTGCGAATCGATTCTGACTGACTCGTGACCATTAGTTCAGCAACTCGCAAAACTATGTCGTAAATTTCATGAACGACGAGTTTTCGTGCGAGAATTGCCTTCAAAAGCGAGAGCGCTAAAGTGGAAGGACGAGTTTGAATATCAATAAACATTGGAAATCGAATAATCATGTGAAGTTCATTATGTGAAATTGAAATCCTTGTGCTCCGTAACAGCATCATAAGCAGCTTTAAACAGGATTGGACCAACGGACTGCTTCCATCTCCAGATCTCTGAACAATAGAAAGGAGCGAAGACTTGATTTTATCAGCTTCTGCATCCAATGATGGCAAGGGGAGCTTAAACAGTGGAGAAAGGCATCTAAATGTTGCAGATAAAATATTTTCAAATTTAGAATTCAGACAGTATCCAAGCTGTTTGACAAACGGATCTAACATCGAAAGAAGCTGCGGGTCCTTCTCGTCCAACTTCATCTTCTTCAAACGATTATGCAGCATTTCAAGAGCGAACACAGTAACAAGATGAGAATTTTTCATACCATGAAAAGAAATATTTTCATTTGTTCCAATACGGTCTTCAATGAGCCCATAAACAAAGATAAATAACTCAGCGGTTTGAGCTGATGGATTACATTCAATTCCGGAGGCTATATGGAACAAAATTATTTCAAGTCTCCGCTTTATTTTTGGTGTGAGATTCTTCTCAATATGTTTATGTATGGGAGAGAGAAGCTTCATAGCATGAGTTCTGAAAGTAATGTTCTGTGAAATCAACTTGAGAGTATCAAAAGATTTGCTTTTCCGAGTTTCTTTCATTTTCAAAGCAATTTTCTCGACCTCTTTCTCTTCAGCAACATCTCCAAAAATGTCATTTTCAGTGATAAGGAGGAGTTCTTCTAAACAGTAATCCAAGATCCCTGTTGCTCTACCTGTGAGAGTCTTCGATAAAATGAAATACAAACTATATCCTAAAACATGCATTTCATAGCCTCGCTTAAGATTTGATTGCATGACTTTAACTATAAAGTGCAGATATTCCAATCCTAGCTCTTTCGTGCATGCAGCCAAAGCAGATCGTGCTTCGTCTCTCACACTTTCAAGACGATTCTTTAAGAACGCACAAATGTGGTGAATGATGCTAGAAAGTTGTGAATCCATAATATCAGAAGATAGAAGTTTTAGTAACTTAAGGGCAGCGAGACTAATATTAACGTTGACTTTTTCGGAATCCATGCTCAGGATCTTCTGAATTTGAGGAAGGACTGTTTTTTCAAGATAAGACTCTATTTCAGGAATAGTTTTAGCAGAAGATTTATCTTTTAATTTCACAATTGCATTCCCTTGAGGATTATCAGAACGTAAAGCATCAGAAGAATAAACTTTATCATTCTCACAAGAGTTAGAAGCGAAGAAATGAAAGTTGTCCAATATAGCACAAATCAATCTTACTAAGAGTTTTTGTTTTTCTGGACGACCACTAATTTCACGAAAACATTTCATTAGAAAGGAACGATATGATTCCCATTGCATCTTATTTGCTATATAAGCGAGTGAATCCAAGCATTCATCCCTTATATGCTCCCCTTTCCCAGATTTCACTTCAAACATCATATTTAAAAACAGAGGAACAAATATGTTTACAGCAATGTTCTGCAATTATGAAAAAAAAACACCAAGTCATCTTTACTTCTGCTTAATTAGAAACACTCTACAAGTAAAGCATGGTACCTCTGTGAAATTTCCAGCACTGATAACATTTCTAAATCGCAACAAAGCCCTTCTTCTCCTATGTATCTGCAGACAACTTAAATTTTGATAAGAGCAGCACAGATTATGTAAAAACAACTTAGAAGATGAAGAAGTCACCTGCAGGTGGAGAATATTGTTGAAAAAATCGACTTCAGGATCCTCACTACATAGCGGTCTAAATGCATACAGAGCCGGAACTTCATGAAGATTATAAATCATTTCACGAAGAAGAGTCATCCATTCCTGATAGAACAGTTATTATATATCATTAAAAAAAAATAAGGGGCTGACATGACAAAATTATAAAGCTCATCAACAACATACTTTTTGGATGGAGATTTCCTTCGTCAAAGCTTCTTTCATGTTCTTCAAAAGAACATCATTTATTATCAGTAGAATGCAAGCCTTCGTCCAATTCGATTTACCGCATGTTTCTAAAGCTGCACAAGATGCTTGTTTACCTTCAGCATCATGCGTAAAAAAAATATTTGATTCTGTTTTTAGATATGACGAAGCAAACTGAATGAATGCTAGCAAAGATTTTGATGCACACTGTCGAAGGATTAATTCATCAGATGACATATAATATACACAATGTGACAGGATAAGCAATGTATGATTGACTTCGAGTAAAGAAAATAATTCTGGGTTTATTTTCTCGTATGCACTGATTATTGTATCATAATCTAACTCTCCAATATCCATAAAAGATACAGCATTTAAGTCGCGAAGAAGCCTAGCCTGTAAATTATACCAAGTAGAAAAAATGTTACAAATACGGGGTAGTACTATGTTCTAATGATAAAGAGAGAAAAAATAAGCACGTTTGCATAACAAATTCCTTATTTGTTTTGGAGGTGGAAAAAGTAATTAGAAAATTGCAACCAACAAATAAAGTACCAGATAAGTTAAAGATGAATCAATCAGCGCGAGGTTATCAATGATATCACATATGCAAAGCCGAAGATCTATTCCCGCAACTGAGAGGATTGGAAAGATAGATTTTAGAATCTTTCCAGATGTGTTGTCATCATTGGTAGGTAAATACTGTAAGATATTCTTCATAACAAGCAATGCTTCCAAGCAATCAGCTGAAAAAGTAAACAAAGAAAAATAACTGTTGTCAAAACACAAAACTAAATTGATGACGCAATAACTGCGGACTTGAAGTATCACCTCACCGAAATCTAAAACTTTTCTTTTGAAAAAAAGGAGAAGTAAATCAAGGAATTGAACAGCTGTGGAATGATTTTTCACATAATTCGCCATCATTTTGAATATCCTCAGCTCTTTCTTTCCCAGCGAAATGGTGGATTTCCTATCATAAAACTAAAGAAATGAGCAAACCAACATACTCGCATTTAGCTTAGTAACAAGGCTAGTTGAAGCAAAATATCATGAAGCAAAAAATAAGACTAATCGGGCATTATAACAAGCAAAACATAATTCGTTAATGAAGTATATAAATGCTCAAATAAATGTTTAAACATCGAATAATTCTTCTTAATTATTACTAGCCGAAAGAAAAAGGACAGATAGTTTAAATTATTGAACTTAAATGCTTCAAAGATATAGTATTTTAACAAAATCTATGAACTATAGATAAAGACATCATTAATCAACCATTTAATTAGCGAGTACAAAGGATGTTAAATGTTGGCTTGCTTATACCACTCAATTTCTAGTATTTACATATCTAACACCTAAACTTCAATCTTCACATGTGCGCAAGCCACCATAATTATGCATGAAAACAAGTGGTATAAATGTGAAAAGTAAAGGTTTAGTGTTTGATATGTATAAAAAGGGAAGATCAACAGCGTAAGATTGCAACTGATATCTCAATTCCAGAAGCTATGTACAAGAGAGAAAAAGAGAAGAATTACTTGTTTGAATCTTCGCCGGACATGAAAAGTTCATGAAAATTCTTGATGAGTACTTCGAGGTGAGGATAGAACACAGATTTTATAGAGTCATTCTCTTGATCAAAATCATTTCCCAGGTTCAACAAATTCTCAACAAAACTAAGCACTGAAGATATAATGGCATCAGAAGCAGTCCTCACGGTAAGAATTGAAAAGATAGCAGGAACAAGATTAGCCACCCTGTTTAAGAAATATACAAGTATGGGGCTTCGACTCATAGCAAGAAAACAAGAAAATAATGAGCTCGGTTTTTCACTGCTAGAACCCTCATTCTTGAAATTGTCTATTAGAGGCTTCACAGAGTTGAAGAAAATGTCCCAAAACTCACAACCAAAGTCGTGGCTATCATGCTTGTTCAGAGCAGAAGATAAAATCTTCAAACATAAAGATCGCAAATCCTTGAACTGCTTACTAGATGTGCACCACTATAGAGAAAAAAAATCTGGTGATTAAGAGTGGCAGTTATGATATACAAGTAAAATCATAGAATGAGAATAAAAGCACAAAATATTTTTCTAACTATTAACAAGTGACCAATTTAATTACAGAGTTTTAAAGTGCTCCATTTTAGTCCCGGACTATTAAAAATTGATCTGAATTGATCCTTAGGCAAAGATTCATGGTTAAAGTTAACAACAATTTTTAACTTTACGGATATTTTAAGAATAGGAAATTTAAATGATTTTTTTTTATTAATAGTTCCCTTTCATAGTTAATAAATTATTTTTCAATTATATAAAAAAATATTTTATGATTACTCTATTAATTTAAATACTAAATTCTTTCTACTTTGGGACTATATTTGATTATTAACTTCATCAAAAATCCTCATTCATAAATTTAAATAATTTATTACATATGAATATAGAGAAATAATAATAATAAAATTTCATTTAAAATTCCAATTCTTAAAATACGCACAAATTTAACAGTTGGTGTTAACTTTAACAATGAAATTTACCCTATGAACTAATTTAGATCAATATTTAATAATATGGGACTAAAGTAAAGAAGCACTTTAAACCTCTGTAATTAATTGGTCACAGGTTAATAATCGAGGGATTATTTTAGGCATTTGCTCCATTTAATGAATACGAATAAAGAAGCGAGAACATGGAATCTTACATGAAGCATAAGGTGTCTAGTTATAAAATCATAAAAAAAACAAGAGATCGTTAAAGACAAAATATGTGACAAAATATGGGTCCTTTACCTATAAACATTTGCTTATATGAGTAAGAGAAGAAGAACTCAATATTAGTTGCCAAAAACAGTATAATTGATAAAAATAAAAAGCTAATTGTGAAATAATGGGAGCGGAAGGCCATAAAGCAAAAGCAATCCTTTTTAAACAAACCTCCAACACATCTCTGGCCACTACTGAATGCAGCAAGGATTGTATGGACACATATTTAACATTGTTATGCCACTATCACAACTTTATTTACCAAATAACTATCAAAATTACATCTTTATCACCCGCATTTGATATCACTGTCCCTAGGTGAATTCTGGAGTGGTGTGCTTTAAAATGAATTCACAAGTACTACATCATTTTAGATATCCATGGTATTAGTTTTAGTTAGCTCGTGTACATATTCACATGTCACAGCCATAAGCATTTTGACTAGTATTTTTCAGGATTTGTCATGCTCCAGTATCCTTTTTTAAAGTTTGTGACGAATTATGGTAAAAAGCCAGCAATCTCAACTACTTAGTTTTAGCTTTTAGTGAAAAGTACATATATACCACACAATTCTTATTTATTTACATATCTAACATCTACAGTTTGATATTTACATTTATAATGCCTAGGTGTCATAAATATATACATGAAAATTTGTACTTAATTTCTAAGAAGATAGTGATGGTGATATTTATGATGTGATGTTAAAAATTTGGAAGGCATCCATGTAAATATGAATGCTTAGGTGTTAGATATATAAATACAAAATAATTGTGTGGTATGTTGTAAAAACCCCATAAATATACTAAATTACTAATGCCCCATCACTTTACTATACTTATGAAGCTTGTCGCCTTGTAAATCAAATTAACTTCATGCACACCAACTGTCATGAAACAGTTTTATTTGAATGTTTAAAAAAAGTTGGGACGCATAAATTGTCAGAAACGTAGTTTTTTAACTAACCGCAAGAGAACTATGTGCTGAAGTTTCTGCATCCTCAACCCCTGAATCCCCAACAGCACCAACTTTTGAAGCACAGATTTTTCTGCTATCTTCAGCTTTGATATTTGACATGCAGTTCTCAAGAATTAAGGCAACAAAAGTCATTAATGGACTAAGAAATGGCATGATGTGTAAATCATCAAAAGTTTTAAGGACATCCTCTAGAACATATAGGAATCCATATTTCTTCTTCAACGAAATATCTGCAACAGGTTGAAAGATTAAACAATTAAAAGCAAGTGATTTCCATTGGCCTGCAACTAGGGCATTGGTTCCATGATGTTTGCTCAACAATGGCTTCAACAGTAGAAAAAAGAATAGATGAAGATCATTGACTTCGAGTTGTGCTAAAAAGCAAAGAATTGCTCTTCGAATGTTCATAACTGCATGCTGAAAAAAACACAATCAGGAAGAGAAATTTCTTCAGCTGGAGAACAAACAAACAATAATAGACTCAATAGAAACAGCAGCACAATGAGACCAAAACCTTATGTAATGTAAGTGTTTTAATCTTCCTCACTTTCGGTGTTAGCAATCTAACAACAACAGGAATTAAATGAGCCCTGTGTTCTTTCTGAATATTTTTGGAGTCTATAGAAACAGCCCATGTGGTGAGTTCTTCACGAATATTCCTAGAAATTATCAGATTTTTAAGATGCTGATCATATGGAATGAGGTAGTCATCCTTCCAGTTTAATAAGCAATCTATAACTCTCAGCTGTATATCAGGGTCAATTTCATCAAGAAGCCTGAAGAAATAATATATAATTTATCATCGATTTATAAAAAATTAAAATAAACATGAATATATCAGACTGTTTAATAAAAAAAAACAGCAATATTGTTATTAATAATCACGTGTAATTTAGCTGAACCAACCTGTTTAATAGAACATCCTTGAGAGCTTCACCTTGATACAAAGATCGGGAATTGTGCATTAGTTTCAGCAAGCTCAACCATTCTTTGAGAACTGACCTCCATTCCTTTCCAGTACACTTATATTCTCTAAATGATTCAACACTGAGGAAAAATTAACAAAAAAAGCAACCTATCAAAAACAAACAACCAGAAGAAGAAATCAAAGCACTAAAGTCTGTTCAACGACAGGAACCTGAATGTGTCAACATCAGTATAGCCCAAAAACTTCAAGAAAAGTGGAATAAGTTGGCGGGAATGAGATTCTGCCATTTGGGGTATTTTTTGAAGAGCCTTAAGCAAAAGATTCATCACTGTTATGCATGGCGTGCTATCAAATTCACGTTCAAAATTTGTTTTAAAGCACTGGACAAGAGCTGCATAAAAAGAATGGTAGAAAAAGCTAAGAGACTGTTGTAGATTACCAAGGTGATGAAAAAAAATGGAAGATTTACATACATGCCACTCAATTCTTATGTATTAACATATATAACACCTAAAGTTCAATTTTTCACATATATGCCACCTTACCTATGCATGAAAAGGTATATTTCACACTTTAAAAGTTAAAAAGGGGTATTTTTATGCGATATGAAAGATTTGGGTGGTAAAAATGTAAAAAGTAGGGTTTCGGTGCTAGATTTCTAAATACATAGGAATTGGGTGGCATCTATGTAAATGCCCCAAAAAGAAATTCACTGGCACGAGCTATACGGTACCGGAGTAAAATAGTTTAAACAAGCAGCATTTCCCTCAAACAAATAGCTGAGATTCATGAAAATGGGTAAAAAAGAACTATCACGGTACAAAACACAAAAATCTGAGTATTTCCATACAGATTTACCGAACTATTAACATGACTAGCATTCCAGAATTTACAGAACTATTAACATAACCAGCAATCCATCCTCAACCTTCTTCCTACAAATTATAATTCTTTGCTCACCTGAGAAAAGAACTAAACCCAATCAACATCATTATCGTACTCAAACATCCAACTAATTCACTTACCATTATGAATCCTCATCAGTTCAAAGCTTCATGTTGTACAAGCTCAAGGTTAGTTAAATCCTCTCGCATAAATGTAAAATATATTGATTTTAAAAGTGTATTTTATTATTTAGCTTGATTAATCCAATCCCCCTATTCAATCTACTTACCAAATTATCAATTTACAGTGTTTTATCTTATTTTCGATGGGTACTACTAATAAATTATATCAAATGAATAAAGTGCCCAAATATTCCCCTGAATATTTACATGGTGTTATTTTAGTCCTAGAATTTCTATTAGTATCAAATTAGTACTTAAGACCTTTGTGATATGGGCTGAAATGATCCCCAGGTTGACTATTTTAGCCCTCATTAAAAAAGTTATGGGACTAATTTAACACTTTTATAGACCCTTGGACTAAAATTGACCTTTACAAAGAGTTAAGGGCTCCTTTTGACACTTCTTTCCATCTCGAATATAATCTTTCAGGAGCATCCATACTAGTTTCACGAGAAATCCATAATAAAATTCATGATGAGATTATTGTAAAGAAAAAGAAAAGACGAACAATGTTTACAAGAGATAGAAAATTTAGTAGAAAAGCGTGTCAAAGATAATGAAGAACTTGCTCATCGCCAGCAGACACTACAAAAAAACAGAAACCCCTATGCAAACAAGACAATAATTATCGTGGCAGAAATAACATAAGAGTAAATGAGATAGATAACAGAAAAAAAATAAGTATCTATAGTGCTAACCAACAGAAAGGAACAATCTAATTAATAATGCACGAGGCTTCCATAAATTTAGATACGCACGACATAAATTTTATGGATTTACATAGGTAACAACAAAAGTTTGATATTTACATTTATAAAACCTAGATGCTACAAACCTATGCATGAAAAGGTGCATTTAACTTTTAGAAAGTTCATAAAAGTGCTATTTTCTATATGACGGTAAAGATTGAAGTGTTATGAATTTAAATATTAAAGTTTAGGAGTTAGATGTACATACATAAGAATTGTGGTGTGCATGTAAATTCCTCAGGAAAAAAAAGAAAACTAAAAATAATAACGAACTGGCTTAGAAATAAAGCACGAGGGTATACTCTTTGCTTGAAGATTTTCCGATTTCAATTTTAGAACAGCTTCATCAACAGAAAGAGACTTCAATTGATAATATTCAAGATGTTGCACAACTTGAGTCCAAACAATTTTACCATATCGTCTAATTAAAGTAATAAGACACTCCAGAGCAGGATCCCAGAGAAGGGAAAATCTATTATGTAAGATGCCAATAACCCCATTCAATATTGCAGGAACAAAATTATCGTGTATTTTTCCAGATCCCAAGACCATCTGTAATCTGGAGATTAGAAGTACAGCTTTTCGACTTGTAAATACAGAAATCGGAGTTGTTTCAATAGAAAGTAAAAGATTGACAACCTGAAACATCCAAACATTAAATTCAAGGTATCTAAACAATTACTTTAAAATGAGTAAAGTGTCAAAATAGCCCTCTGTCTGTTAAAGGGGATCATTTTAGTCCCGGAGTCTATAAGAATTGCCAAAATTAGTCCCTAGGCTCTTTAAATTGGGGCTAAAATAATCCTCTGTGGAGACTATTTCAGCTTGTATTAAAAGAATTTGGGGCTAAATTGGCACTTCATAGACCCTAGGTACTAAAATAGCTCTAAAATGACACCCAACATAAAGTCAGGGCAATTTTAACACTTTTCTCCTTTTGAGATTGATAAAAAGTCAAAAAAATACATTGATGGATTCAAAAATTTTATCTGAGTCAAATTCATCATATTTAACTCTCTTGGGAGGCCGATCTCCGCTCACAGGGAGCTCATCCTGAAGAGCATGATGAGAAAAAATTCGTAGCGTAGAAACTCGAATTTCTTTATTAGGTAGGGCTAAATTATCCGCAAAAATGCTTATCAAATGCTGAGCATCTTCAACACCAATTTTCGTGTAATCATTGTTCGACCTGTCATTAAGAATAAAACACTAGCTTAAAAAGTTGTAGAATTCAAAAGGACAAAAGACAGAATAAGACATTAAGATGAAGTAATTGGTATTACACCATAAGACAGAATCCAAAAATTCAGCAACAGCAAACAATATTCGAGGAGATGATTTGTGTCTTTTAGCTGTATGAAGAAAAATGTGAGCTTCTGAAGGCCCACTACACTCGCGCAATAACAGCTTATGATATGAATTCAACGTATCGCCGAGTAGATCTTCCCAAAGGGAAACTGGAACACCTGCAATGTCATCTATAGAAAATTCTAAAAGTTAATTCCACTGAAATGTCCAAAAGTAAATGATTATCAACCCAAAAAATGGCATTACCAGCATTGGTTTCGAGGACTTGGCTGAAAATTCCTATCAAATTCTTAAGTAATAATGGAGTTCCGCTTGTACATTCGAAAGATGGGTAACATCTTATAACTCCCCATAAAACAGCTAAATTAGGCAAAAGATCTGAGACGTTTTTGATATTTGCAATTTCACTTAAAAAGTTCGACCAATAATTTAATGTCTCTGTAAAGAATTTGCATGTCCTCGGTGGAATTGCTTCAAGAATATTACAGGATTGTCTCTCGATTAATTTCAGCATCAATATGAGGACTTCTTCTGATGATTTTTCAATCATTTCATCGATGGCGCTGCAAATGAAGCAAATAAATGCGAATTAAATGGCTGCATTATGCAAATGATATAACAGAACAACAGATTGAGCAAAGCAACCTGATAATATAAGTTCTAAAGGAAAGTACAACTTCAGGATCCTTGTCAACGAGCCCTTCCACAAACATAAGCAAACTGCAAAACATGCAAAAATAAATGTGTCAACATGACTGGACAAGAAAAATACTAAACAAAAAATAAAGCGTTAAAATAGTCCCCGGTTGTTTATATGAAGACATTTTAGTCCTAGGGTCTATAAAGTGTCAAATTAGTCCCCAGACTCTTGGGTTGAAATAGTCCACCGTGGAGATTGTTTCAGCTCTTATTAAAAGATTTTGGGGAGGGATAAAAGTGGTATTTTTATAAACTCTGAAACTAAATGACAACCTATAAAGAGTCAAAGGATTATTTTGACATTTTTCCCACACAAAATATTTTAAGAAACTTCAATGCTCTGCATAAACAAAAACTAATCTCCCAATACCTTGAATGTTCTAACTTAAACACTGGAGCAAGTTCCATTGTGATGCATGTATAAGAACAACCTTCAGGCGTGTCCAGCCGACAAAGCACTAACTGCAGAATCTTATTACGAATGATAGGTAATGCACCCTCAGAAGAACACTCTCCGGACTTGATGATTTCCGGAGAAGCAATGAAGGAATGCATGAGTAATCTAATAAGCTCTACCATTTTGTTTTCATCTAAAAAAAAATAGAGAAAATTGCGAAGAATCATAATATCAGGTTCCTGAGATGAAGAATAAGAGATACCCACCAAGCATCCCCAAAAGAATAGAACATCGAGAAAAAGGTAAGGGAAATTTACACACGTGCCACACCTTATGTATTTACATATCTAACACCCAAAGTTTGACATTTACACTCATAACACCTTGGTTTCATAAGCCTATGCATGAGAAGGTGTATTTCATTTAAAAAAAAGATAGTGATGGCGGTATTTTTGTTGTGATGTTAAAAGATTGAGTGGTTTGCATGTAAATATGAATGTTTTGGAGTTAGATATGCAAATATATAAAACTTGTGTGGTATGTACGTAAATGCCCCAAAAGGTAAATATAGCTGAATTCAGAAAATTTTAATGTACAATGGGAAAAAATTTCAATCTCACCAAAGGCTCGGCCATCCTTGCTAAGACGAACAGCATTTGTTAGAAGTACCAATAACTGAATTAGGTGAGTCAAACATCCCTTGTTTATGCTACAATATATTTTCTCAAATAAGCATTCAAATACAACCTTCTGGTCCATGTGATCTATCTCTTCAAATAATCTATGCAAAATACCGTTTACAACATCGAGTACAGCTTCTGAACCTGTAAAAGGGAAACCAAGGTGTTAAAAAAAGGAATGGAAACATCTACTATATATATAGAATAAACCTGGTTCTTAGTTCTGCATAAACCTGAAAAGTATGCAGAATATAAATATTATATATACTCAATATCAACTGGATCTTAGTTGGCTCACCCATGTCACCCATGGTTCGATTAACAATAGAAAAAAAAAAACTCAACAACCTCAAAATAATTCATTAATTCTACATCTATCATTTATTAGCATACTTCAGCAATTTAATCAGCGCACAACCCTGAAAATTAATCACATTATTTGCTGTTTCATGTGCTTCACAGACCAGATATATAATGATAAACTGTTTTTTATAACTACTAAGGGAACACTGAGACGAGTGTCTCCCGCTGTTGAACCCGATGTTGCTCCCAGGTCACGTGAGGGGCATAGAGCCAAACCAACACTCTTT
>NW_018164973.1:704743-728652 GCF_001263595.1 Phalaenopsis equestris | reverse complement strand
CACTCTTTCGATTTCTTCCCAAATTTTAGCAAATTGTATGTTTTCCTTTCCTTCATTTCTAGTTATTTCCTGTATATGTGTTGTATTAGGGTTTGGATTTCAGATTTTTTGTTAGTTTTTCTCGAGAAAGCCGCCAACATCTCTCTTCTCCCTTCGAGGGTCGTATCCGAGGGTTTAAGCAGTGCTCCGGCCGTATCTCCATCAGAAATAGTGATTATTTTCCATATCCCCTTCCGCATCCTTCCCACGTCACTCCCGACCGCCCTCCACTATTGCAGCCGCTTCCTAACAGCAGTCCGTTGTTGTTTTCACTGCAGTTCTCCAATTCCAACCATCTGTCCTTGTTGCCGCTGCCCCGGACAGCCGTCCACTTGCTCTCCTACAGTCCCCGTATACCTCGTCGTTGCCCTGTCATTCCTTCTCGCTGCCACCACCCGGAACAGCGTCTCTTTTCTGTTCAAATGCAGTTCCAACCATCCAGCCACTCATTTCTCTCATTCCAGCTCACTGCCATTACCGCAACTCCTACACTTTGCAGTCACCGTCCTCCTCCGTTGCTGCCGCAGCCCATAACAGCCCCTCCCAAAAACTTCCACGCTGTGCAGCCCCCTCTTTCTTGCTGCCACCACCCAAGAGAACAACCGCACTTGTCTTTCCCGCAGCTTCACACCTCCCACCCAACACAAAAATGGAAGCTACTGCAGTAAGTTAGCTCATCCAAAAAGCTGCTTATGGCTGATAATTCAAAAAGGTCAAAATGTTTAGATAACAAAAGCTAAACTTCAGGAATATCTCTCACAAATATAGAAACAAAACTAAACTACCACAAAATAATCAATAACTCCATATCTATCACTCAATATTATAATTTAAAGTTTCAAAGCCTCAAAACAAATCACATATTTTTGCCATTTCTTGTTTTAACAAAATAGAAACACCATAATATGCTGGTTGTATATAAGTTTCAAAAAAAATTAGAAACAACCGTACTTAATTAATTCATCAAAAAATGCTTATGGATGGTAATGCAAGATAAAATATTTAAGATGTTTAAGAAAGACAAGCTAACCTTGAGTAATATCTCTCATGCTTAGCACAGACTCATCCATTAAAAATAGCAAAACTTCCCTCGCTTTTGAGTGAAGGCGTGAGTATGTTCCGCTCATAACATGCCATAATAAAGCCGTAGCCCCAAATTTCTTTACATCAGATGAAACTTTCACTACGTCCATAATTATCTTTCTGATCCCTGCAAATATACATAAAAAGCTGATCAGTCGCTTCCTCAAAAGATCAAAAAATTAGGAAGATTTGCATACATTCCACTGAGCTTCTATGCATTTACATATCTAACAACTAAACAACAATTTTTGCATACATATCAATTTACTTCACCGTTTAAAAGTTAAAATGGTGGCATTTTTTATGCGACATAATAGATTTGGGTGGTATAAATGTAAAAAAGCAAAGTATAGGTGTTAGATATGGAGATACATATGAATTTGGTGGTGGTATGTAACGCACCAAAAAAATAATACTGAAGCAGATTCACGTTGCAGAGGCATCCAAAAACAATTATGTATTATTTGTGAGAAATCAAAAGTGAGAAGTATTGTCATACCATTTTTAAGTTGATTTAATGGAGCATTCCTTAACGAAAATGAAACAGCCTCAGCCATAAACTCTTGGACATACTTCTTTGGATAGTACCGTAGTTGGACTGTAATTCTAGTAAAGAGAAATTAAATGATTAGCAACTATAAAAAAATAACTGCCAATATATATATGGAAGATTTACATACATATCACACAATTCTCATGTATTTACATATTTAACACCTAAACTTCAATTTTTACGTGCATGAAAAGGAGCATTTCACCTTTTAAAACTTAAAATGGTGATATTGTTTGATGTTATATGAAATATTTTGGTGGAGTAAATGTAAAATGTAAATTTTAGGTGTTAGATATGTAAATAAATAGGAATGGGGTGGTATGTATGTAAATGCCTCACTCGGTGTTTTGATGCCTGTATAGATTGCATACTCACTTTAAGAAGGTGACAACATCCTTTACAAGATACTTTTGCAAATACATAACAATATAGGACCAAGCAGTGAAGACCTGCAATGAGAAAACCAAGTAGAATTGAGCGTGAATTTTATATTATTAGGCTTTCATCATCCAGAACAGCTCAGTAAAAGACCTGCTCAAGTACTTCGGGATCACGATCACCTCCACTATAAAGAAGATTAGTTAAAGAACTAGCAAGCCTTTGCAAAAAACTGTCGAGAACAAGTAAAAAAAAGTAAATGATAGGTTAATCAAATAAGTAATGGCACTCGGCACTAGAATTTGTATGTTTTAAGGGTCATCATTTTAAATAGAAAATTTTCAAAAATAAAAAAGTTACATGAAAAGGATGTCAAGATTGGAAGCAAATTTTCAATGTCCCAGACAAAGAAACTTACGGCAAAAATTCCTCGAGGACATCCCTTGAAAAAGCAGCAATCAACCTGCAGAAAAAAAAAATCTGTGTAAAACATATTACTGCAAGAATTATAAAGATTGTAGCAGGATCAGCTCTGACGCTTTACCATCTAATTTATTGGATTGGATAGTAAAGAACAAACTAGGAAAGAGGACCCAATAAACGAAAGTCTCACTTTAAAAAATAAAAGATAAGGTACTGGTCTTGATATAAAGGTTGATGCAAAGGAGGAGGCTTGGCACATGAAATAAACTGAAGATATAACATCAAATGCAATAAACAACTCACAAAACTCAACCACAAGAAATAGTAGCCAGCCCAGCACTGCGGCTGCAAATGAACAGAAAGTTCAACAAGCTACTCATATCTATGCTCGATTAAAGCTCGTTCATGATTGTTTGATTAACAAATCAAAAGAGCTTCAATAATTCAATAAATACTAGATTGCTAAATAAACAAGTTTGAACAGCTTGTTGTATGATATGTTTATGTACATAAATGGTATTGTATAAAACTTATGAACAAGCTCAATAAAAGCTCAATTAAATCTCAATTACAGCTAGATTAAGGCTCATTTATGAATAGTATCATTTGATATTAATTTTTTAGACATAAGAAATAATGTTTGATATGACTCATTTATTTTTTCAAATAAACTACTCATATCAAACACAGATAATACTCAATTATAGCTTATTTATTTTGCTAAGCTGCTCGTTAATAAGTTCATTAATCTCTATATGAACTGACATAAAATCTACCTCAAGCCAAGCTCGAACAGAATGTTGATAAACTAATTTGAGCTCAAGCACATCTCTAAGAACTTGAATCAAGCTCAAACAAGCTTTTAATAAATGAGCTCAAGCTTGAACAAACATTAGCTCAGCTAGACTTGATTTGTTTGAACCCTAAACATTCCCCATCCGAATTGGAATTAACTCATACCTGAATAATAATTTGTTTTGATAACAAAAACCAAGTAAAAGTTTTCTCCAATGTTTAATTGATCTAGGTAGCTCTCCCAAAACTAGGGTTGGCCCACTAGATAACCAACTACATGAACAGACTAAGAAAAGCATCTGAGAAAGGACTAACTTAACCAAGATTATTTCCATTTATATGAAAACATGAAAAAGTGTGGTTGGTCGTAACATAACCCAAGTCAACGAGGGCGAACCAATTGGATAGACCTAACTTCAGTCGAAATGGCTAAACCAAATTGAATTGAACTGCCATGTAAAATTGCACAGAATGCAGGGAAGCACATCAATTTGCACACTTTTCCTCTCTCTCTCTCTCTCTCTCTCTATACCCACTTGCAGCTAATGCACCTTTGAAATATTTCTATTTTATTTTTAATATTGAAGTGGCCGTTAAACCCATCTTAAGAAATATTTTATAAATAACCTTTTATGAAAAAAGTAGAAGGTTAAAAATGAGAATAATCAGACAAATATTTATTTAAAGTAGTTCTAATTTCGAGAGTTTGAACTGTATTTAATTTTCCTGGAGTCTACCATAAACTTCTTTCAAAATCTCTATACTTTCTTTATTATATAAGGCTCCTAAATTATCATCTAAGAAAATTTCTTTGATTCTTTTACTTTATCTACAAAAATGAAAAGTAGCTTGGATTAAGATTTTTTACTTTAATATTATACGATTAATACTTTTTTTTCTGAATACATGATTGTGTACAAATGTAGAGATCTTCCATGGTCTAAATTGTAACATATATACATATGAAATTTGATGCTACCTACACTTTAGTTTTTAAGAAAATTAAAATCATTCAATATTCTACCACAAGCACAATTGAACTAATTATCAAGTGTCAGTGTAGTGTAGTGTCGTGCCTTGTTCGTGTCCCCGTGTTTGTATCCTTGCAACACAAATGACAAGAGTTCAAGGAAATCAAATAGTGATCACTCTACTATGCTTATACCTAAAGCATTTTTCACAAAAACTAAAAAGTTTATTGGAAGAAATTAAGCCCATTAAAAAATTTTGAAGCATGCATACATATAAGTTGAACTTTCCAAGAGATGATAGCATAACGGATGTACACGAGCCGAGCGAGCTCAAACTTGACTCGCGTTCTGCTATTTTGAAATTAATTTTGTTTGAGATTGGCTCATGTTAGGCTCGTTTGAAATTAATTTTGCTCAAAATTAACCGTGTATTCAAATTTTTGTTCGTGTTCGGCTCGAAATTGGTCGATTTGAATTAACTAGAAAAATAAATGTATGATGTTGAATTCAAACCTACACCATTCATATGCAATAAAACACAACCATGTGAACACACAAGTTATGATAACTTAAATTTAAATATAAATATATACAATATATTATTAAATAAATAATATATATAATTTTCTTATTTTAAGTTAAATTAGATCGAACACGAACAAACAAATAATTATTTGTGTTTAGTTCATTTATAATTCGAGCTTAAAAAGTTTGTTCGTTTTCGGCTCGCTTACTTAACAAACAATACAAACACGAGCTACTTAAAGAGTCGAACACAAGCTATTAGCAAACAACAAGCTTTTTTGACAGCCCGGGATAGCATTAGTTTAATAATTCAATATGCTTGGTTTTATTGTATAACATTAAGTTTTATAATTCTACAATTTTTTTGGTTCTCATAAATAGAAACAGCAACCTGTGATGGATCTTTTGTCAATGAGTTCCCCGAACCAACTAGCATCAATGTAGACTTCCACAGTTTTGTTCTTGGTTTTCTCAAAAAATTAATCTATACCCAGAAGTCTTCTTGAGAAACCTCAAAATTTTATACATCATCTTCAAGTACTCTTTATTTGGGTTATTCATGTGTTGGCTCATAATACTATCATAGTATGTAACATTTGGCCTTGTATGCGAAAGGTGATGATTTTCCTGCAAATCTTTGATATTATCCAAAGAGATGTTTCCTTCTCCCCTCTTTGATCCATTAGAGCATTAGCAAGCTTAAATTAAATCATTCATGTCCCCTTTAGTAGTTCTAGGATGTATTTCCTCTGTGATATAACAATGTCTTTCTTTCTTACCTTGCTACTTCTATACCTATAAAATATCTTATAATTTCTAAGTCCTTGATTTCAAACTACGTACCAAACACTTCTTTGATCTTGAGAATCTCTCTTAGAACATCTCAGTAAAAATCATATCATCAACATATACTATCAATGCAGCAATCTTGCCTCCTTAAGTGTATTTTACAAACAAACTATAATCAGCTTGACATTGAGAATATCTATTGGATTTCATAGTTTTAGCAAACCTTTCAAATCACATTCTTAGTGATTGCTTAAGTTCATAGAAAGACTTTTTAAGTTTGTGTACTAAGTGTTTGTTAGAATCATTCTCAAGCTCTAGTGGTATTTTCATATATATTTCTTTTTTTAGCTTCTCATCCAAAAAGATATTTTTTTTGTTAAGATGATGTAATTCTCATTCCTTATTAATTGCCAATGAAAGGAAAACTCTGATAGTGTTAAGTTTAGCAACTGGTGTGAAGATCTCCCGATAGTTGATCTCTTAGATTTTAGTGAAAATATTTGCAATAAGTCTACCTTTGAATCTCTCAGTACCCCATCAATTTTGTATTGACATTGAACACCAATTTGCACCAAAACAGCTTGTTATCCTGAGGGAAATTTAGTAAGAATTCATGTATCATTATGCTTTAGAGCTTGAATCTTCTCTTAAATTCTAAATTTTCAAGAGCCTCGTGAACGATATTCGGAATCTGCATTTTATCAAGGTTAAAAACAAAAACTTTGTAGTATGAGAATAATTTCCTATAAGCTACATACTCATGAACTGTATATTTAACGCAGTTTTCCTTATTACAAACATCAGAAGGGGGAAGAGGATAACTCATGAGTGCTAGACTCCTCACTCGAAATTTCAGGTAAATACAAACTCGGATTTTGATTTGAGATGTTTTGTCCTAATAAGTTGTCTTAACACCTTGCTCAAGGTTTTTTATTTCCTTATATAATATAAGCACTAATATCCTTGTTTCAGACTTCAAGTTGGGTTGGTTTGGCATCCTCGACCAGGAAAGGAAGGCTAGGTGGAGTAGGTGGTGAAGCCGTGTTCATGAACAGTTTGTGTTCGGCTCGAGGGGGAGTTTGTGTTTGATTCGTTCGATAAGAAAATGAGATGAACACGAATAATTTTTTTTCGTTCGGTTTATAAACGAACCAAACATAAACAGTCATTTGTTCAATCATGTTTGAATCGTTATTATTCGAAATATAACTTAATTTAAAATAATTATATGTAAATAAATTATCATATTTTAAAAAAATATATAAACTCTAAAAATTTATCATATTTTAAAAAATTAAATCATATAAATTATAATTTGATATTCATGTTCGTCTCTTAGCTTATATTAAATTCTATAATTTCATATTTATCTTCAGGTTCATCTCTTAGCTTAAATTTTCTTATATTTCTTTTAGATTTATTTAGTTTCTTTAAGTGAAACCTAATTTTTTGGATTGAAATCCGCATATTGCCTATAGATCTGATTTTTTTTATGGATGGTATGATATTATGGTTTTATTGTGAGCTTTGTTTCGGTTATTTTACATTTGTGTTGTGATTCATACAGGTTTAAGAATTAATTTCATATAGGTTTAAGCTTTTGAAAGATTTTGAATAATTCGAACAATTTAAACAATACAAACAAATTTGTAAGATTTCAAACAGTTCAAATAATTCAAATAATTCAAACAATTCGAACAATTCGAACAATTCGAACAACAATTCGAACAATTCGAACAATTCGAACATTTCAAATATTTCAAACATATTTCAAACAAATAAAACAGAACACAAACAGTAACTTCACGAACAATTTCAAACACGAGTCTATTTCAAACACACGTAAACTCAAACAAACCGAACACGAACATGAGTTTTGTTCGTTCGTGTTTGGTTCGTTTACACCACTAGCCGTGGGATCCTAAAATACATTACAAATTTGATGTTCATTTGCACTCTTCCCCTAAACATCTGATTTAGGGCAGTATGATTGATTTTCAAAAAATATAACAATCATAAAATGATAGTATTTTTGTTAATGGGAGAGTGGCATTTATGCCTCTTTTTGTGGTGGCATGCCCAAGAAAAATACATTTAATTAGGATCAAATTTTGTGTGACTTTGAGAATGATCTTAAAGAAAGGATATGCAACCAAGAATTTCAAGTGGGATAATGAAACAAAAAGCTCTGAAGTGAAAACATTAAGAGGTATTTTGAAGTCAAGTACCCAGCTAGGCATTCGATTGACAAAATATGAGTAAAACCCCCCCCCCCCCAAGAAAATGTATATGAACTTAATGAGATACCTCAAAGAGATTTTGGTTCTTTCTCTTAATTATCATATTTTTTTACGGTGTATCAAAACATGAACTCACATAAATAATTCCATTTTTTTAAAAAAGGATTTAATGATGGAGTTGAAATATTCCTTTGCATTATCAACTTTAAGAATGTGAATTTTGCATTAAAATTGAGTTAGAATCATACATGACAAGTTTAAAAGATTTTGATTGTTTCAAATTTCTTCTTCATCGAAAATACCCAAGTGATTCTCGTATAATCATAAATAAATGAGATATACCATCTGCCCTCACATAAGGTTTTCACTTAAATAATGACAAAAGAATGTACGGGTTTGTATTAATCAGAGAATAGTTATTTCTGGTGTGTTTGACAATTTGACAAATCTCACATTGATAGAAACTAGATTTTTTTATTAATAAACAAAAGATAATATGACTTAACGACATAATTGAAATTAGGATGAGCCAGGGGGACAAATGTCATAATAAAACCTAATTTTCGACACATAGACTAAACAAAAAAATAAAAGTTGGATCAGTTGTGTGTTTAGTGAAATTTTCTTGAACAGGCATAAGTCTTGATGCATTTCAAAATTGACAATCACGTTCCCCTATCCAAGGGTCTAAAATTAACAAAAATTAAAAAAAAAATTAGTAACACAATATAGGTCATGAGTAAGTTTGATAGTTGAAAGTAAGTTGCAATATAATTGGGAAACATATAGCACTGAAGAAAGATGAAAATCTTTGGAGACTTTCACATATCCTTTCTCAACAATCCTAAAGTGAGACCATTGGCAAGTCTAACAAATTTGGAGTTGATGATCTCTTGGTAATTGATAAGAGTGTGAATGTCTCAAGTCATGTGATACCAAGTACACGAATCTATTATTCAATGTCAAAATCTTCTATTGTTAACACGATAGTAGGATATGATATCTTAGTGTATCATCAAGTTGCTAAGCTTCAAAGTAGAACTAGACGTAGTCATTTTGTACTTTGTCGTGATCTCTATGCATCTTTAGGTTGATGTTTGTTGTAGGATGGGATTTAACTATTGTTTCTACAGGTAGAAGAAAGGTTGATGCACGAGAAGAGAAAAACATCAGGTGTTGAAGTTGTTGCTTCAAGACAAGTTGTGGCTTTTGTTGTTGCTTGTTTGTTGTTGTTTTTGTTGTTGTTGGTGTCGTTGTTGTTGTTGGAACTGCAGGGAGAGTGGCAGCAGAGGAATATTGGAAGGTTGGTTGAGGTGAGCCTGGGAAGAGCTCAAGTGCTGACAGCTGCATGGAGAAGCTCCGATGGAAGGCCTGTGGAAAAAGACCAATGGCTAACGGAGGCTCTGTGGAAAGACTGATGGCTATAGGGAAGATTCCAGCACTGGAAACCGTCATTGCTTGCTCACGAAAGATCCTTATCATGATCCTTTTGAAGTCCAGCAACAAGTCGGGCACAGAAACCGTCATTGCTTTCTTGGGAAAGATCAGATTGCTTGACCAGCTAAGATCCAAATGCTTTGTTGCGATCCTTTTCAAGATCCACAAATGCTTGCTTGGGGCATATCCAATGGGACTTCTAATCGAAGGGGGAACACCACGATCTGATAGCCATAAAGCAAGGGATGTCGACTAGTGTCACCAGATCAGGTTCGGGTCCAACCCAAATAGGTCTGACCCGAATATTATATGGGTTGAAAATACCAACCTAAGCCCGACCTGCCTTCAACCCTCCAACAAGAATTCGAACCATATAACTCATTTAGCATAAGAAAAATCATTATTTGGGTTTAAAATGGGTCAATTTATGATCAATTTTGAGTCATTCTCGGGCTAATTTAGGGTTGGCGAGCCGATTTCAAGTCAATTTAAGGTTGGTAGGTTTTGGGTCATTTTCAGGTTGGCAGGCCAACCTGAACCAGAACCGAAAAAATAAACCCGAGCCAACCCAAAAATTATTTGGGTCAACCTGAACCCGAATTTTTTGAGTGGGTTTCAGATTGAGTTGGTCTATCGGGTCAATTTTTTATACCCATACCTACATGGAACCAACGATGGATCCGCGACCACTTGGAACAACGACGAGTCCACGAATTTACTTGAACCAATGACAGATCCACGACTCTGTTTGCAGAGGTTTTGTCGGGAGATGAACAGGGACCAGGATGGCCTATAGAGGTGTCTAGGCTGGCTAAGGTGAGCCTGCAGCAAAGGACTCTGGCTGTAGGAAGGAGTATCGGGGGTCAGTGGAATACAAAGGAGGACTGCAATGAGAGCTTCGACCAGAGGAGGGCCTGCACCACAGAATTTGGACTGCAGTAAAGAGTTCTAATAGTAGAGAAGAACAAAGTACGGATTTTGGCTACAGGGAAGAGCCAAGAAAGAGGCCCGCACTGAGGAATTTTGACTACCTGCAAGGAATATTTAGGGTTGCTACAAGGAAGAGCCAAGGTGGGGAGATTTTTGAGACGGCATGACCAATGAGAGCTATATATATTTTAGTGACTTGCTCTGCCAAGTCAATGCCTCACACTTAATATGGCAACACCTTAAGCATTAAGTAGTAGTAACCCTTTGAAGGTGCCTAGTCAGATCGATTTAAGGATTTCTTTTGCTTTAGATAACACTCACAACACTTATGCCCTAACAAATTGCAAAAACATTGGCAGCTATATCTATAGAAAACACTTTCCATGCAAAGGAAAACTAATGGAAAAGTCAAAGTTTAAAATTAATAAAAATCCAATTAATTATATCTTGCCTTGTTCTGAATTTAAGTGATGTTTAAGAGGTTAATATGTATTCAACATATTCTATGTTTGGTATTTTCAGTTGTTTTGTGCACTTTTCATAGTATATTAGTTGAGTGGCATGTTGCAAGTTAATAGACATTAATGCCCTATGCAATGGAGCTAGATTAATGAGAAAGCTTATTATATTTTGGTTTTCACTCCTTATGGGTTGAGGCTAGAGATGGAGGCATGAGAGAGTTTTGGGGAAAAGAGGAGACAAAGATTCAATTTAGATAAAATTATCTTTGTATAATAGCATGGCCGAACAATTTATAGAGATAGGGGCAGATGAAGGGGATATATATATATATATATAATAACTTGAATTTAATATGACTTGAATTGGCAATTAAGCTTACCAGAGCTCCTATTTATAGACATGGAAGATGAGACCAACATATCAAGGGTTATAGCCCCGTTGTCCTCTAATGAAGGATACAAGGATAAACAATATCTTAAGGGCCCTAAATAATTATTTGGCCAACAATTTCTTTGAGAAATAAAAAAAAAATCAAAAACCAAATAAGGGCAACCAATGGAGAAGTAGCTGGCTACAATGTGGGTATTTTACCTAGAAAGATGTCACTTCTCTCTAATGTGCAACACTGGATGCCTATAACATTCTATTGGCAGTTTTTTTTAGAATTTTTTTAGGATTTATGAGCCGTTCCATAGGATCCATAATATGAATTGGATCCATTAAACATGATCTACCCTTACCTAGATGGGTTTGGCATGAACAAGCCTGCCCTGTATTGGGTTGGCATGATCCAAATCTCTTAATCACTCTGCATCAGTTTAGATGAGTGTAGAATAGACTCTTAGATCAAAAACCTAAGTTGCACCTAAGAACTAAACTGAAAAAATTATGTGAGCAGAACTTGCATTAGTATTGGTTCAAGGGAGAGCTTTGCTCTAACTTGCAATCTCCGTACAAGTTCCGAGAATATGAACTCTTTGTGCAGTATTATCTGAGGTAAAGTTTGGACTAGTGGCATCATCTCCTCATAAAACGAGATGAAGTCCTCAGCTGTACAGAGCTCCTGAAATTCAAAAGCATGAACCGGTTAATCACACCTAGCAACAGCTTGAATTTAGGAAGAAATGAGAAAGAGAATTTATAGAAACTTACTCTCCAGTGCAGCAAAGCCTCCCTAAAGAAGGAAGAACCGTCTTTAGGCTCGGACTTAACTTGTTCCAGACTGCGGAATACATCAATGTTGATTTCCTCCACTCGCTGAGAGAAACTCTTGAACTGCAGGGGACAACAGGAACCAATATAATGATATCAGAATTGGCCAACTAATGCATGGTTGGAAGCGAATGAAAGTAAAAAAGAATTCTTATTGTGCATACCACGAAACGCCGCCCGGTGGTGGTGGTATTGAGGCATTTCACCGCCTGGGACTGTGAGGTTGCCATGTCAACGGCAACACGAAGAGCTCAGAGAGCAGTCCCTCTCTGTCTCTCTCCCCCCGTATGTTTCTTAAGCCTTTAGGTAAAGGATTTAGAGCAGGATTTGACCTAATAAATCTTGCCAGACGGTCAGTTTGGACAAAATAAAGCCTCGGTTTTGATAAATCCGGATTTCACGGATTTCGGCCACCAATCCTAGATTTACTGAATCACGCACGGGTGTTTCGCGCGAAATGGAGAAAAAGGAGATGGAGTTTCGGGTCTCTGTACGTGGAGATCCCTTTGTTGCCTTCACAGTTAGATCTAACGCGACTTTATCGCGAGGGTTCGGAGACGATGGCGATGTTCTGAGCGAAGCCCGGAAGTGGAGGGACAAGCGAGGGTTTTGGAGGGGGGAAAGACGATGATGTAGGCTGAGGGTTTCTGTTAAGGGGAGTTAGGTTTTTGGTTATAATTTATTTTTTAATTAAGTTAAATTTATCAATTTAATTCATTGATAATTAATAATTAATTTGTGTTTTATTAACTTAATTATAACTAGATAAATTTATACACCATTATTTAATAAATAATTAATAAAATATTTTTTAAATTAAATATTTCGATGGCTGAAATATTACATAATTTTTAATAAATTTAATTAATAACTAATTAATTAATGTTAAATTATTGTTTAACAAGTAATTTATTTAATTAATTTTCTTATTAAATTTTAATTTGTTTAGTGACTAATTAATTTTTTATGTGTATGATTAGATGTAAAATTAAGTTGAATATAATTAAATTGATGATGAATTCTAATAAAATGATTAAAATTTAGTTAAATTTTTTTATTCATACCAAGATAACAATATTCTAAATCCTAAAAGAGATTGTCAAATAGTTTAATAGGATTTAACTGGATTTATTATTCTCGAATAATTTTTTGGGATTTTTTAAGGATTACTAGATTCACATTTACGTGACGTACTAAATTTACTGTCTTAAATCGAATTTGTTGTCATACAACCTCTTGGGATTTTTCACCCAAATAAAAATTGGTGTGCTTCATGGTTTGGATGGTCGAGCTTGTTTTGATAGGATGCGATAAGGTTTAGCTAAATATTTGTATGTCTTTTTATATTGTAAAACATTTATCATCAAAATTATATGTAAACTTACTTGCATCATAATTAGTTTTTATGGAAATGAAGAAAACAAAAAATTTGAGTTGTATACAGTTGAACCGTGCAGCTCGATTGCCAAAATACTCTCCAACTTAAAAATATTGCAGTTAGGGCCCGTTTGGGGTAGCTTATAAGTGCGGGGGGCTTTTTTAAAACGCAACAGTACCGTTTGGAGCGTGTGTTTTGTCTGTTTATCCGAAAACGCGGTTTCATTTTATACTAAACGCGGACTGCGGGTCGACTTCCGCGATCGACTTGCAGACTGCGTTTCAGGATAAACTGCTTATCATGAAACACACAAACTGCCTCAAATATACCCGTAAATTTATATTTTAAATAATTATTTGATGAAAACAATTACTACATTCATGGTTCTTATATTATAAAAATATTAAAAAGTGCATCCAAATATTTTAATATTTTACATCAAATCTTTAAAACAAAAGAAAATAAAACTACATAAATCAAAATAAACAATATTAAATAAACCTTTTTATAATTATAGAATTGACATATTAAATTTTTTAAGTATCTATGCCAAAATCATTTTAGATTGGTTAGTTTTTCACGCTACGCCTGTTCAAAACATCGTCTCCTTCTATGGTACCATGTTAAGTAAGCTGAAACAACTTGCGTGTAAGATGTTCGATTAAATGCGTGAGATAGACTGCGTTTGCTGGAACGCATTGATCGACGCTTATGCACAGCACAACCGGCCCAACGATGCAATAATGCTATTCCGGCAAATGTTGAGGTCCGTGGGCGGCGCAGCTGGGCTCTTTGCAGGTGGACAAGTGGGTGCAGTTCTGCGCGAAGAACAACAGGATTCCATTCACTCTTCGGCTTTCCACAGCTTTGGTTGACATGTACTGTAAATGCGGAAGCATTCAAGATACCGTTTTGGTTTTTAACAGCTTTCCAAAAAGGGATTTTGTTGTCTGGAACTCCATGATTGCAGGCTAGGCAATGGAAGGACAGAGCAGGGAAGCTCCATTTCTCTTCGCAGAGATGGAAAAAAATGGAGTTTTGCCCACCGATATCACTTTCATTGCCATCCTAAACGCAAATAATGATACCTGTTCTGGCACGTGGTTTTTAAAAAAACTTTCTCTGAATGATGAAGGTCCTTCAATGAAGCCATAATCATCATAGATTTGAAAGTAGGAAGATCATGGGAATGCCCTTACTTGCAATTGTGGCTTAGAGACTCTGTGTGATAGTGTGATCTAATTCACGAGATGTGGGAATGTTTGTGGTTTGCACTTTTATGCTGTCTATAATGTGGAGACACTTGTGAATCACAATCAAGAATAGATGTGGAATTGGGTAGGAGAGTTGTGAGGATGTTAAGGTTAACCCATTAACATTTTAATATATAAAAATAAAAAATTTAAGTTTCTATTTGGGCAAGATTTTTCATTAGGGGAGGTTTAGGGCTGCAAATGAACTGAGCGTTTGAGACGCTACTCATGGCTTAGCTCGACTCGACTGGATAACACTGTTATTGTTGGGCCTTAAGTCCTGGATTCGAAAAGTAGAAGGTTACATTAGGTAGTCGATAACAAACATAAAATTTATCAAAAAAAAGCATGTCATAAATCCTTTAAATTTTTGTGTAAATGCTTAGGCGTCTCCTGGAAGTCATGTGTTGTATGACGTAAATGCAGTGAAAAGTGTGCAATGAACATAACACCGACACCCAAGTGTAGTGTCAAATAAGCAAGTGTTCTCACATTAATGATGAATGCGGTTAAAAAAGTTAGTCGATGAAACTAATATTATGGTAGAATCTTAGAATCTAGATACTTTCTTAGGTATATTAATGGAATAAGTTGATATTATAGTTCATAGGAAGAAAAATATTTTATGTATTCAAAAAACTAAATGAGTTGGAGAAAATACTACGGATATGTGTAATTATTAGAGGATATTTAAATGAACATATTGGTAGAATGGTAGAATATTTTAGAAATATTCATGGTGCATACAATTTTGTAGTGATTAATGATGAAGGTAGAACTATATTAAATTTTGTTTTAATATATGATATTGTTATTGCTAATACGAAGAAAATATATGAACATATTATTACTTATAAGAATGGATCAAATAAAACACAAATTGATTATTTTCTTATGAAAAAAGGTGTTCGTCGAGAGTCTAAAGATTGTAAGGTCATTCCAAGTGAAAATGCAAATACTCAACATCGATTATTAGTTATGAATTTTAAGATGAAGAGTTGTGGGATAAATAATACAATGAAACATTATCATAGAACTAGATGGAGTCACATAAAAGATTCAAATAAAAATTATTTTTATAAGTAAATCTAAAGATTTAAAGATTTGGGATGTTCATGAAGAATTAAATTTTTATGTGGGATAAGTAACAAACACTATTAAACAAGTGACAAAAGATGTACCCGAAGAATTAAAATAAAAAGTTTTTTATAAATAAAAATAGTTGGTGGTGGAATAATAATGTGTAAGAAAAGATAAAATATAAAAAGTTATGTTATAAAATTGGTTTAGATGTAGAAAACGTAGAGAACTGGGAAAAATATAAGATAGCTCATAGGAAGTCTAGAAGAAAAAATTGTGATGCTAAAAGTTCAACTTTTAGTGAATTTTATAATAGATTTGATACTAAAGATGGTGAAAAATATATGTATAAATTAGACAAACAAAGAGAAAAGAAAAGTAAATATTTAATTAAGTGTATTAAAAATGAAAATAAAAAAGTGCTTTTCTTAAAGAAAAATATTCAACATAAGTTAGTGAGTTAATTTGAAAAATGTGTCAATGAAGTTTCGAAAAATACGATCGTTCTTAATGATCTTAAAGTCGTTAATAATAATAAAATGTTTTATTGTTAACATCGCATTAGTAAAAAAGAAGTTGAGAATGCTTTAATGAAAATCAATGGTGGAAAATCAATAAGAACTAATGATATTTCAATTAAGGTGTGGAAATATTTAGGAGATTTGGGAGTTTATTAACTTACTAAACTCTTTCTTTAATATTATTTTAAGTATTATTTTAAGAACTAAAAAGATGCTTAAGAAGTGGAGGAAGAGTATTTTGGTCTCCATTTATAAGAGTGAAGGGGATGCATAAGAGTTTGCAAATTTAAGAGGAATTAAGTTGATTTTTCATACTTTGCAATTATGGGAGAGAGTAGTTGAATATAGGTTAAGGCGTGATATAAAGATTTATCATAATCAGTCTGTATTTATGCCAACAATGTTTACTATGGAAGCTATACATTTATTGAGAGGTTTCATGGAGAAGTATGGAGAAAGTAAAGAGGATATACATATTATTTTTATTAATTTAGAAAAAAACTTACGATAAAGTTCCAAGAGAAGTCTTTTGGAGAGTTATAGAGAAGAAAGGAGTTGATACAAATTATACCCAAAGTCATGAGAGATATGCATACTAGAGGTGTTAAAGAATTTTGGAGAGTTCTAGAGAAGAAAGGTGTTGATATGACTTATACTCATGTCATGAAAGATATGTATATTAAAGGTGTTACTTGTGTTTGAAGAGAAGGGACCAAGTATTCTTCTATTTCAGTTGGATTACATCAGAGATCAGCTTTAAGCTCGTATCTGCTTTAGTTATGGATGCTCTTACTTGATAATTACAGGACGATGTACCTTAGTGTATGCTTTTCGCTGGTGATATCCTTCTCGTGGATAAAATTAGATAAAGTGTTCAGGAAAAACTTAAATTATGGAAGTCTACATTGGTGTCTAAAGGCCTTTGTTTGAGTAAATCTAAAGTTGAATACACTAAGTGTAATTTTAGAAGTAATAGCTTGAGTGGCGGCATTATAATTATGAATGATCAAATTATTAAAAGGTGTGGACATTGTAGAGATCTCGGGTCTATTGTTTAAAGTGATGGTGATATAGATGGGGATGTTATTAGTAAAATTCGTGTTGGTTGGTTCTATTTTGTGATAGAAAAGTACTACTTAGATTGAAAGAAAAATTTTATAAGATGGTGGTGAGACCTGTAATGCTCTATTGAGCAGAATGCTAGCCTTTAAAAGGGAAACATAAAAAAAGTTAAGTGTTATTGAGATGCAAATGCTTAGGCGGATGAGTGACTTGACACTTAAAGAAAAAATGAGAAATAAATTTATCTGTGATAAGGTTGGTGTAAGTCCAGTGGTTTACAGTTTTAGAAAGAGTCATCTTAGATGATTTTGTCACATTAAACGCCGACCATCTGATGATTTGATTAGGAGAGTAGATGTTTTAGATTTGACTTGTGTTAAAAAATGTAGAGATATACCTAAAATGACTTCGATTTATTGTATAAAAATGATGTTTATCTATTAGAATTAAATAAAAATATGGCACTCAATTGGACACAATGGAAAAAGAGGATTCTTGTAGCCAACCCCACTTAGTTGGATAAAGGTTTGTTGTTGTTGTTGTAATCAAACAAATCTGAACATGTTTGTAAATATTTGATTGTTAAATGAACAAAGTTGAACAGGTGATTGTTGGTTTCATTTATGTCTATGAATAATATTGTTTATAACTCTTGAATAAGTTGTTAATGAGCTTGATTAAGAATTGATCATAAATAAGATCATTTAACTATTCGTTTTTAAGACTCAACAATCTTTACTATTAATTTTTAAGACTCAACAAACTTTACTTCATACAATTTGTTTATTTTTCTAAACAAGTTATATGTATAAAAAGAGGAAAATTTTATTATAACTCATTTAGGTTGTTAAACAAGTTGTTTGTTAATGATATCAATAAAAAAATATGACTAAAATATAAATTAATTTAAATAAATTATGATTAAAATATAATTTAAAATTGAAAAACTGAATATATATTGTCAAATAATTAAAAAAATTACAAAACCAAGTAAAAAAACTAATTGCAGAGTGTCATTTTAAGCATTAAATTAATATAAGTTAATCAATTGCAAGTTTCAAGTGAAATTTTATATTAAATAAAAAAGTAATTTTGGAACTAATGAATAAATTTATGCTTAGAATCATAAATTTATATTTTCAATTTGTAAGGGTTAGCATTCACATAAAGATTTAAGCCTTTCACTCTTCACCCTTGAATGCATATAGTCCCACATCACCAAGTGAGTTAAGATTTGGTTTGTTTGAATAAAAATTGGAGCTTTATTAGTTGAGTTGTTTGTGTAGAAGAGTTTGGAAATCCTTAGGGTTAGATTGGGCTTACAATGATGGTGTTTTAAGTTGTGCTAGGAAGTTTTTTAAATTAAAAATTCATTTTTTAAATTTTTTTTAGACTAATTTTAAAAAATAATAATAATTGCACAACTCACTTGGGTTCAAGAGCAGATTAGTAGGGAAAATTGGCTAGCTCAGTTTTGGAGAGTTAAATTGGCTAAGCTCTATTTGTTTGCAGCTTGAGGGAGGGTCAAAATTACACTAACATTAGTTGTTTTTTAGAATAAGATAATAAAAATAGATTTTAATAATTTATTTATGTATTAAGAAAAGTAGAAGATAGCATCAATCAAATAGATAGATAAACTTAGGGTATGTCTACTGCAGTTGCAGCTGTTTGAAGAAACTGTAGCAGAAAAAGCTGCTGTTCAAAAAAGTTGAGGTGACTATTTATTTTTATTTTTTTTTTAAGTTAGACCGCAACTTTCTACAGCCACCGCACTTAGCTGAGTCCGGTTGCAAAATGCATCATTCAGGTGAAGCATTTTGAAAAGCTAACAAAATGTTGTTTTGATAAATAGAATATATATATATATATATTATATATATAAGTATATATATAATTTTATTTGAGTGCAACATTAAGTATTAATATATATATATATATATATAATTACTTTGGGATAATGGAACATATGAAGATATGTGTCTGATCTATCATTTTTAATTTTCTTACTTTCTATCATTTTGAGGACTTTCAGTTGTGCATATTTGCTCATTGGACAATATCAGAGAATAGTTTTATAATATGCAAGCATTTAGTTCAGCCAATTGAAATATGATCATTTGGAATCATTTTGATATTTTATTTTATTTCTTATTAATGTTTTGAGTTATAATAAAACATATTTGATGGTGAAAATTATCTTAAAATAATATTCATAATATTTTAAAATTATTTTGACCGTGTGTGTGAGCATGTGAGTGTGTGTGCACACGCTTCTGTGGACAAACACAGCATGTATGTATGTATATATGTATATAATATAAGTAATATATTAAATAAGCATGTTTTAAGAAAGTAAAACAAAAAAAATAAAAAATGTAAATTAAAAGATAAATTTCTCTAGGATTCTTATCTTGAAACAAACTAGAGTGAAGTCCAATTCAAACACTAAGCTCCAAAATTGATGCATGACCCTTAAATCATTCAATGTTTTCATTTAAGATTTCTTGGCTACAATGCTTCTATATTTGGACTAGTGCCTTAATTTAGCAGACAGGAGCCAAGCATAGAACCAGATTGATGGGAATGAAGGCCAAGAAAGTAGGACACACTTTTTAACTATATCATGCAACATTAATGTTAGAAGAAAACCAAATGCTTCGAGATTTGTGCTTAAATGTATAACATAGTGGTTCTGAACAAACAAAAAATCTCAAGGTACCAGGCTTGAACGTAGGTTAATTTGACGAAAATTATGCTAAACTCACTTTGATGATCACTTACAACAATTTTTTATTTTTCATTAATTAGATAATCAAAGACCGACAGAGAACACAATCGTCTGCTGTAAAGGCAAATAGTGGATGTGTAGAAGTGGATAATTTATATTATTAGTCCTCTTCGCAGGGATCCCACAGAAAATTCATTTTGATCAAACCAAAACTCGTAAAATCTCGTTCTTTAAGAAACAAATGATCTCTGTCGATCTCGTTCTTGAAGAAATAAGAGGTCTTTCTTCTATGAGCACTTACAAAACTCCTTCATTTGTTTTCTCTATCAGTAGCTTGATATGTTGAAATTGTGTTGTGATTCGACTGCAATTTTACTATTATTTGTATCATTTCTATGCTTTTCTTAGGTATATATGCTTGTTTACGTAGGATGTATGATAAATGATAGCAAGGGGAGCAAAAAGGAGCAAAGATTCATGCCATGAGCCTGATTGTTACATTCCCACGCCAAAATACAGAGCAACTATAATCCTGGTGCCCTTGCACCTGAAGAGGGACTATTTGGTGTGACAAATTCTAGAGCCACAAGAATTCTAACGCCCAAGCTTGGCGCTCTAGTGCCCGACCCACCTGGAAACTTGAAGCCCAAAGATAGCGCATAGGCATCCAGAACGAACCTAATACAATGTTGATGGTCATGTGGTATGCATGGCTGTCTAGAGCTTTATTAATAGGGAATTCAATTGTTTTGGACTATATGGTGCTTTATTGCTGCATTTTCTTTTGTGCGAAAGACCGTGAGAGCGTAAGATTGTGAGAGATTGGGAGAATTGAAAGTCTTGTAATGTAGAAAGGAAGGAGAGTCTAGTGGCTAACAATTTATGGGAACACAATTATTTTCTACCTGGTTTTATAAATTTTCTATACCCTTAAACTCTTACACTTACCCTTGTTTAAATTTTATTAATGAAATCATGTTTCATTTTATGTCTTGAGTAGCACTCAAACTTCTTTGCTCTCCCTTGAATTGGTAATCTAGGAACCTAGATATTAGTCATGTTTTGTGATTGTTATAAATCTTTTAGGAATATTGATGTTTTAACTTTCTGTGCTTCATTTTTTACCAATTGATCTATTAAAAATTATTATAATCTTTGAGTTTCAGAAGCAAATTTAGTGGAATAATTAAGTTAAAACACTATCTATGAGAATAAGAATATTGTTACTAGGAGAGTGTAAATAGTAGGGAAACATGGAATCCTGAAGAATTTTGGATGGTTTATGAGACAAAATTGTAATATGAAATCTCAAACCTTCTTATGTCCTTTGAAGAACCTAATAATAAAATCTACTCCCGATTGCCAATGATATTTGAATCACTTAGGTTTCTAATGTCTAATTCAAGGAAGGTACTCTCACTTGATTGAAAATCTTACCCTCAGTTGTAGATTATACTTTTATAAAATTAGGATTAGTCATTTTAAAAACTCACAAAATTTCTTCCCTTCAAACTAGACAAAGACCGGAAAACTAGAACTTTATTCTGACTTGGAAATTAAATATTTCCATGTTTTATCGATGCAAGTATTAAAAATATGTATATTACTTGAATGACATGTATACTTGCGTGGTCGATGTGTGTTTCACAATAGTGCGGATCATATTTCCCATTCCCTCTCTATTCATTATCTCTATTTTATGATTGCTATTTTAGAGATGCAAGTTTTTTATTTTTTTAGCCTCTTCTTACAATAGTAATTAAAAATGAGGAAATTTGAGGGCATATAGTTTTTGCAAGATATTAAAAGGTCTACTAAAATTAGGGGCATTTACATACATACCACCCAATTCATATTTACTGGCATATCTAACACCTAAATTTTAATTTATACATTAATACCACCCAAATCTTCCATGTCACATAAACAATACTAACATTTAATTTTTAAAAAGTGAAATACACCTTCTTAGGCATAGGTAAGGTGGCATGTATTAAAAATTGAAGCTGATCTGTTGGTGTTATATATAAAGAATGGTCGGATGTTGTTATACAAGCCACCCAACCACTCTCATGTAATTAATTATTCAAGGACCACCCTCACACTACCAGTAAACTGGCCAGAGGGGGATTTGAACCTATGACCTAAGGGAACTTACGACCTTCAAAGAGGATGCTCTCCCAACAGGTCACGGATGACAGCACTCTGTTGGTCATATAAATACATATGAATTGATCAATGATATGTATGTCAATCTTCCTTGAGAGAATATAAGATTTAGCACTCTCTAAAAAGTCAATAAATAATTTATTCAAAATACAAAATCTCCATAATATACTTTTAAAAAATATAATTTTTTTTTATTTAAGGATGAGATAAAACTATACTTTGTGAAGATTATAGCATTTTTAATGAAGAAATAAATTTACAAGGCTCATAAACATTTTTTTCTTGATGGCATGTTTTCTCATGAATCAAAGAGGTGATATTTCTAATTATTGAGAATTGAAGCACCTAAAAAGTATTAATTTTTACAAGAAGCCAAAGTGGTCACTAGACTTTGGGGCATGAATCACGGGGGCCCACTTGACCTAAATTTCGACATTAATTATTGGTGCAACATTTTCGATCGAGACTATAAGAGGCTCGACCCGATCAAACTAGAACGAATCGGGTTTAATCAGCTTAATGTATTTATGAGCCTTGTGAGATTATTTTTGATTTTTGATTTTTATTTTGTTTTGTATACATTTCTACTTGAAGTAAAATATGTTTGATATGCTATAATATATTTAATTATTTTTTAACATACTCAATTATGAGCATTTTTTTAAATATGCTATTTTTTTTTTTTAAAAAAAAAGGCTTGCTTGGTTGTTTGGGATCAATTTTAGCATTTATTTTTTTTATTTTTTTATGTTATTTTTAAAAAACATATATTTTATTGTGTTTTTTAAAATTTTTTTATTTTTAAAAATAAATTAATATGCTTTTGAAAATACTCAAAATAAAATATATGTATTTTGAAATTTTTTTAAAAATAATCATATATTAATCAAATATGTCAAATATATTTTGTTTAAAATCAAAGCATAAATAAAATAAAATAAAATAAAATAATAAATAATACCTAGGTTTTCTTGACCCTCTGAAAAATATATATATTTCTTTGGTTGACAATGAGCTCGAATAAACCACACAATTTAATTCTATTAATAATTACATTCAACCCGCCAACCCCCAAATCAAATATAAATCATCAAGCACGCCACTCACCACACAACAGATCACAATTCGATCATTCCAGTCTCCACCATGCAGCTAAACACAACACACAAAACAACACACCGTGAATCACGTTCTTCATTCTTTATAGTAAAATGTTCACAAAACTTTTTGTTTGGTTGACAATGAGCTCGAATAAACCACACAATTTAATTCTATTAATAATTACACTCAGCCCGCAAACCCCCAAATCAAATATAAACCATCACGCCCGCCACTCACCACACAACAGATCACAATTCGATCATTCCAGTCTCCACGATGCGGCCAAACACAACACACAAAACAACACAACGTGAATCACGTTCTTCGTTCTTTATACTAAAATGTTCACAAAAATTGTGCAAAGAGACAAATGTAAAACTCCACCATCACATTATATTGCATGGCTATCATTTCATAGACAACTAAGAAGATATCATATCTATATTAAAATGACATATACCTAATAAATGTGGACCCCAAATGCTTAGTACTATAAATCATGTGGAGGAGAAGCTTTTCTTATCTAAATTGATTAATAGGACTGATTCATCAGCTCCTGACACCATATGAAATGTATCCCCAGTCGGCTAAGCATCAAAGCTTACATCAGACAAAAGAAGTAACTGTGGGATGGTGAGACTGCAGAGCTTTCAGCGTCCTCCCACTGAGGAAGCGCAGGTGGCCATTAGAGCACTTGCGCCAGGAGAATTTTACTCTCTCAGTCAGAATAAAAAACATCACCTACTGTAGAATATTCTTGTTAATATATATATATAT
>NW_018164973.1:667667-704595 GCF_001263595.1 Phalaenopsis equestris | reverse complement strand
TATATATATATATATATCTATATATGTATGTATGTATGTATGTATGTATGTATGTATGTATGTATATACTGTAGAATATTCTTGTCATGCAGAATTATACTTCAATTTCTCTTTCTTTCTCTCTCCCTGTGTGGATATATGTATGCATGCATGTATGTGGTATGGTAATGTTACGTGGCCAGATTTGGGGTTCTTACATCTAAGAATGGAAGATCTACATGCATGCCATTTGATTCCTTTGTATTTACATGTGAGATACCTAAACATTGATTTTTACACGAGCTACTGTAGCATGGTGATTGACAGCTTTGTCTTTCGACAAAGATGACTCAAGTTCAAAACCTTATATATGGGGTGTGTGTTTAGATTCGCTCAAATTTTTTAAAATAAGAACTTCAATTTTTAGTTATAAGTCATCTTAAACATGTATGAATGGCGCATTTTTTATTTGAAGGGTTGAAATATTGGTACTTTTTATATGAAGTGAAAGATTTGGGCGACTTAAATGTAAGAAATAAAATTTAGGTGAGTTGCGTGCCAGAAAATTCGCGGCGGTAGAACAATAATTTAATGCCTCAGCATTGCACAATATCTAACACACTCGTAGATAATAAAAAGAAATAGGAGGAGACATCAGAAGAAAAAGCCTCGAGATGAAAAAAATCGTGAGGCCTAGCCCAAACGCCTAACTTGAATGATCAACTATATGTTTCTAAGTACAAAGAAAAACTCTTTTCCCACGACGGGAAAAGATCTACAATATTTCTCCAAGTATAATGTGTGTATGCAGAAATGTTGGTTGTATAATGATCGAGAGCACTTGCTACTTAGAATTTATGTCGGGTTTTTGATACATCATATTCGGGGTACTTCATTGCACAATATTTAGACCACTACGTTACTCTATATGTAGAAGACTTCATTAATTACTCAATAGAGTACTTCATTACTCATGATATGTGTCGTTACTTCGCATGATATTTTGTTATTTCACAGTGTCTTTATTCCATAGAATACTTCGTTACTCTGAAAGGTGTGTCTTTATTTCACATGTCCCTACAATGTATTTTGCTATTTCGTAGGGTACTTCGTTACTCTGTAATGTGCGTCTTTACTTCACATATACTTTGCTACTCAGCAATATGCATAATTACTTTTTTGGCTGCTTCGTTGCTTTGCAAACTCCACAACAACGGTGAGCAAGAGGCAACCGACGGTGGTTGACAGAGAACAACGAGCGGTGGTCGACGATCGCAAAGGTTGAAATTATCGCATGATCTTCAGCCAATAACAACATTGAAAAATGGGCTCTTTCTTCTCCTCCCTCCTCCCCTCCAAGTGAAGAGGGAGGTCTATTTATAGGCCCTGAAGTAAGGGTATTTTCGTCATTCGATGAATAATAATCACAATCACTTGAGCGAATGACCCACATTGATTCTCCTTGATTATAGAAGATTTTTTTAATGATTTAATGCCCTTAATGACATTGGAATCATGTGATCTTTGTCTCGTTAGGTTCTACTAGTCGAGAAAACTTGGTATGACCATAGACACATTAAATTTAGAGTTTATTTGACCCCCAAGTAACCAACCAGAACCTCAAAAAAAAAAAAAATTATGATTCATGAGGGTGTTAGATATGTAAATATATAAGAATTGAGTGGTTTGTCCATTTGAATTTACCGTGCATTTCATATGGAAGTCTATATTCTTAAATATGGTGCATGCGTGCAGTGTAGCAATGTAATGTGAGATAATACCTTTGTAAAGACAAACATACTATTGAAATACACGAGGTTTTGGGTGAGCCAAGCTGGCTCGTGACTCGTGAGGTGAGCTTGACGAGCTAACATGCCAAGCTCAAACGAATTCAGACTCGACTCGTTAGCTCGTGAGCCGGTTCGCTCAAAAAATAATAATATAAAATATACTCAACATATATTCACTTTTAAGACTTTATCTTTAAATTTTTAAAAATATTTTAAAAATGATATTTTATATTGTATATCGATTGATTTCTTATTATGTCTCCTAGTTGCTCGTTTATGTCATTTTATTACAACAATTTAAAATAATATTGTTTTCTCTCTTTTATAATAGACATGTCGACTCAGAGCCAGTTCAAATTCGTAAACTTAAGCTCGTGCTCCATTTCTAACTGATAAACTCAAGCTCGAATAAGATTAATTAATCAAGCTCAAGCTCAAACAGAAAGTGATTCGAGCTCGACTCTACTCATTTGCCCTCTACATGAGATTAGTGAAAAAAGAGTGATACTAAAATTATAAAATAAATGTTGATTTTTTTGTATGTTAGTAAGGATTTTTTTTTATTAGCATAAGCTTTTAAATTGTTTGTCATCAATTCACAATTCTATAGATTCAATTAAATCATTACGTATTTTCAGAAAACGATAGGGGTGCAAGTGAGTCAAGACCGACTCATGAGCTTGCTCGAGCTCGGTTCAATAAGTGGCTCGTGAACTGAACTCAATGAGCTAACAAGCCAAGCTCAAGTCAGGCCCGACTTGACTCCTTAGCTCATGAGCCGATTTGTTTAACAAAAATATTAACATACAATATACTCAAAATATATTAAATTTCAAAGTCTTATCTTTAAGGTATTAAAAATGTTAAGAAATAATACCTTATAGTGTATATTAGATGATTTCTTATTATTTATCTCCCGATTGTTCATTCTATTTGCCAACTTATTATAAAATTATTTTAAATTAATATCATTTTTTTTTCTTTTTTATATTAAACAAGCCGGCTCGAACTCGTTGACTTTAGTTCTAGCTCGATAAAATTGATCAAGCTCCAGCTCAGACTAAGGGCGGTTCGAGCTCTACTCGGCTCGCTTACACCCTTGCATACAATATTTCTTGGCAGGGCAAAACTTCAGAGTCATGGATAAGCATGGAGTGACTGTGTTTGGTCATAAACGACACTGAATTCCTTGTTTCCTCTGTCCCCAAATGGTCCAAATGATGTGAGGCATCAAGGCAAGCAAAACAATAGTTCTCTTCTTCAATGTTCAATAAAAATTCAGAAGAAAATTATCTCTTTTTTCAGGGTCCATCCACTACAGAAAAATCACAGCCCAAAAAATCTGACGGTAAAAGGACATTTTTAGGCGGTATAAATGTCTACTGACCGATTTTTTGCGGTGAATAGATAATCTGTCTCAAACTCAACAACAATAAATTAAATTTTACGCGCCCGCAATTTCCTATTAACAATTATTTCGATCGGAGAACTCCGAGGGATTCCCTCGATCAAACGTTATTTGATGAATATTTGAGTTCGTTATTGATGTCAGAAATTGAATGATCTTGAGCATGTTGGATTCGTCTTGTCAGGACGCTCGATTTGACTATAAACTCGTCAGAATTAATATTCATTTGACCTTTCAAATATGTTCATAAAACTTTTAAAAGTGGTTTAATGACTTGATCTTAGCTTGATTTGTCGGATTAGACCATTTTGGTAACATTGGGTTCTTCTTTTCAAGCTGATCAGTTTGATTGTAAGTTTACTGAAATCAGAATTCTTGATGACTTTCTATCGATGTTTGAATACTTCTCACTCAAAAAGTCGTCTCGAGATCTATGTTATGTCTCGAGATTCGTCCCATATGATGAAATTTTGTTGATAGCATATCAATGAGAGGGAAGAAAACAAGCTTAGATATGATGGCTGATGTAAGTTTTACCTGGTGAGCAAAAAGAAGAAGTACATATGAGGATAAATATGAGCAAACATAATCATGATATGGGCACTACCATTGGATTTACAAGCAAAATATGTGGGCCATAAAAGAGATAAATAGTTACATAAAGCATCCCATGCAACTATATTTTTCTTATTTCCTTCCCTCTACAACATTATTTTCTATATAAATATTGCCCATAGGCACCATCATTAGCCTCACTCTAATTATATATTAACTTTATTTATTATAATGCATAGGGTTGATAGCTAAAAAACATGACTTGTGTATTAATTGTATAAATAAATAAAATTTGAGTGTTATATATGTACTTCCCTCATCTTATATAAATAAATCTATAGCTATTTATATATATTGTACAACTTCTTTTAAAATTAGCAAATGAGTGCATAATAATTTTTATAATATATCTAATAAAAGAATAATTTTTTTTTTTTAATAAGAAAATTTACATTTACATCCCTCAAATCCTAAATATTTAATTATCTAACACCTAAACTTCTATATTTACATACATACTACCTTACATATGCATGAAAAGGAGAAAGTGAAGTTTAGGTGTTTGCTGACTTTTAAGACGTAGGGTCTCATATCGTTCTTAAGTACATATAATCTGGTTTAAAACCTTGTATCGTAGAGAAATAATAAAGAGAGCGGATGATAGCCTTCCGATAGAACTTTATGAAATATATCATATTTTGATCTCCAGTAAGTCGGAGAGAGGTTATCGAGATAATGAAGATGGAAAACGATTTCAGTAAACTCTTTTTTACCTTTACTTTTATACATGAGGGAGAAAACCAATAAAATAATTGAAGTAGTACATCTTGTATTATATGTCACATTTCTCCATTGTATTGATAGAAGAATGTAATCTGGATGCCAGGTATTGATGGTCGATGTCAAATATTGTCGGTACAGTGGTCATTCCTGGTATTTAGCTAAAGAAAAACAAGTTCAAATTGTCTGTACGATGTCTCTAATAAAAAATTAATAGATATTTTTACTAGTCATGATGACATTTTCTGATAACTGTCACTTCTGCAGATGAGCTTGATTCCCCCATTTTGATAGGTAGACTCGGTTCAACCATTTTGACAAGCGAGCTCGATTCAATTATAAAAAAATTGAATACGTAGAAATTGAGTGATATGTATCTAAAAACCTCTTTTTTTAATTATTAACAAAAACACTTTGTCGATTAAGATAAGTAGGTGAAATTAACTACATTCATGTTCAATAACTTGGTATTATCTCTAACATCTTATCATTTTGCCCACATACAACGGATTCCACATGATATAAACAAAGCTGCACTATTATAAATCTAAAATATATCACATCAAAATGTCATCTTTCTTTCCTTTTTAATTGAACCAATTCCATTCCTCAAAGTCCCAAAGAGCTCAAATTCCATTTTTCATCTAGAGCTCCAATCTCACACAACTCCTTCAGTTTCTTTGCAGAGATGAGCGAGAGAGAGCAACATGAACAGAAAAAACCAGGATCAGAATCAGAAGAAGAAGAAGAAGAAGATGTTTGCAATGGAAGAAGCAAAAAATGGTTGGAATTAACACTCGGACGGAACATCACATCAACAATGGAGAATTCTTCAGACTCCCAGAGCAAACCATCTCCTCCCAAGGTGTTTTCCTGCAACTTCTGCATGAGAAAATTCTGCACTTCCCAGGCTCTAGGAGGCCATCAAAACGCTCACAAAAGAGAAAGAGGAGCAGCAAAGAGAACTCACCAGCCACATAAAATGATTCTAAGTTTTCCTTTTTCTTCTTCCTTTGTTCATTCACTGAGAGTTCAGCCTCGCTCTGTAGATTATAAAAGTCTGAAGCTTGAAGGAGGGATGCCCATGGCGGCAAGGTTCCAAGATGAGCAGATGATTTGGCATCCTGTTGCTTCTAAGGAAGGGAGAAATGTTTCATGGCCGGGGAGTTTTCAGTTGAAGACAAGCGATTCTGAGCAGTCGTCAGAACTAAAGGAGATAGATTTGAATCTGAAGCTCTGATATGTTTATGGATTTGTTCATTTTTTGCATCAAAATCTCTCCTTTTTGGGTTTTGTTTTCAGTAATGATGATCTGTTGATGCTGTCTGACTTATCAAACTAACTACAGACTTATAAATTTTGATCAGAACATGGAGGAATCGCTGCTGTTGTCAAGCAAAAAAGTAGTTTGAAATTGCAGTGTAGTTAATTATTGCAAAGGATTTATTGATTCATTGGCACTCTTTTCTCCTAGATAATGATTTTAAGGATCCAAAGTTGTCCTGAGGATAACCTCTAACTTATCTTTCACTTCTCAATTTCTAGAGAAACTATTACCTGTCTCGACCACACGCTCGGACGACTGTCCGGATGGGCCGCCACATGATCCATGACAACGTGGTTGCATTTTTCCAACTTTTGTCGGGACGTCTTTAATCACATTACATGATTGCGAAGAACATAGTAATATTACACATAAAATTATGTGATGTTATAGTGAATTCTGGAGCTACATAAAATGTCGAGATACGAGTAGTCTGGTTACTGGCTGCGCCCAAGTTAGTTATCAGGCAAGTTTATGGATCAGGCTGGTCGAGCTCGAAAACTTGGGATGAGTTTAGTGTTTAACTGACATGAGACTGACAAAATGACTTGCTTTGTACATGCAAATAATAATAATAGTAGTAATATACTTGAGATTAGTTAGTAAATGTTGGGGGCAATTGCATGCAGAGTTATTGTTGATTAAAATGGTTTAAATTTTTATTGGGTCTTTATGTACATCAATGCATTGTAATTCTTAATTATGTGTTTACATATCGGACACTTAAATTTTTATATTTACATGCATAACACTCAAATGTTTAACGCAACTGCAAAAATATGCTCATAATTAATTTTTTAAAAGTAGAACACATCTAAGTGTTATAAATGTAAATATCAAACTTTGGGTTTTAGATATGTAAATACATAAGAATTGTGTGGTAGGTATATATATATATGTAAATTTCCCTTAAATTTAAATTTGATTATTTTATTTAAATACATGATTATTAGTTCATTTAATTAATTTCTCATGATTAAAATAGCATTTTTCCCTTATTATGGTGTTAGGTCATGTTCCAATGATGATAGAGTAACTCACTCATCCTGATGTTAGAGAAGATTACGAAGCCGGTGCGCAGAGCTGTGTACGGGCTCCAATCTAAGTTTTAAATTTTTTTTTTTAAAAAATTAAAAGTGGGGCCCACTGACATACACTTTTGGTTAGAGATGTTTTTAATTGGTTCACCGAACGCAACTCTACGTACGGTTAACATAGGGAAAATATTTTCTCAATACTGAGAGGGTTAGAATATTTTTCAGCGACGTCACGTTACACACTTTACCTATGTAGGAGAAAGAGAAAGACGAATACGAGAGGTGGGGATAGAATGCGAGATAAGTTATCCAACATATATAAATTATGAAAGAAGCAAACATATTAATATATGAAATCATCATAAGAGTTTATGCTATTAAAGGTCATTACAATTATATGGTTTTGGGAGTGAGGTAGGAGGATGGGTGGTTTCTACAAAAGAAAAATTAGAAAATATAAATAAAGGATAATACATGATGTCATTTATGTTCGTTTATAACCAATTATATGTTATGAAAAATTAGAAAATGTCTTATTTTGGCTAAAATTAGGATATTTTTTTGGTACAACATATTATCTATAGTTGAAAGCTTTTATTTGAGATTGAAATCTCTTATATTTAAATAAATATTTTTTCCTCGATGTAATACAAATAAGACGAGAAATTATATATGAAAATCATAAATTATCGTGAATTTTCTTCAGAGAGATTTTTTTTACTCTGAATAAATTCATATTTAAATTTAATTTTTTACACTTGCGGCGATCGATGATGTAAATATAAAGTCTAATAATCTATATCAGTTGTAGACATAATAATAAACATAAAAGTGGTTTTATTATACTAAAGTGAACGCATTGACAACACTTGGCATGAAGATGAACCAAGCATTATGCTCCACCAAGAAGTGGAGAAAACACCAAATTCATGAAAAGAGCTAAAATAAAGGGTTAGGCTACCATCAACAAAAACAAAAAAAAGGTTTCATGGAAGATCTTTGTCTCACTTTTCTTGGGAGGTATAGTCTTTTTAGATAAAGTTAGAAAAGTGAATAAAATATTAGGATTGTTTCACATGGAATTATGTTGAAAAGCTAAATTTAATTCCCTGATTGACAATTCAAAAGCTCATCAATTGTGCATAGTCGAAATAATTCTCTAGTAGGATTAGAGTGTACACTTCGAGAGCTTGAAAAATTAAAGTTGGGATCCTCTATAAGGAGACTGGATAGAAGATTCATAATAAGAAAATTAACACGAATGTTTAAATGGCTCGGTTTAATATTCCACATCCTTTGTGGAGTGAATTAAAAGGAAAATATCCATTGTTTGAGAAAATAAGAATGCAAGGCTTGCATCTAAGTAAAATATAACACGCTCAAGAAAGAAAGTGAGGTGATTATATTGGTCTCTAGGTGTATAGATATTAACTTTTGATATTAGGTGTTGTCTACACTTCCCCCTTATAGGTGTTTTGAGTATGATTTTATAGTGACACCTACTCCTAAAAGATAAATTAATAACCCATTGAAAAATCAAGTGTCTTGTAATAGAAAATATTGTTAATCATTATAGGTGGTGAACATGGTAGTTATAATGTTTGTCCAAATCATTTGTTGCAATGTAATATCTTCTTTCAATATATTATAGATTTATTGAAGTAAATTAGTTGATTTTTATGAATTTAATGAGCATATTATAAATATATTGAAAGAGCGTGACAAAAGCTATCAAACATTTTTCCATATATTTTTGTGCCTTGAACTAATGTATAAATAAAAATCAAATGATTGTACTAGTGCTTCACATTATTAAGTGAAAATTTTCTATGTGATTCACATTAATGTTCAAAATTTTATATTTGAAAGAAAGTATTGAACGATATAGAGAGCTCTCACAAAATGAGAATTATTGAGGAATAAGAGCGCATTAGGTTTGATCCTATCTTAAATAATTAAAAAGTATGTTCTTATAAAAATGGTAAATGATTATTCCTTATCATAAGCTTAAGATATCAAATTGAAAACTAGTCTAATCATCACTGAATGTTGTCAAATTAGACTGCCTTTTGGCTTATTCACCATACCGTAACAACTGCAACAAATTAAATGACTAGACACATATATGCACAGAAATTCCTCAAAAATAACTTCACATTTAAGGTAAGTTATGATGGATAACATATTTACTCATTATATTTCTCATTTATATACATGCCATTTAAATACAACCAAATTAAATTATCTATAAATATAAATAACATCGTCTTCATACTTTTATTAGTATCTACTATAAAATAATTTTTTCTTACTTCTTATATGCAAGAGTCATCAGTCAGAGGGCCATGACATTGGTATTACACAAGGAAGTAGTGCATTGTATTGATAATTTTATGGCCAAAATTGTATCCCATAAAGATAACATCAAATACTTACATATCATAAATTTGGCATTCAAATACTTACATATCCTAAATTTGACATTATGAAGAATTTATGTAAATATGTTTTTTGGGTATATAATTAAAGATTAAAATTGACATATTGAAGATTAAGACCATCATATAAATTCCATTAATGAGAAGCTGAAGGTATTACCATCATTCAAAAACAGACTAGTTTGCATTTAATACTTATAACTAATTTGTTTGGTAGAAACCAACCTTTCTCCAAGCCAAAGAATGAAGATACCATAATTACACTGGACAAAGTATTTTAAGCAACAATTAATGATAACAAGTAATATATATATTAGACACTTACACTATATAGGAAAACATTATAGGAATTGTTAAGGTATCTTATTAGCTTAAACAAATAAGGAAGGCAATGAAAACACCCTCTATATAATCAACAAATGCCTCGCTATAATAGTCTATTTATCTAATAACTTTGAAATATTAGTTGATATCAATCTTCTCAAATTTGAAGCTTCACTACTAGATCTCACATAAGATTAATTTGATTGAAAGAGCAATCCTATCACATGCCTAATGATCGACCCAATATTGTTAGGTTGTTTAACCACATAGTTCATACTTTGACTAAATTTTATATAAGGGGTTTTTACATATCAACTACTAAAACATTGAATATAAACATTTAACCACAAAAATTTTAATGTAATATTTTAACAACTTGTTCCATTACAACCATTATCTTTTACCCACTAAACATTTTGAATGAAAGTTTTGGGTCATTAAAATGTTATATTTAAAGCTTTGGATGATTAAAATAGTATATTTGATTATATGTTTGGGTGGTTGCTAAAGCATGTAGTTGGAAAGTTCAATGTCAGCAAAGTTGAGCTCATAAAGGGGTTGTATGACAACATATTAGATTTATATTAGTGGGATTTAGTTAATCTTGTAAATCCCAAAATTAGTAAATCCTGTAAGGGTTAAATCCCAAAAACTTTGGCAATGGATTTGATAAATCCAGTCAAATCCTGGCAAGCTCTTTGACAGCTTCTGTCATGATTTAAAACTTTGTTATGTTTATTAGAATAAAAGAAATAACTTTATCACCATAATAAAAAAAATAATTATTAAATTTAATTAAAATCATTTTCAATTTAGTTCTAATTAAGTTTATTAATAACTAATGATATACTAAACAAATTGATTATTAATTTTAAAATTATTAAAAAAAGTACTTATTAAATAATATTTTAACATTAACTTTAAATTAAATAGTCATTAATTATATTAACTAAGAATTACTTAAAATATAAAATATTTTTTTATCATTAATTAGATATTAAATAAGTACAATTAAAAAATATAATATATATTAGCTTAGTAATTTACTAATTAGATATTAAATAAGTGTAATTAAAAATTTATAATATATATTAGTTTAGTAATTTACTAATTAATTATTAATTAATCCTAAGTTAAAATAATAAAATTAACTCAAATTGAAAATAAAATAAAATCGCAAACCTATCTCCTCTTCCCTCCCCCTCTCCCGGCTTCCTAGTTTCGCAAACTCTCCTATGCTGATTAGAGATAACTGAGAAAGCTACAAAGACCCGAAATTCCTATCGTTCTCCTCTTTCAGTCCTGTTCCTACCGAAAGGTAACGCCACATCTTCCTTTTCGCGCGAAAGCCCGTCCCGGATTTACTCAATCTGGCGATTTACGGGATTTAAGGCGAAATCCGTGAAATCCGGACCGTCTGGCAAGATTTAGGTTAAATCCTGCTCTAAATCCGTTACCAGACAGGCCCTAAAGTCTCTTGATGAGCCCTCTGGCTGGTTGATCATGCTAGTTCTCATTTTTTATTGATAGGGATATAGGAGGGTAGCAGGAGGAGGAAGAAGCTAAGAAGAGAGGTGAAGAACGCCATGATCTATAGAAAATGGTCGCTGCTTTCATCGACGGTGGTGATCTGGGGAGGAGTTGCCTCATTAGGTCTTGCTCAGTTCTTTCTCTTCGGCGGAAAGGTGCGATCTTTCTGGAAAAAAAAGCCTGTTTTTTCAGTTCATATAATATTTATTATTTTTTCTCCCCTAGTTTGGACAGAACTAAGAACTAGGGTTTCTGGCATGATTCTTGGCATGAATTTTCTGTTTTGTATGCGATCAATAGTTTATTAATTTGAAGTTCTGGACGGGAAACAAATAACCTAGGGCAAAGGAGTTATTCTGCTGAAGAAGAAGCATATGATTTGTTTCAATTTTGTTGAATTTTTTTTACGTGCTTTTGATCTTTGTTAGTGATTTTATCCATTTTCTTTCTTTGTGTTGCATCCATTTTTGCAGGTGAAGTTTTTATTTATTTATTATTATTTTTTTTTTAAATTTATATGAAATGTATTATATATTTCATGTATTTATTTAGCAATTTTTTCTGGATGCACTTTATTTTAAACAGAGTCTCATTTCACATCCTATATTATGCTTTTTTGTTCATGTTGTATGCACTTCATATGTTTTCAGTTTTTTGGCTTTATCGTTGAATTGCTCCTGCAAATTGCTAAATTCTTATGCACTTTATCATGTAATCAAATATTACAAGTGTACCAAAAATTAGTTATCTTTACCTATTGAATCTGGTGTATGCAGGTAAATACGAATGTTTAGGTGTTAGATATGCAAATACTTTAGTATTATTTGACATGTATGTAAATGCCTCTATTTATACTCACAATTATTTTGTATTTACATATATACCCCACGATTCTTATGTATGTATATATCTAACACCCAAACTTCGATGTTTACAATTATAAAACTTTGGTGTCATAAACATATGCATGAAAATTTGTATTTCACTTTTAAGAATGTAGTGATGGTGGTACTCTTAATGTAATGTTAAAGACTCGAGTTTTATGCATTTAAATATGAATGTTTATGTGTTATTTATGTGTTAGATGAATGTTTATGTGTTAGATATGTAAATACATAAGAATTATATGTTATGTATGTAAATGCTCCTAATTTATTTCACTGCTATCCTTGTGTATTTTGTTGGAATAAATACTTTGGGCCTGTTGCGAATTAGGCAAGATCTAATACAAATCATCAATAGGAAATAAACAGAAGAAAATAAGCTGTGCACAACACCATGAATTTTTATAGAAATTTGGTCAATTTAGGACTCTTTTCACCACTGTTGTAGATTTTACAATGATGACGATTGTGAAAATTTTGCGCAAAGAGTTTGTATAAGACATTTCTTTTCAAAAACAACAACAACAACAAGCATGTTTCTTTATAAGGCATTAATTAGGCTCCACAGTTTAACAATGTCTTTGCTTTGTATCCATTTTGAGGTGGCTCGTATCCGCTAAAATTGCATTTTTTGGTGCAATTTTTAATTCGTTGAACCTTTCATGTTTTGAGTTCAACCACATCTCGAGTTGGATTTACGCAAATTTAAATCTATCAGTTTTCAACCTATTTTTAATACCTAACAGCTTTGTTGCCCCAATTTACCTTCACATTCAGTAAAATCCATGGTGGGATATGATCATCTTTCATTCATGTAATTATTTTATTGTCCAAATAATGTAAAGCCGGATTCCTTGATTTTTTTTTATTTGGGAACCTTTTTATAGATAATTATTTATTTGACAGTTTTATACTTTAAGACAATTAAACTCTCATACAACATTATAGGCTTAAATTTAATCATTTGCAAGCTTATGAATTGGTAGCGTGCACTTTGCTCTCCGTGCTATGTCTTTTATGACCTGACATACTTCAGTTTAATCAGTTGGAAGCTTATAAATTTAATCATTCTGTAGTGTATGTGCTCTCCTATTTTAGAGAGTTGGTTGAATTTTGTTATCTTCTTATTTTTTGTAGATGTTATAATATTCTTTTGAATTTAGGCTTGGCTGCCCTTCTACATCAGGGATTTTAAATTTATAATTTTGCATTTAGGCTCCCCATCTTTTTTAATTTGCACACCATGTCCATACCTATCTTTGAAGGAATTGGGCTGATGAGGAACCTTCTAAAAGCTGTTGAAAATTCTAGAAACTTTTTTGTTTATCTAAGTTTAAGAGTGCTTCTCTGATCAGTAAATTTGGAGAATATCCCTTTATTAGGATCTTCTTGGATCTTGGCTTCCCCAAGTGATATAATTTGCTCTTGTTAATATCTTGACTAATGCCTTGGGTTTATCACTCGAGTTAATTTCTCTATGTAGTAATGTTTTTTCCATTTAACCTTTTTACAGTGGTAAGACATCGATTTCTTTTCTTCGATTATATGCAACTTCTACTCTGTTTCTTTTTTGACGGACAAATTTTTCTTTGTTTTAATGTATTTGAGTGACATGCTATAACTTTGTAGCCTTTTGGTCCTTACTAAATCTCCAACATTGAAAATTTGAATCATCCTAATAGCTTCTCTTCTAAGTTAAGTTGTAGGTATGATTGTGCTTGTAGAGATTTCACATAATTAGAACGAAGGACAGGGAAATTCTCAAGCATTAAGTGAGATTGTAGAAAATTTAATACTTTATTGACATTAAAAGAGAAGTTTTAAGTGCTTCTACCTAAATATTTACCTTTGCATTTATTGCTCTATTGTAAAAAGCAGCTCTAAACCTTTGCATTTATTGCTCTATTGTAAAAAGCAGCTCTAACTTTACATCGGCCATAAACAAAGGTTGTTGTTATGGTTGGACATGATCATATTCTTCTTTAGATGCCTCCTTTCTGGTATCTTCACCCCCCCTTAAAATTTGTGGAGCTTTACTGCGACTTCTCGTTGCAAGTCCTTATTGTTTCTAAGAAGTTGAAATTGAGTCACACATTTTGTAAGATTGGCCTTTGTGTTTTTTTGAGGCATTTACATACATATCACACAATTCTTATATATTTACATTTCTCACACCCAAACTTTTATATTTACACACAACACTCAAAATTTTAATATCACATAAAAAATAACACTATGACCACTTTTTAAAAGTAAAACACACCTTTTCATGTATAGTTTTAAAGCACTAAAGTGCTATGTATGTAAATATGGAAGTTTAGGTGTGAGATATGCAAATATATAAGAATTGTATGATACTTATGTAAACTTTCCTTTTTTTGTTCTAATATTTCAAGACTACTGTTTCTGTTCTCTCTGGCAGAAATAGCAGTTTTGCTTTGCGTGGCCTGCAGCTTTCTAGCCTTTAGCTGGATCTAGGCATGCAATTACAGCTTTTGCCAATTTAAGTCTCTCTCACCCTACATACAAGTAGGGGAATGCACGCATGTATCATCTTATGATCCATAAACCACCAAAATAAAAAAAAAAAAACGATTCCCTTTTTTTTGTTTTTAAAAATATATTTGGTTGGCATAATTTTAATATGTTTTATTTTTTTGTTTTAAAAAACAAATTATTAATTTGTTTTTAAAAACACTCAAAACACCTAAAAGATATTTTGAGTATTTTTAAAAACAACTAGCTCAATTATACAAGCTTTATTTTAAATCAAAACATAAATAAAGTAAAAATAATAAAAAAAAAATTAAAAATATAAGTGACCCCAATTTGGCCAAGATTGTGCACTCTTAGGGTGCATTTGGGGTGGTTGTGCAATGGCGGTGCGCTGCCGCACTGATGCTATTTCTATTTGGTAAAACTACATTTTACCTGCGTTTTCGAAAAGCTGCAACTAAAACTTTGCATTCTCACCAGACCTGACTACTTGCAGTGGCTGCTAGAAAGTTGCGGTCTGATTTTTTCAAAAAATAAAAAATCATAATAGCCATCACAACTTTTTGAAGAGCAGATTCTTCTTCAGCGACTACACAACTGCTTCTTCAAACAGTTGCAACTACCCCAAATAGATTCTTAATCAATAATGATTTGCAATCAAAAGAGAGAATGTAATTTGGTATGCCAAAAAAGATTCTTATTTGAAGTGTTGGATGAAACCTATGAAGATATTCACTTATATAGTTGATATTACTGCTAATCACAAAAACCTTGAGAAATTTTTTCTTTGGGTCTGTTTGTGGCAGGAAGTTGTTGTGGATGAGCTGACTGCCTGTTTGTTTTTTACAATTTTGAAACAACTGTGTTGCAGTTATTTTGGAGCAAATTTTCCCTATACTGTAATGTTGTTTATAACAGAACTATTCATACTAGCACTTTTCATACTTGAAAACAAATATCCAATTCAAACATTATAAAATAAAAATAAACACGTTACTAAACAGTGAGTAGCATGACAATAAAAAAAGACTATTAAAATAACAATTAATAATATGATAATATTATTTTTAAAATACCTGTGATTTACACGATAAGCTGTTCTCTAAGAAAACTCTCCATGCCTGATCACTATCGGTGGTGAAATCCTCTAACTCATTTGCTCACCTAAAAAACTTGCAGTATTTTGCTATTCTTCTTTAACACTTGTAAAACTATCTCCCATAGCTATGTGGTTGTCGCAAAATAAGCAGGGAACATTGTAGTTCGTAGTAGCAGTACAATGCTTTGAAGGTACTGAAAATCCTCGAACTCATCTTTCCTGAAGACTTAAAACCACAAAACACACTCTTAGATGCAACATTATTGAAAATGAATAATAGAAATAATAAATTAAAGTGTTATGCAGTTTTGAGGTCTCAGAGAACACTATATAAACCAACGATTCTGTCACTACAAAAAGACAACAAACTTTATAAAGAAAAAATGTTCTTGATTGCTATTAACCCACGTAATGTCGGGCTTATATGTGTCACATATGTATATCACAAAAAAACCCATCTAAAAAAACCTTAATTATCATAACACCGAAGGAGAGGAACTTGACTGCCTTCATTGGGATTCACATGTGACAAGAACGAATAACGAGATATAGGCCATCCAGAAGTACTTTTAAGGTCGAATGTTTCATCATAGACCCCCAAAATAAAAAAGAAATGCAATAAAAAATTATATTATATATTATATTCACGGTTGCCTCATCGACCATCAATGTGGGAAAGAATACATGCACAAGAACTGAAAATAAAACTGAGACTCAAAATATTTATCACATGTATAAAAGTACTAACACAACAAATAATAAATATTTTCATAACAAATTACAAATAAAGTAGCAACAAGAAAATAGATGTTCTCTCTATTCAACCTCCAACAACAGCATCTATAATTCGTTTTCCCAACTCTATCATCTCGATTGTCTCTTCCTCTTCTTGGGTGTGAGCCTCATGCAAATAAATTCCGGCCTGTGATAAAGATTGTCTATGACGATATTCTTATGCTTCAACACAGACATGTGATTTATCTTCAGTAACCCTATTGAAGTCAATGTCGTTACGCGAAAAATGCCACCAAATTAAGTTGTGGAGAGTCATCGTGACGACCATAATCTGCACTTGTTTGGAAAACAAATATGTAGTCATATCGCCTATTATAACTCATTTCTTCTTTCGAACTTCAAATGTCTTTTCAATGACACCTCGTAAGGAGTGTCTCTTTTTGAAAATCTCTTTCCTACTCCGAGTGACATTGCTAGCCCTATCAAAATCAGGAATGCGATATTTGATACCAGAAAATAGTTTGAGATATTCTCTTTGTAATAGATATCCAACTTCAACCAAGTAATATTTCTCTATTATAAATAGAATCATTAGTATTGCACAAGATATTACTACTTTGTTTGCTAGTATTCGAGCAAACCTAGAGGTGGCTTCAGGAAGTTATACTTATGAGCTCTCGTAGCAAATTTAAATATTCCCCTAGATCGAGTTATCACAAATGTGAAACATATATTGAAATTACATACAACAATCACATTTTGTGTTGGTGATTCGCATCGTCTGATATATGTAATTTTTTCACCGTTGGAAACATGTGCATCAACATGTGTACCATCAATCGTCCCAACAAAATTCTAAAACAGTTATCAAATATATTAGAGGCATTGTGTTCAAATAAATTTAGGGAAATATGAACATATGAAACTATCTTAAAATATACATATAGCAATGGTCCTGTGAAACTTGCACGTGTGTGCTTTGAAATGTAGGGTTTTTGGGGACGATAACTTTTGATGATAAATTAATCAGAGCATTTAGCTCAATTGAGGAAGTCTTTGCTGATGATTTTAGAAAGAGTGTTATATGGTCATAGCTAACACATCTCTTCAAATCATCTTGGACGAGTCATGGAGATCATGATTTATGTGCAATTCTTTTAACAAATCAGTGAAAATAGTTTTTGTCATTCGGAATATATTGTTAAACATATGTAACTCCCTAACCCACTTATTGCCTATGTAAGTAGAAGTCATGCAGGGAGATCGAGCAACATATGAATTGTAATATTTGTACAACAAACATAATGCAGCTCTATTTTTTCTCTTTAGTTTTCCGCTATCAATGATATTCTTTGTGTAAACAAATATCACTAAAAAGAAGATTGAATCAGATTTAACTGCATTTAATATGAATAGATAACATATAACGAACACTCCACTATAAGAAATAATTTGAAGTTGTCAAAAAAAAAAACGAAATCCAAACAACATAAATTAGTCCATAAAATAAAACTAAAAAATTCACACATTCCAATTTTCCTAATGATATCTTAAGTAATTAATCTTACGGTCAACTTTCAGCGACATGAAAAACTCTCTTATGATCGAGTCTTCCAACAAATTCATGAAGAGCAAGTAAAATGACATGTTCTCATCAATTTTTGGAGTATCTTCCAGAATTCTCATAACCTGCTGAATAGAAGTTGCATGTGACCCACTAGACTCAATGGTGCTTGAAGCCACCAATTGGGAGATCTGACTTCTGATGAAAGGAGGTGGGATGTTTGAATCAACTAGTAGATCCTAATTTATGTTGCTTGGGGTCTTCGATTCTAATTGCTCAGATCGTGATCCCCCCTCCCTCGCTCGGTGCATATGCTTGCACCCTTGCGACCACCACTCCACCAAACATACGATCCAACTTATCTTCAAGCTCAGGGTCAATGCCACTAAATTTGATTTTTTTCGCACCTGGTACCACCTACAAATAAATTAATAAGTCTTTAGATTGATCAATGAAAATGTTGTAACTTTAAAATGATTTTACATTTAAAATATTCTCACATCCAATCTTTTAGTCCACCATTATTCAGAAGCATCAATATTTTTTCTTTATAGGATCTCGACCCAAGCATGTGGATCTTTGTTTTAACTCTTTCCATATTTTTGAGTTCTTTTTCAATTGATCTTATTTGTTCTTAAATTGCATTCTTTCATATTTTCTCCCGTGCTTTCTTTAGATTTATTGTATTATGTTATACCAACCTTTCTTATTAAAATAGGTGGTTGGCCTATTTCCCAACTCAACCTCTTTGACACAGAGGTCACAGAATATTATTGTCATCTCTTTATTCCAGGTAGTAAACGAATCATTTTTTTTACCTTGCAGGTAGTAAACGAATCGTTTTTTTTACCTTGCCCAATACAACAACCAGCATGCAAAGAACTAACGAACATAAATTCATTGGAGATAAAAAAAAAAGTAAGAAACATAAAAATTTGTAACGCCACCACCGCACCATAACCTCCACATCACCTACCTTCACAACACACCACTACCTCCACATAAGCTACAACCAACATCAATAGCACACCACCACCATATCACTAAAAACCAACACCAGCATTACACGACAACTTCCACAGCACACCATCTCCTCCAATCCACATGCCACCAACCACCAACATGAATAACACTCCACCACTCCACCACTCCACCACTCCACCACTCCACCACCTCCACAATCACACACCACCACAACCACACCAAACCCTAAACCCTATAACACCACATCCATACCAGACATCAACAAATCCACATACGTGATACCACCACATCCACAACACACAACACCTCTACACCACATCACTGCCCGCACACCGCCTCCAAACCACACACCATCACCTCAACACCACACATCACCACTTCCAAATCACACCACAAAATCCATCATTTAGGGAAACCTCAGCAAAATCGTCACCGCTACCAATTAGGGCAGTATAACACAACCACATAACCCATTTGTATTCAATTAATTTCCATATACAACCACCACCACCACCAAATTTCGGGCAACAACGAACATCACAACACAACCATCCAATTTCATCAACCGAATAACGAACAGGGAACAAAGACAATCAAACCAAAAATATAACGGAGAGTCCAATAAAATTGCAAAATCCAACAAAGCAATCCAACCACCTAAATCCATCAACCGAGTAGAGCGCCAAAAACCGAAATCCATCAATTGAAATCCACCCAAACTCAAACATAATAGCACGACAAACCAAAAACATCATAACACAACAAAGAACTGAAATTTTCAGCTGTAAATCAAAATGCCTTAATAGAAGGTCGTAGATAATATCATGGGGGCAACGTAGATCCAATGATCCAAACCCAGCCGAAGAATAGAGGGGTGAGGGAGAGGTATCGGGAAAGGCAAACTCACTGCAAAAATCACCAACTACTAATTCAGACTGAGCTGATGAACAAAGGTGAAAGGGAGAGGAGAAGAGAAAGTAACCAAATCCTTGCCCAGATTGAAGAGGATCGAGAGATCTCATTTAGGACAAAAATCATGAGAGACAAGAGAGGGGAGAGCGGATCGAGAGCGGGGAAAAAGCAATCGCGAGAGCTTTCAACGGGGTAGGGAAGTAAATGAATCGCTATGAACGCGGCTGCGGGGTCAAAACCGCAGCTCGCGTTTCATATGGCTTTCCCAGAAATGCGGCTGCACTGCCCTAACCAAACGCTCCTAGTTGAGTTTTCAAGCCACACTGCCGAAAACAAGTCTCGCCAAATGGACACTTCCTCCCATTTTAGCTGTCCTCATTTTGTTTGCTTGGACTTTAGCATTAAATATTAAATGGATTCACTGTTTGGCACTAATCTTAAGCAAACTAGAAGCTTAATAAGTAAAACAACGCAAGGTAAGCTATTGATAAGATTACTCTTTATCTAAATGCTTGTCATAATTTTTTTAAATAAATAAAAAAAAAACTTAAGAGAGTATTCTTAGTAATTTTCTTTTGATGCAGCGGCTAGGAAAGAGAGGTGGTCTTTTAGGGAGTGAATTGTGGAGGTGATTTTATTCTTTTTTGGTTTTTGTTATCTTTTGGTGGGTGATCTCTCCTTCTTAGGAGGGTTGGTTAAATTTTCTTATATTCTCTTTTTTCTTTGAATTTGGTCTTAAATCTTTTCATACTTGGCAATGTCTCTCATTGCATTGAATTGATTATTTTGTTTTTCAGTTCTCAATCTTTGCTAATTTGCACTCCCATATTTTTGCCTTCTTTTGTGGAAATTTGGTCTTAAAGAGTTGTCCTTAGAAAAGTTTGCAGAAAATACTTATCTTATTGTCTAAATTTATGAGTACCTTTTGGATCAACAAATTAGATTGATTTATATTATTAGGATCCTCCTAGATCAAATTTGGCACTCTACACCTTCATCTTAGCCCTGTCATTGTAGGAGTTAGAGTTAGGTTGGATTTGTTAGAAAAGGTAGTGGCTGATAAATAACAGGCCATTCTGCAAGAATGTTAAATGTAGTTAACATACTTGGCTGCACAGCCTTATAAATCAGGATTTTGGAAAAAATGTCATTAATTTTTTGTTGAAATTATTGTGATTCTTAGAATATCTGAAAATATGTTATAAATCAAATACTAAAATAATCTTTACAAATATTTAATAAGGATGCCAAGCAATAATGTGGAAGAACAGCCATGATTTCTTGAATGAATTGTAGCATATTCATTTGAATTTCATGCAATGAAAGTACAAATATAAAACGTTTAATGAAAGAAAATAAAACTCATTAATTAGATTATGAGCCCTATTTGGGACGACTAATAATACCTATAAAATTAGTTGCGAAATATTTGTAGGAAAAATTAAGTTTACGTAGATAACACCCTCTTTTTTTTATGTATTTACATATCTAAATCTAAACTTTACTATTTTACATTTACACCATCCGAATCTTTCCTATCACATTAAAAACACCACTATTATAACTTTTAAAAGCTGAAATACACCTTTTCATGCATAGGCAAGGTGACTTACATGTAAAAATTGAATATATAAATACATAAGAATTGATGGGTATGTATGTAAATCTTCCATTTTTTTTTCTTGAAATGATAGAATAAGTGCTTTCTCATAATTTCCTTATTCTAGCATATCTGGATATATAATGCTCCTTTCTGCCACAAACATTTCCTTAAATGGGTAAAATGTTGCAGCTAAGTAGAAATGAGGCATGGTTTGTAAAATAAAGCTGCCAAAAAGCTGCTTCTCTGTTGATCTAACAGCTCTGAGTATATAAATGCCTTGAAAACAAGGTGTAAATTGTAATTTGTAGTTTGTGTTACATATAATCTTAAGCATCATAAGTTTAGCAGAAATCTGAGTAAATGCATAAACTTTGACTGATTCAAGTTTATGTTTTGTGTGGAATAATCTGCAGCTGCTTTCTTATTATATTTTCAGAAATTTATACAGTGAAAAACTATTATTTAAAAAAAAAAAAAAAGATTTGCTATTGTATGATAGCTGAACGCTGCTCTTCAACTCTTTTTTAAATAAAAATGGGGCATCTACATGCATCCCTCATTCTGATCTATTTACCCATCTAACCCCAAAACATTCATATTTACATGCATACCAATCAGATCTTAACATTGTACAAAAATAACACTAGCACTACAAAAAAACGAAATGCATAGATTTATGGCATCGTTGGTTTGTTAAGTGTAAACATCAAAATTTGGGTGTTAGATATGTAAGTACATAAGAATTGTGCGGTATGTATGTAAATTTCTCAATAAAGATATTTATAATACTTAACAAAGCTATAAATGAAGTTACTTTCTCTAAACCAGCTTTGCAAATGCTTTTACAATAAGTTACAGTCGTCCCAAACTGACCTCTAGGCTTTATTGCAGCAAATATTTTGATTTGTCATTTTGGGGTTATATAAATTAGTGTTTCTTAAGGACAAAATTTTCAATATTTTTTCAAAAATGTCTTAAAAATGCTATTTTGGGAATTCATAACATAAATGTTGGTGGAAAATTGGCTTTTTAACATTTAGGTGGTGTTTGGCTGTGACTTGGTTTTACGTTAAATAGGATTTATCATATCCTCTTCGAAGGGAATCGACGCTGCGAATGATGATGAGGGATGACCGAACAAATCCCATAAATCTGCCCCGTAAGTGGATTTAATAAATCTTGATTTACGTTGTAAATTAAATGGAATGCAAGGAACAGAGACGATACATGAGAAATTTTGATTTAACGGAACGTTGGATTTAATTTTTATTTTTTTTTATGTTTGGCTGAATTTAAGTTAAATCCATAACTAAATCCTGTAAATAGTATATATTACCAGACACCGCCTAAAAGTGTAAAATCAAGAGCAATTTCTTATGAAATTTTGAGTTAACTGGCCTCCATCAATAAGAGAGCAAGCTTGACATTTTTGCAGGAGAAGCTCCATGACTATTTGCGCAGCGAGGGCGAGAGGCTGCGGCAGCTGGATAGAGCCAACATATCAGCTGAGAAGCATGCCTAGATGATTTCAGAGGAAAAAGGCAGTAGAGGAGCATTCCACTTATGTATTTTTTACATCCAAGCCCACTGTTTTAATAAATTGTCACAAAGTTTAAGTTTTTATTCTGTGAAAACTTTTGAGGCTGTTCTGCACATCTGTTCTGTTCTTTCTTTTATGCTTTTTTGCTGTCATAAATGGAGATTATTGGGCTCCTTCACACAAATAGACTTGTTGCATCTTTCATCTTTTGATGTAAACTATAATCAATAGCTTTGCCACACAATTCTTGTGTATTTACATATCTAACACCCAAGATTTTATTTTTACAGTTGTGTCATCTTGGTGTTATGAATTTATGCATGAAAATAGGTATTTCACTTTTAAAAACTTTGTGATGTTGATAGTTTTGATGTGATGCTAAAAATTTGAGTGGGTATGTATGTAAATATGTTTCTTTAGGTGTTAGTTATGTAAATTTATTATTATTTTAAATAAAAATAAATATATAAAAAATGTCTATTTTTAATGTGAAATCGATATTTGGTCGAGTGGGCACCAAATATCGATTCTCTCGTTGAAAATCATAGTGTGCTTGCTTCTGATTCGAAGAGTCCGCATCACGAAACTCGAACCCATAACCCAAGGGATTTGCGTTAGAGGCGGCACTAATGAGTTCGGTCATTCGCACATATAAAAAATATATATCCATATAAAAAATATCATAATTTTAAAATTTAAAAGCTAAAATATATCATGTCATATATAGGTAAAATGAAATTTATGTAAAAATTGAAGTTTAAATTTTATATGCATAAATTGAGTGGTGTCTATGTAAATCTTTCAATATACAAATGAGCTTGTGTGCGCTTCAGAAATATATTACTTTATGGTGTGATAAAATTATTTCTAAAGTATATCAATAATTTCAAGAATTAGGATGCAAAAGGATAGAGGCATTGAAAATTTCTTATACATTTATATGTCTAATATTTTAAAATTGATATTTATATTTATAACATTTTGGTATCATAAACATATATATGTTATGCATGCTGGAAGATCAGAAACTATCATGCACTCAAGTAGTTAAAGACAAGTAGTGAGAGAGACTTGAACTTTTATGTGGAAAACTCTAAAAGAGGAAAAAACTCATAAGAACTAACTCAGTTGAAATAATCCATCATAAATGATGATTACACTGGTCTACCATTCTCTTTAGTTAGGGAGCTGAAGCGACAAAGATGATCATTGTAAATGTACAATATTGGTTCATCAAATTAAGATTTCTTAAAGAAAAATCTTATTAAATCAAAAGTTCTAATAATTTCTTTTAAAATGAATTCTCTTTAAGAATTTCCTCTTTAAGAAATTATCTCTTTAAGATAATTAAAAAATCAATTAAGATTAGTTAAACCTTTAAAATATTTTCTACTACTTAAAACTACTTCTAAATCAATCTTAAGTTTAAAAGGGATCCTTCTTTAAAAATCAAACTTAATTTGTTTTCAAAAGAAAATCTTTTTAAAACCCCTGAACTTTATATATATAAACTTGTCAGGCTCCCTTTCACTTTCTTAGCCTAGGTAAAACTTATATTCACCTGATTGAGTGATTACATAATGAATACATTTCTCTCCAGAAACATACGATTTTGTAGCCTCAAAATTTTGAGTATATAAGTATTGGGTTATCTTGATTTAAATAACTAATAAGAAGATAAACATATATTCTCTGATACTTTTAGAATGACAATTATCTTTAAGAAAAATCTAAATATTTTTGTATGAAAGGAATATTATTATGATTTTTATTATGTTTATGAGAATATAAGTGAATTTCTATTATGAGAACCTTAAATTAAGATGCTTAGTCTCAGTCTTCATAATATACCATCTCGACTGCAATTGAAACCTGGGGTGGGAGAATAAAATTTTTGGAAGAAAACATACCTATATGGTAGAAAAAAAATAATACCATCTCGACCAGAACCTCACTTGAATGAAAAAATAACTAAATAATATCTATAAAATCTTGATTTGTCATCATAATTGATGATTTCTAGGAGAAAATAATTCACTGATAATTATCAAACCCCAAAAATAATTAAAAATAACAAACTCTAATTTTTATAACCACGCCTTAGGATAGTTCCAAACTATGCCCCTAGTCTAGCAAACGTAGACAAAAACCTGAGGCCATACACATAACCTTTATTAGTCCATTATAGAAGTTCTAGGTTAGTTACTAGTTTCCCCCGTAGATTAGAGCTATGAACTTGGACTTATAAAACAAATTGACTCGCCCTCGAAGACTATGAGTAACCTAGAATGAAATAGCCTATCCTACAAAATAAGATACTCACAACCACTTTTATAGCGGGATGAACCATCTTAAGTCATTGCTATGACAATAAGGGAAAACTCCTATTATTTTAGTGGTTAATAGCTCGAGGATACCAATGTACCCTAGATCATGGAAAGTCATGGGCATCTTGACCTGGTGCGTTATTCCTAAATTTAGGCTAGGTTGCATATAATTTCCTATTTAGAGATATTTTAGGTTAGGGCTTCACCTCCATCTAGAAATATTTTATCCCTTTCTTACTCTTTAGACTAGAATATTTCTTAAATCAATTCATCCTAATTAAATTAAACTTAACTCAATCAATCTATACTCAATCAAAATCTAACCCTTTCCAATTCCAACTTAATTAAATCCTAAATCAATTTCAAACCCAACCTGATTTCAATTCGATTCTTTTTAACCTATCTCTAGCCAATTATAATCCAAACTTTAAACAATTTAATCCAAACCAAATCCAATTCAATCCTAAATAAATCTCAATCTTAATTCAAACTTATTCAAAATCCAAATCCAATTTGTTCTACAAATCTAATCTATTGATTCAAGTTGTGTACCATTCCAACTGTTAATTGTTGGGCTCAACCCGAAAGGTTAAAATTTTTTGAAGTTCAAATGAAGTCAACTTGTGTCCAGAATTAACTCTTTTATCAAAGTCTTCAAACCCTATTATTCAATAGACATCCATTAATGAATAAGAAAGATATAAGACATATGTTTAATCTAGAGTTTTGTCAAGAGTAATTATTGGAATATAATTAAAATAAACCTTAGCTTACGCTTACCAGGTAAGAGAAGAATTTTGGTTATGCAAATCCATAAATTTCGAAGATTTTACTTATCCAAATGATTGGAACCATTCTAATGTAATATCTATATCTTTTGAGATTTTATATAATTCTTTGAATGTCATATATGATCATTTCGATAGAAGTCTTTTGAGATATATGGTAGTTATCATTAATAAAAAAAATCTCACCAGCCCTGTGGTGACCAGATTTGGCGGCTGACGTTAGCCGATGACTGCATGAGCAAGAGCATGACGGTGGTAGGCAGATGCAGGTGTAAGAGGTTGACAATGGGCAGTGACAACTGTCGGAGGAGGCGATGTCAGAAGCGGCGAGGTCGAAGGCGGTAGTAACCAGAGTTGGCTGGATTTGCGGTGCATGATGCTGGGCTATAACTCCCACTTTTGTAAGTTTAGTCTTCCTCTTGCCCAGAGTTTAACCCCTTCTCATGAGGGGGTAGAGCTTTATTTATAGAATATGGGTTGCAAAGAAGGAATGAATTAAGACCACTCTTGATCAAACGACTCAAAAAGATTCCCTCAATTAGACGGCGCACGATTGACATTTCAGTGTCTTAATGATGTTGAAATTGAGTGATCTTGAACTTGTTGGATTAGTTTTGCCAATACACTGGATTTAACTATAAACATGCCATATTCAAAATTTATATTTGACCTTCCAATTATGCTAAAAAAACTTCTAAAAGCGGTTTACCAGCTTGATCTATGTTTGATTGATTAAAAGTGGACTGATTTTGGTATCGTTTAAGTCCGTGTCAACGAACATGTCAGTTTGACTGTAAATTTGTTAAAATCGGTGTTCTGGACGATTTTTAATCAAAAGTTATAATTTTTCTTGCCCAAAAAATAATCTCCATATCCGTGCTTGCCTCAAGATTTTGCCGGAGAATGAAAATTAGCCGATGACATATCAATATGAATAAAAGTTATCTTGCTTATAAGAAGCAAGTAATGATGTTATTTTTATATAATATCTAAAAATTGAGTGTTCTAATATCTAAAAACTAAGTGTTAATGGCCGATTTGAGAAGTCAATATAGCTTAAATTGTTTTTTTTTTAAGATAAAGCAACATCTCCCAAAATTATTTTAATAGAAGGATAAATTTTCATAGTTGTTGATTACAGATGTGCGATTGTTCTACATTCCTGACTTTAAAAGAGCTCTAGTGAATGACAAAACTCCTTCAAATAAGCCCTTTAATAGGTGAGGATCTTTAAAGGTATAATTAAGATCTTGGGTTATGATATGATTTATAAGCTTAAATACTTTAGATTTAGAGGAACAATAAGAATCAACACGAAATCCCAATAAATTTAAGAATTTATGTTAGCGGAACTTCCTTAAATTTCAAAAACAATTCGACATACTGAAACTTTTTGATAGATTATGTGAGCATTTAAGAAGTTTGTTCCGTTTGTTATAATAAAAAATCATAATTAAAATTTAATTATTTTATTATTATGATAAAAATTTATTAATTAATTTAATTAAAATTTTATTTCTGATTATACTAATTAACAAGTAATTATTTAATAAACAAAGTATGTTGAATGGGGATTTATATGAAATACAGGGTTAAAATTCTGCCACCAAGCACCCCCTTCTTCTCGAAAAATTATTCCATGCGGATCGGCGTCCGCACGCAGCTTGCGTGCGGACGCCGAGACCGTAAATCACATGATTTACGGTCCGGATGTATTTCGGTGGGCCCCACCTAAAATTTTTTATTTTTTTTTTAAAAAAACGGAAATAATCCTGACCGTAGATCACCGTGATCTACGGCCAGGATCGAACACCGCATGCAGAGATGCATGCGGTGTCCGCATCTCTGCATGCGGTGTCCGCACGCAATAATCTCTCCTTCTTCTCCTTCCGCACAGCTCCTACCTGAAACCCTAAACCCTAAAGTCTGGAACTTCATATCTTGCTTTTCGCGCGAATTGCCCGTCCCAGATTTACCAAGTCAGGTGATTCACAGGATTTAGTAAATCGGAATTACGGCCGAAATCAGTAAAGTATTGACCGTCTGGCAGGATTTAGGTCAAGTCCAGGTTAAATCCTGCTCTAATCCTACCAGACAGCCGCCCCTCAAAGTAACTCGCAAAGCCTGCCTAGAAAGCTCATCTCTGGCAATCCCCGGTCTGCACGGCCTCTGTTCTTTGGAGACCCACAGGTAGTCAGCCACGCATTTTACAGCCAGAGCAACATTTAATCCTCCTCTCATTTCTAGCCCCTCATGCTCAATCTGGTCCCTTTTTTTTCCCACGAATTTCAAGGCTCGTTGGTTTAGGACCTACTAAAATTATGGTTTTTGTGGATCGTTACTCGGTGTGGACTCGCTGGGATGTATATTTCGTACCAAAGATATGATTTTTGCATTTATTTCAAGTTGAGAATCTTTGTTTTCAGGTTAATTTTTGTCGGCTGCATAAATTATATCCTTTGCCATGAAAGATGAAAGTTTCATCACACCATTCTTTGTTTTTGAGAACAAAGAGGCGATCTTTCAGATGGAAATTCTTAGGCTCTGTCGTCGAAGGTGCATCAATACGCGGCCTCCATAGCGTAGAGCATTTTGCCAGCACTTTCCGAACTTGTGAAGATATCAGATTTCTCAGAAAGCTTCATGGAAGCATTCTTTCTCATGGGCTGGGCGAAAACATATTTCTGGGATCTAAATTATTGAACTGCTATGCAAACTTTGGAGGATTATGTGAGTCAAGGTTAGTGTTTGCTAAGATCGTTAACAGAAATCTTTCGCTCTGGAACTCTGCCATTGTTGGGTATCACAGAGCTGGCCAGTTTTCCGAAGTTCTTTTCTTATATAAAAATTTAAAATTTAATGGGCTTGGATTTGATAGTTCAACCATAACATTTAGTTTGAAGGGTAGCACTGAGCTTGGTAGTTTGGAAATTGGACAATCCATCCATGTTGATGCTCTCAAAACCGGTTTAAACACAGATAAGTTTGTTGGTTCTTCTTTGGTTGGATTATACTCCAGATGTGGACTAACTGATGATGGTCATGAGGCCTTTGAGGAGATCTTTGATAAGGATATCATTGCCTATACCGCCATGGTTACTGGCTATGCTCGCCTTCCTGCTAAAATGGCTTTCAGAATTGCTTCTGTTATGCAGAGAGAAGGTTTATCTGCGAATCGTGTAACATTAGTTAGCCTGCTGCAGGTAGCAGGACAACTAGAAGAGCTTAGAAAAGGTCAAGCAATTCACTGCTATGCTTTGAGGAGAGGGATTGATCCATCAGATGAAGCTCTGCAAACCGCCATTATCGACATGTATGCTAGGTGCGGAGCTTTGCTTTCAGCTTCATCCTTGTTGGGGCGAACGGAAAGAACCTGCCTTGCTTCATGGAATGCCATGATTTCTGGCCTCATTCAGTGGGGAAAGAGTGACGAGGCATTGCAGATTTTCAAAACTTTTGAGAAAGAATCAAAATTTATCCCTGATTCGATCACCTTATCGAACATACTTGCCGCATGCGCCGATACCGGGTGTCTTCATCAAGTCAGAGATGTCCATTGTTACCTTTTAAGAAGATTAATTTCACCTGATTTAGTTGTCGTCACTTCCCTTGTCAATTTGTACTCCGAATGTGGCAAAATACAGTATGCACGGAAGTTGTTTGATGAAATGTTAGTAAGAGACACCGTATTGTATAATGTTATTCTCTCTGGATATCTACATGCCAAAAAGATCGATGTCGCGATTACTTTGTTTAAGAGAATGTTTGAAGAAGGTATCGATCCTAATTTCATGACGATGGTGAGTTTTCTTTCCACATTCTCTGATATAAGTTACATTAAACTTGGCAAGTGGGTGCATGGATTCATATTAAGATATGGTTTCGATTCAATTTTAGATGTTGTTAACATGATTCTTCACATGTATGTTGAATGGGGATTTATTAATACCGCAAACATCATTTTTGAATCTATGTTGAAGAAAGATTTAGTTTCGTGGACAATAATGATGATGAATTATGCCGACCAAGGTCATGTAGATAAGGTTCTTACGTTGTTTCAACTAATGCTGCGAGCGCGAGAAAAGCCTGATTCTGTCATTCTTATCACATTACTCAAAGCACATATGGAACTCGGAGGAGTGCTAAAAGTGAAGGAAATCCATGGCTATATCTATCGAATTCTTCTAAACAAAGACATCGCGACCATGAATTCCGTCATCATCGCTTACGCAAAATGTGGAAGGTTAGATATGGCCGGCGCTGTATTTGATTGTATCAGGAACAAAAATGTGACCTCATGGAACACAATGATTGCTTGTTACGGTGTTCACGGATGCGCCGACAAGGTCTTAAAGCTATTCTATGAAATGCAAGAGCAAAACCTAAGCCCCGACGGGATGACGTACACGTCGGTGCTCTCTGCGTGCAGCCATTGTGGGCTGGTCGAAGAAGGTTGGCGCGTGTTCAAAATCCTGAATGCGGATGATTCCATTTCGCCCTCAGAAGAGCATTATAACTGCATGGTGGATTTGCTGGGTAGGGCGGGTCAACTCGAAGAAGCTTATGACTTGGTTAAGAAGTTTTCATTGAACGAGAGGATCAATGCACTGTGTGCTTTGCTTAGTGCTTGTAAATTTCATAAAAATATGAAAATTGGAGAGGTTGTTTGCAAGGAAATTTTGGAGATACAACCCCATAATCCAGGTATTTATTCATTGGTCTCCAACTTATATTCTGAGGCTAGTATGTGGAACAATGCCACAAGTCTGAGAAAGAAGGCTAGAAGGAAAGGTTTGAGGAAAACTCCGGGTTTTAGCGTACTAAACATGGATGAATATATGGTGGGGATTTGAATGGAATTACTGAAACTTCTCCAAGCATCATTTCGGAGGAAGCAGTGCAAGCTTGAGTTCATCAAAAGTTTCTTCTGTGTTGCTTAAGGGTTCATTCAACACATTAATATAATTTGGAAGGAGATGTAAGCTTCCCTTAGCTTAACTTTTCCTTTTTCTTTTTTCTTTTTACTGAAAACAGCTCATCCCTTGCGGTTTTGCTCTGGAGCCTGTTGTAAATTTGGCCAAATTCACTAATCTCGGCTTTCAACTCAACATTTTTATAATGGGGCATTTACATACATACCACCCAATTCCTATCTATTTACATATCTAACAGCTAAACTTTATTTTTAACATTAATGCCACCCAAAACTTTCATCACATAAAAAATGTCACCTTTTCAACTTTTTAAGTAGTGAAATACACTTTTTACATGCATAGACAATGTGGCATGCATGTAAAAACTGAAGTTTGGGTATCAGATATGTAAATACATAAGAAGTGAATGGTTTGTATGTAAATCTTTCTTTTATAATCTGTATTGTTATATGTTCAATCACACTATTCTAAGTGCTATATTATGCAATAATACAGAGAGGTTTGTTTTTTTTTTCCTTTTTTTTCAAAAGGAATGGCCTGAGGCTATTATACGAGCCTCGACCATTCCCAATGTGCCTAACAATTCAAGTACCACACCCTCCACCGGGAGGAATCGAGGGGAACCGAGGGGAATCAAACCCCAGACCAGAGGGGACTTACAACTGACAAGCAGATGCTCGACCAACTGATCTGAGTACACGGTGCATGATACAGAGAGGTTAACCATAGATGGTTTTGGTAAAGCTAGATACTTTGAGGCTAAGAATGTGGTGGTTAAGGTTCATGTCTATGGTTCGAAAGATGATGGAGCTGATGATTGACAGGTAATCCAACCACCTTTAGCATATTCTAAATACTTAACATTTTGCTTTGATTACCTGACTTATCTACTGATATCTTTTGCTCTTTAACACCATTAGAGACAGCTGGTGGAGGAGCAAGCCGGGTGCAGTAATGTGAGAAGCTAATCTTTCAGTAATGTGAGTACAGTACCCATCAAATCACATATTTGCATGTTTGCTTCTTGTTTTTACTTCAAACATGATAAATTTCAGATTTTTATGGATGATAAATTTCAGATTTTTATGGAAGAACAGAAATAATTAAAGAATTTGCATGTTTTTTAGCTGAGAAATTAGACCTTTACTTTCGTTTCATGCAATTATTTGATTGTAGAAAACCTGAAAATTTAGGATTAATCACTTGAAATTCAAGATTTTCAACAGTTTCTCAGCCTTTACCATTTCCTTCTTAGGGAGTTGTGTTCTTAATATAATTAAGTGATGTTATGAAGGAAATTCTCGTTAAGGGGCTGTTTGGTTTGCTGAAAGTGAAATGCAATGAAATGAATTTCTCATTAACCAGCTTGTCTATATCATTTTACATGAACCGTGTAATTCAAATTCGGCCAAATCGGCCCAATTCTAAACTTTGACAAAACTACGTTGTAAACTACGTAAACCTCAACACATATTTTTTATTTTTACCAAATTCTCAATGGTTTGATTGTGGCACGCACAAATGCATTGGTTTCTTTTTTCAAAAAAAATCACCTGGGTGCTGAATTTATAAATATCAATGTTTCGGGTGTTTTATATGCAATTGTCCCAATAAATTAATATGTAGATACTAGTTAATTTCTTAGAAAAAAATGTTATGAGTTTGTTCACTGAATATTTGTAAATATGATTTTTGGGATATTTGCATGCAAACCACACAATTCTTATGTATTTACATATATAACACCGAAAGTTTGATGTTTATACTTGTACCATGTTGTTGTCATAAACCTTCGCATAAAAGATGCATTTCACTTTTGAAAAAGGTTGTGATATCTTTAATATCGTGTTATAAAGATTTGAGTTGTATGGATATAAATATGAATGTTTAGGTGTTAGGTATGTTTTGTGTGGTATATTTGTAAATACCCCTTGATTTTTTTATTAGCGATTGAAATTTAAATTTTTATATTACATAAGTACTGCTCAAATCTTTACAATTATATAAAAATATCAATATTACTAACTTGTTAATGGTGAAATACATCATTTTATGTATATACTCACAACTATAGTGTTATAAATGTAAATATCAAATTTTAGGTGTTCGATTTCTACATACTTATGAATTGTGTGGTATGTATGCATGCAAATTTCTCTTAAATAAAATAAGGAAGATTTACATGCATTACCACTCAATTATTATGTCTTTACATATCTAACATGTAAACATCAATTTTTGCAAATATGACATCTTATATATGCATGAAAATTGTATTCTTACTAGAAAATGGCCCCGGCCGGATCAACGTTCAGTTGCGTGAAGGGACGCGGACTATGGATGGCTCACGAAGCTGCATCTTCGCCTTTTTTGGGTGCCCATTTGTCCAGGACACCATCCCCACCCGCTCATGGCTTTGCCAAGCGGGGCCTCACGGACAACATGGCTTGCCCTTGGGGCTGCGCCGATACCGAAGACCGCGACCATCTTGTTTCTAAATGCTTGTTGTTTTGTAAGGTTAATGTGATCCTGATGTCTTGGGGGATTCCTGACCGGCGTTCAACAATTTTCAGGATGTTGTTGGTCTCAGCACCATCCGGAAATGCAGCATTGTTGAAGCCCAATATTATTGCTATGTGATCCACCATTGCTGGCAAGCTCGCAACGCTAACATTCATGATCGTCTCTATGGTACTCTGCTCTTACCAAAAACATCTTTTGATCCATTTCGGGGGCAAAGAGATGCTAACCAATCCATTGGGTTGGTCACGCCTTCTTTCTGGAAAAAAATATTACATTAGTATTACGCACGTAAAAATAACGTGCGTAGCCAATCAAATCACGCCACGACATCTCACGCGACAGAGCAAAAAAAAAACAGCGCAGTAACACGGGGAATATTCCCCCAATGTTATTCATGTGTATTGCGTGTTATTCATGTGTTATTGCGTGTTATTCATGTGTTATTGATGTGTTATTGTGTTATTATAACACCAAGAATATTCTCAGGACACAATAACACATGAATAACACATAATAATACTTGAATAACACGAAAAATATTCCCGACAGAGAGAAAAAACGGCGCAGTAACACGTGAGAATATTCTCTCCCGTGTTATTCTTGTGTTATTGTGTGTTATTCATGTGTTATTGTGTTATTATAACACCAGGAATATTGTCAGGACACAATAACACATGAATAACACACAATAACACATGAATAACACGGGGGAAAATATTTCCCGTGTTACTGCGCCGTTTTTTTCTCTGTTTCTCTGTTGTGCGGGGTGTCGTGGCATGATTTCATTGGCTACGCACGTTACTTTACGTGCATAGTACTGATGTAATATTTTCGTGTGGATAATAATGGATGTTGACAGTGCACTTTTACCAACTAGAATTGGGGAAATTCGTGATGAAAGCGTCATAGACATTATGGCTATGGGACAGTATTTCGGGTGCTGGGATGACTCAAAGGGGGAGCTTATGGCGGTTCGATTTCTCTAAAATATTTGTCAACCGTGGATGTTTGATCTCAAAGGCGTGATAGTTGAAGGGGATAACACGAACATCATCCAACTTTTGAGCTCTCCTCCCGCACCTTGCAACCGAGTTTGCCTTCCTTTTGTCTATACGACTGGAGAAGTCCACACATTCTTGTGCTAAGCGCGACTTTAGTGATTCTTTTGTTTTATTGCATGTAGATGACGATAGAGAACTATCTATCATATTTGTAGATGAAAGTCTTCGTCCTGCACATTTCGTCTTGTACATCACAGATGTATACATGCATAATTTTTTGAATTTATTTGATATTTTAATACAAATGCATGTGTATTTCATTTATTAAATATTAAAAGTGGTAATAATAATAACAAAAAAGAATTGTAATGCTGCGACAGCTCACGTGAATGCACGAGGAAGGCTTCAGCGTGGGCACGTCAGAGTTGGTGGATTCCTTCAAAGCAAACTCTTAAATATTTTTATATATTATACTGTTCTTGATATATTATGCTTTTTTTTAGAGAAAATTATTATTTGTATTTTTTTTAATGAATTATGAGTTTATGACAATTGTATGGGGATTTATTTGTATGTATGATCGACTTCTTATTTGTGTATATATATATATATATATGTGTGTGTGTGTGAGAGAGATATATATATATATGCATTTAGGCCGGTCTGTCCCCTTAGGTTGGAGGTTTAAATCCCCTCCGCCACAATTGATCTTATTAAGAATGTGATACTCGCACATTTGAGGTGACCAAAGGCTTGTAGAATAGCATATGGCGGCGCGTATGCGTGTCTATGTATATATATATACTCTTTCTAAAACAAATCCAAGACCTTAATCTATTTGTCATACAAATCTAGCAAGTTCCATGCCACCAGATCTACATTTTTTATGAAATTTTTATAAAAAAAATCATCAACAAGTATTAAATTAAACTAAATACTTCATTCATCATCAACACGTATTAAATTAAACTAAACCACACCATTTAATTATTAAACACAACCATTTAAACTCACTTCCTCAAAACAAACACACACATCATCACATATTTTAAACCAGAGTACAGGACGACGGAGCTCAAGGGCATTTGGGGCGGCGGCGCCGCCCTTCGCCGGTGAACTTGTCCCGGTAACAAGGGCACTCATCCTTGTTCCCGTAGGTACCGGAGGGCACGCATTTGCATTCCGCACAGCAGATCCCACAGTCCCTGAGGCACCTGTCCTGCATTCCAGCTTTACTGCACCTCGTATTGCATTTATCATCGCAGAATGCTGCAAAGAGATTTAAATATATATAATGGATGATTAATCTTTTTAAATATATGGCTTTAAAAAACAGATTTTTACTGTGAATTATGTCGCTTGAAACAGATTCACAGCAGCAGTAAATTCAGTATTTGATGAAGCTTTAATGTAAAAATAGGATTTTATTTTATGATATGTGATTTGAAAATTATCTTAGAAGCAGGGTTTGGTTAGGGATATGTTTGAAAAGATGATTGATTGAAAGAAAATGTGAACTTTAGAAGGTAAAAAACGGATTTTTACAATAAATCTCGATTTCAGAAAACATCCTCATTGCAGTAGCAAATTCAGTACTTCTTTCAGCTAGATGAAGCTATGCTGTAAAAATAGCACTTTTTATGATGAGAACGATGTTAGAAGCAGGGCTGGTTAGCGAAATGTTTGAAAAGATGATTGATTTATGAAAAAAATGTGGACTTTAGAAGATTAAAAATGGATTTTTACAGCAAATCTCGCTTGAAACAGCCTCACCGCATACTTTCTTTAGCTAAATGAAGCTTCAAAGTAAAAATAGCATTTTTTAAATTTTTTTATGATATGAAACTTGAAAATGTTGTTAAAAGCATGTTTAGTTAGCGAAATGTTTGGAAAGATGAATACTTTATGAAAAAAAATGTGAACTTCAAAAATTTGTTGTGGTAAAAATGCGTTTTTGGAGGGTAGATGGATCTGCTGAGTGCTTACCAGCCTGAGCTGAGGCCATCTGCTGGAAATAGGGAGCCAGAAGCAGAACTATAATTAGGAGAAGGTAGGAGAAAAACTTGTTGGCTGAGAGCTTCATTGTGGATCTGAAGGGACGACAATGTAGGTTGGGGACTCAGAGATGGAGCGCATTTTATAGCAAGGGGAAGGGGGTGATGCATTTCGTCGGTGTAGCCATATGTGTAGCTTAGATTACTTTAATTTTAATATTACCCTTAAGGGGGTTTGCATGCGATGCACCAAATTCTTATATAATTATATATTTTACATCTAAACCTTTCTTACATTTATGCAAATTAAAATTTTTATATCACAATAAAAACATCATATTTTTATTTTAAAATTCACTTTTTAAATATATATATATAT
>NW_018164973.1:665877-667548 GCF_001263595.1 Phalaenopsis equestris | reverse complement strand
TATATATATATATACACGTATCGTGACCTGTTGGTAGAATATTATTTCTGAAGATTGTAAGTCTCCTCAGATCACATATTCGAATCCCACTTTTGTATGGACAGTACACGAATATTTAGGACATCTAGAGATGAACAATACTGTCTAATAGTTTTCGGTCATTCCTTTATAAAAAAAATAAAATTATATATATAGTATTTAAAATTTTACAAATAGTTATCTAACATTAATTTGATATTTGGGTCTTTGGGCTACATATTTGGCTACACGGAGGGTCGGCTGAATTGTCTCGGTGGGAGAGAGAAAAAGAGCAGTGCACGCTGCATGCATGAATGCGCGTGGGGTCCACACGAGCCAAAGTTAAATGAGCCCTACCTCTAAGCCATTCATTACTCATGTAGCCAAGCTACGAGATGCGTGAAATGGCACCTTGGAGGTATATAGCATAGCCAGGGCTGGCTACGTGGCATATTACTACTGGATACACGCTTTGTGCTTTCGGCCAATGGGCAATGTTGGAGGGACTGCGTAACAGTCGTTAATGATACCATGGGGCCGCTGACTGTTCATTCCCTTCTCGCTGCACGCCGAACGCGGTGTCGTGGATCTCAGGACCTTTCTTCTTAAAAAGATTGGAAGATTTACATATATGCCATAATTTAATAATTAATATTTATCTTTTATTTAAATCATTTTATATATACATTAATAAATATATTACATTTTTTATGTGATATGAAATATTTATGAAAAAGTATATATTTTTTAAAATTAAGATAAATGAATTTTTAATGGAATATGGAAAATTTGAGGGGTATAAGAAAATATAATTTAAATATTATATAATTAAATACAAGTATATGAATGCACATCACTTAATTATTTTTTATTTAATTTTTATCTATTTTACACACTTAAATATTTATAATTACATGTATATAATTTAAAATTTTAATATTAAATTAAAAAATATTATTATCATAATTTTTTTAAAATGAAATACATGATAAATTTATAATATGTTTTTATAAGGAAGTGATGTGTAAATACATAGAAATTGTTTGGTATATATGTAAATTTATTTATTTATTTATTGGAGATGTTTCTCAGGTGCGGTGCAGAAATTTTTGTGTGAGCTCCTGAGGTAGTTTTACATGCGGTGCAAGGTATTCCTGAGTTATTTTCAGGTTATTTTTGTGTTATTTTCAATAATCCCGAAATAACCCAAAAATAAAGACCGCGAGTTATTTCTGGGTTATTTCGGGATTATTAAAAATAACTCAGAAATAAGCTGAAAAAAACTCAGGAATACCCTGCGTCGCACGTAAAGCTATCTCAGGAGTCTGCACAGAAAATGAGCCCATAAGGCGGAGTGCAGCCTGGATTCTTCTGGAAATTTATTTATTTATATGTAGTTTTGTCGCACAGATGGCTACATCAGCACAAGGGGGAAAATATTGACACTTCCACTGCGGCGCAAGTCTGTGAGGAGTTGAATTTGTAATTAAAGTTTTTTTTATTTCTCACTCAATCAAATTAGAGTGAATAAAAAGCATTAGAATCAAACTCAACTTATTAGAATATTTTATAACTATATTAAATATATCTTTTTAATCAATAATACAATCATATTTTAAAAAAATATTAACTTTATATATATATATATATATA
>NW_018164973.1:648523-665832 GCF_001263595.1 Phalaenopsis equestris | reverse complement strand
TATATATATAGCTTTTGGCTCATTATTTAGTTTGTTGACCTCAATCTAAGCTAAAACTAGATAAAAAATTGAAAAAATACTTAAAAGCAAGATGTGAAGAATGATAACATAAAGAAGAAGGTAGCCTAATGCTATTTATGTGGAATAATATTCAACTAAATCATATAACTATACTAAAGAACTAGGTAGACTAAAATTTATTTAATTGGCCAATAAAATCAAGCTAACTATAACCCAATGAAAAATTGGTAGGCGTGCATTCATAAGGGGACATAAAATGTTTAATAGTTATGGTATTAGGAATTATACATCGAGAGAGCAATTGTTGGGTAAGAATATTAAGTATGACGAAGAAAGTGAGTTTAGAAAGAATGGAAATTGCACGATCAATAAAATCGAGCTCATGCTAAAGAATGTGCAGATTAATACACATAGTAAGTTCCGTTGATTAATTTTATTGTTAATTCATGTGGAATAACAAAATATAAGACCTAATAAGATAGATTGCTAAAAAACTCTCACTCAACCTAGAGTGTTCTGAAAGCTTAAACACTCCTTAGCTTGAGATAAAAGTTGATGAATCTAAAGAATGCCTTATAGCAGTGACAAGGTCAGTCATGTAACCTTCTTTAATTAGCTTGAGAATTAGACTTAGTTGAAGTGAAGTGTAATGATTAAAACATTAAAAGCTAGACATGATGGATGATATAAAGCTTATATAAGGCACCTCTAAAGGTTATTTGAGTCTCCTCTAAATAAGAGGGTATATTCCCATACATAGACAAACAAGTTCCATCAATTATGATAGAGACATCTTCAAAATTTGTATCACCCATTAATAATGAAAGATGAAACCATAATATATCCATGGTCTGGGATATGATCAACTAACCTACGTCTATTTGGCATGTAGATTTATCTCTATATATGAAGGATACATGCAATTTAGATGGCATCAGAGCCATCAAAAGGCTAGAGAGCTTGCCATCATGCATGGAGCCATCTTGAGAAATTCCTAAAGAAAACTTATAAGCTATTAACGATATGGTATTCTTTTTAAGTTTAAATAATAAAATAAAGGACAAAAAGAGGCTTAACTTCTTATATTTAAAGAAGTATTATCATCCTCTATATATCATTCTTGTTTTATCTAGCCTCTAGCAACATTATTACTCTCAATCCTTCTTGTTCCAAAATACATGAAAAAAATAAGTTACCATTAATCTCTCCAACACTACTAGGAGTATGCTTCTAAAAATCAAATTGGATATTAAATCAAAAAAAAAAAAAAAAAAAAAAAAAAAAAAACCTCACTGGGTTCAGAATTATATATATATATATATATAACTATAACATGAGCAGAGTACAATCTCCCATCCACTACCTCCAATTCTCACTGTATTTGTCAAAATCTTAACTTTATAATGTCCTTATGAGCTTATCCTAAAAGAGTTGAACTGAAAGATTGTTAATCGTTAGAAAATTAATTCAATATTAGTTCAGATCAAGATCTGATTGAAGTAAACGAGCCAAATTATGAGCCAAAATTTTGCATCAATTTTTTTTTAGCCAATTTCGAGCCATACACGAATCAACTTGAACTGACTCAAGATTGACTCACAAAAAAATTTTTTTTTTGTTAATTTTTACAAATTATATGTAGTGCTTAGTAAAATTAAGCATAACAAGCTATAGGGCAATTTTGAGCTGGATTGGATTCAAAATAACTCAATTTGAGCCATCTTGATTCAATTTCGAGCCATATAGAACATAATTGAGCTGCCACAGGTCCAAATAGCTGAAATTTGAGCCAACTTGATTCAAATAAGCCGAGCTGGCTTGAAATCAAACGTAATAGGCCACGAGCCGATTTTAATCCAATCTCAATCCATTTGATTCAATTTCGAGCTGATCTCAACAGTACTCGAAATAAGCTCATGAAGAGGGAATCACATATTCAAGTCTACTACTACAGACCTCATGGCGGAGCTAGTTGCGTCTGCATTTTGTGAAAAAAACTAGGCTAGGATATTTTAATCAAGTCCAATCAAAATAGTTTTTTTTTTCTCATTGAGTTTATCTAAAATAAATAAAATACTTAACAAAATAAATTAAATATTCAGTTATTGTAATTTATTTATTATAAAATAAATTCAATAATTCTAAAAAATTACTCTGATTAAATCCAACTTAAAATATCCTCATTCATAGTCATTCCTATATTTCTATATCATTGTCGATTCATGGCAGAAATCGTTACTGTAAAAAAGTGGCCATGACATAAATTTTTGCAGTTGAACACGAGCGAGCCCAGGCTGAGCTTGTGTTTGGCTCGTTTGTATTTCGAGTTCAAAAAGTGTGTTCGTGTTCGGCTTGTTTGCTTAGGGAGCCGAACGCGAGCCGTTCACAAACAAAGAGTTATTTTGACAACCCTAATTACGTAGCCATAAGATGTTACGGATTGGGGTAAGATTTAAAACATCATTTGAATTTATTTTAATAATTTTTATTTTATTTTCTTCATTAATACTTTTAATACTTTTAATTAATTATAAATCTTTGTAGCCTTGCAGTCAATTAAATTTTTAAAACATACTACTCATCAAAGATATATATAATTGATTAGTAGTATTTCGAGCCAAAACGAACCGAACACGAGCTGTTCGCGAACAACGAGCCGTTTTGACAGCCCTAGTTAGTGCCAAGTTAATGCATTAGCACATGAAATTATTTGAAGAATTTACATGCATAACACACAAGTATCAACCTAACGCCCAAAATTAGATATTTATTCTTGTTAATACTTTAATGTCATAAATATATGCATGAAAAGATGCACTTCAATTTAAAAGGAATATGATTTATGATATGATGCTAAAAATATGAGTGATATGTATAATAATGATTTTGGTGTTAGAAATGCAAAAAATATGTCGTATATATGTAAATACCCCTAATTGGATATATACTTGTTACTGAGAAGTGCCCCATACATAACACCCGAAACATTGTTATTTATAAATCTAGCACCCCATTTCATCCATTTTTTAAATTCTCGCTCAAATATCAAAATTCGTCATACCAAATTTTAGGTAAATTTCTAAATACAAAAAAATTGGGCGGTATGTATGTAAATTTCACAACAACAACAGCAACAATAGCAATCCTTTATTCCACTAAGTGAGGTCTGTTATATGAATCCTTTCTCTTCATTGTGTCCTAGTGAGTGTCATACATTCATTTTAGTCAAACTACGATCATTTTTTATACAGTATTGCGAAGTCTTTACAGGTCTACCTCTACTTTTCTCAATATAAGTCGAATCTAAAAGATCTAATCTCCTAACCGAATCACCAGCCGTACGTAAATTTCCCTAAGAAAATAAAATTTATTATATGTTTTTTGGAAAGGAAATATTCAAAGTAGATCTTGAGCAGTAACTTTCAAAGCAGAACAGTACAAGCAAAACAAAAACCTTAACCAAATAAAACAAATACCCTAAAGCCAATGGCTAATAACAAGAGGAGTATAACATACAAAAATAAATTAGTAAAACACAGAGAAACAAATGCATTTAAGTTTAGGGTTATAGAACAGTACCACTTTTGAACCTTGCACTTTATAATTCACACAGAAAATAGCTTCCCCCAACGAAGTGCTGTAATCAAGTCATGGTTTTCCCAGGGCAAAGAATGGCTGAGAGCAGCATGTATGACCTGGAAATAAGGAAAGTTCAGAGCTCTGAAAGAGAGATGTTGAAGGCCTGTTTGGGACTCAGTCAAATTTTTTTTTTAATTTTAAATATTTACTTATTTAGAGTATTTTTTTATATATTTTTAATTTTTATTTTTAAAAGGAATCAACTTATTTAGAAAAATGCTCAAAATAATTTTTAGTTAGTTCGAGTATTTTTAAAGATGATTTAACATGTTTTAACATATTAAATATATTTTAATTTAAATAAAAAATAAATAAAAGAAAAGAAAATTTACATATACAACGCACAATTCTTATCTATTTACATATTTCACGCCCAAAATTTGATATTTACACTTAATAAATCATAAATCTATGCATGAAAATGTGTATTTCAGATTTTTTTAAAAGATAGTAATGATGGTATTTTTGATGTGATGTTAATAATTTGAGTGATATGCATGTAAATATGAATGTTTAAGTGCATTAGAATTGTGTGGTATGTAATTAACTTCCCTTAACAAAAGATTATAAGAAAAAAAAAATGGGGGCCTTTACATACATACCATGCAGTTCTTATGTATTTACATATCTAACACCTATACTTCAAAATATTTACATTCATAACACTCAAATCTCTAGCATCATATCAAAAATAGCACTTTACTAACTCTATTAAAGCCGAACACACCTTCTCAGGGATAGGTTTATAACATGTTGTAAATGTAAACATCAAACTTTCGGTTTAGATATGCAAATCCATAAGAATTATGTGGCACTCATGTAAATTTCCCCAAAGAACAAAATAAAAACAAATGGCTGGACTTACCTTTTATGATAAAAAATAATTACTCAGGGCAGAAACTGCTGATCCAGTTGTTGAGAAAGTTGAAGCCACGTCCGGATATTCTTTCCAAGCGACGCTATATCTGAGAGATGGATATAGCCATGTTTTTATGGTGTTGATGAATAACTGAGGGTTTGGGGATAGGAGGGCTTCCCAGTCCACCTGGACGCCGGGAGGGATACTCGCGGTTACTTCCATGTTGGTCGCGATGAATAATCCTAACATAACCGTCAACCCAACAACAGCAGACCCTCGAGTTAGTGGCTTGAAGTTTAACCTGCATGTTTGATTTGATTCAGGAAAAATTGTGATGATCTTGAAAAATGATATTTGTCGATTTTTCTATGATATTTTTTAGCGGAATAATCGTCTTGATATTTTGTTATAATGTTAATTTTTGGGTGCATTTTAAATATGAACCATCCAATTCCTACGTATTTGCATATATAACACCTAAACTTTACTTTTTACATTTATACCACCCAAATCTTTCATGTCACCTGAAAAATACCACTGTTTTAACTTTTAAAATGTGAAATGCACATTTTTTATGAATGGGTAAGATGTCATATATGCAAAAACTAAAGGTTAGGTGTTAGATATGTAAATACATAGGATTTAAGAGGTATGTATGTAAATCTTTCTTTTCATAAAAGAAATAAAAGAAAAAGGCTGCATCATATGATAAGAATTTTACCAGTAGTACGTCATTCGGAGGATTGCATCTTTTACATTCTCCAGCAAACTGAGATCATTTGAGCCATAGAGCTCATCACAATAGGCAGTGCATAGCTCCTGTATTTTGATAACAATCTCATAAGAAAAACAAAAGACGTCAAGGAAAAAAAAATAAAGGATAAATATGATAATTTAAAATGGAGAAAATTTCCTGTTCAGCTCTGGCCTCAGCATGAACAGCTGAATTATCAGGCAGAGAGAACAAGGAGGCATTACATAAATACCAACGAAATTCTTTATATATTTATATATTTAACCCTTAAACAATCATATTTACTTATATAAAATATAACCATTTAAGTCAAAAAAAAAAACAATTAATTTTCATTTATCTCAACTAAAATATACTATTTCATGCAAATGTTTTAATGTGATTCTAACACTGGATATTATATAAATAAATATAAAGATATAGGGGTGTCCGATATACATATACATAAGAATTTTGTGGCATGTATTTAAATCCCTAATCAAAAAATAAAAATTTACAAGCAGATACAAAAGAAATAGAATTCAAGCCATTCATACAGAAAAATATGACAATTTTAGTGAGTGCTGCCTCTGTGAGTCTCATATGAGGAATTGAAGGCTATCTTAACTGCTGGAGTCAAAGGGTACAGGAAGCGTAAACAAAACCCGACAGTATAAAAAGTTTATCAAACTCAAACAGATATCTAAAGTTGACTTAAATCCAAGGAGCATATGGAGCCTACCTCTCCAAATGATCTGCAAAGACCGAGGAACTCCGAGATTTATTTAAAGCGTACCCATATCTGAAGGGATACAAAACTTACTCAACTCTAGAGGCATGTTGGGATGGAAGCATAAGGAGTGTATTGTATTATTTTTGAAATAATACCAACCAATTTTTATGTATTTAAATATCTAACACCTGAATCTTATTTTTTTACATGTCTGCCGTCTGAATCTTTCATATCTCTTAAAAAATACAACTATTTTAACTTTTAAAAGTAGAATATACATTTCCATGCATAGGTGAAGTAGCATATATGTAAAAATTGAAATTTGGGTGTTAGACATGTAAATACATATATAGAAATAGGGTGGTATGTGTGCATGTAAATTTTCCATTATTTGTTCATGCATTTCATTTTTTTTTGTCAGTTTGAAGCAATCCAAATGCTAAAATTTTCAGAAATTTAAAATACCCCAAAATATTTGATTTCCCTCCAATTTAAAATTGCTCACATGGACCATTAGGCATTGCCCCCAACATAATATAAATGTATTTTTTATCTTGATCAGCAACATAAAACCAGAAGGAAAAAAATGGTTTTTATTTTTTAGCATATTTAGCTGGAGCCTACTGCTTCTCAAATTTTTAGAAACAGCAACAATAGTTAACATGATAAAGCTAAGGAAATCAGTTATATTACCATCAGCATCACCTATTATAACATTAAACCCTTGATAGTTGACTTCTAATTATTTTCCCAAACAAGGATTAGCAACATACATTTATACACGGATATAAGCTTAGAAATCAGTTTTTTTATTCCTTGAACCAACGATATGAGGAAAAAAAAATCAAAAACTAAATGGCCATTATTTAAAAGAGAAAAAAGCATAGTATGACGAGAATGGATGGAGCATATTTATATTCTAAAGATGCTATTCATAGATTAAACTAATGTAGATATGTTGTAAACCATCTTTGGGAGGAAAAAATCTTTCTTCCTTTCATTATTCACACATAAGGTCCATATATAGGAAAACCAATCCCTCCTAATTTACAATCTTACCAAATACCTAATCTAAATATGAAAAAGATATAATTATAAAATAAACATATAGAACATAAATAGAAAGAGAATAAAACAAATCAAAGAGTTTGCAAAATTGTCTTCCAATTCAATCATCCAAGATCTTGTAGGTGACTTGCCGGTCCAACCTTCTTGTACTTCCACACTCTCCCTCAAGATAGGTCATAGATATTATAGAGACCAAGTTTGGTATTGAACTCAGAAAAGGTATTTAAAGAGCTTTGGTGAAGACATCAACAACTTATTGGTGTGTTGGGATGTATTTTAACTGTATAAGTCGACCATTAACCTTTTCGAGATGAAGTGTCTATCAACATCAATGTGTTTGGTCCTGTCATGATGCACATGATTTTTAGCCATACTGGTAGCTGCTTGACTGTCACAAAATATTTGTATGGGTCTATTTGAGATACACCCCAATTCTATTAACAATTTCTGAATCCAGATCCCTTCACAAATTCCTAAGGAGAGTAACCTATACTCTGATTCTACATTACTTGTTACTTCTCCATGCAACTAGATTCCCCCATACATTGAAGCAATAACTTGTTATGGACCCTTTGTTAGTGAGTTCCCCAACCCAAATTTGCATCAGTGTAGACTTCTACCTCTCTGTCTTTAGTTTTCTAAAAAAATAATCCATAACTAGGAGTCTTCTTGAAAAACCTCATAATCTTGTAGATATCACCAAATGACCTTCATTTGGGTTATTTATGTGTTGACTCACAATATTGACGAAGCATAAAATATCTGCCCTAATATGTGTCAGATAGATGAGTTTCTTGCCGATCTTTGATATATTCCTTTATCCATAGATATTTCTTTTTTCTCCCCTATTAGACTTCTTGTTGAGATCCATTTAACTATTAGTAGGTTTGCATTCAATCATCCATGTCTCGTTTATGATATATTTTCTCTATGATATAACAATGTCTTTCTTGGACCTTGATATCTCCAAAAAATTTCTCATTGCTTCTAGGTTTTTGATTTCAAACTCAGTGAAAAACATTTTAAGAATTTTTCTTTCACCATCACCGGTAATAATTATATCATCCACATATACTATCAGTGTAATAATCATACTTTCCAAAGTATGATTTATGAACAGTGTATGATCGACTTGGCCTTGAGAATATCCATTATATCTCACAGTTTTAGCAAACCTTTCAAACAATGCCATTGATGATTACCTAAACCCATAGAAAGATTTCACGAGTTTTCATACTAGGTGTTCGTTGGAATCATTCTCAAGTCCTAGTAACATCACCATGTACACTTCTTTAAGATCCTAATTTAAAAAGTCATTTTTTATGTCTACTTAATGCAATCCCTACTCCTTGTTAACAACTACTAGAACTCCGATAGTGTTCAGTTTAGCAACTGGTGAAATATCTCCTGATAATCAACCCCATAAACTTGAGTGAAATATTTTGTAACCAGGCAAGCTTTGAATCTCTTATTACCACCACCAGCTCTGTACTTGATATTGAGCATCCATTCGCATCCAACTAACTTCTTATTATGAAGAAGTTTAGTAAGAATCCATGTGACATTAGTGCTTGAATCTCCTCTTCAACTGCTTTCCTCCACCTTGGATTTTCACGAGCTTCATGAATTAATGGATTTAAGAATCTGCACACTATCAATGTTAGATACAAAAGCTTTATAGGATGAGGATAGCTTCCAATAAACTACATACTTCTGAATTGTTAGTACAACTTTCATTATCATCAACACCAAGAAGTGTAAGGGGATAACTTATGAGTATAATACTCACTCGAAATTTTAGGTGAGTGGGACTCGAGTTTTATTTTGAACCAATTTGTCTTTGTAAGTTGTATTCCATATGCTAAAAGTTTTTCTACCTTCTTATATACACATAAAGTATTTTATTATAGACTTTATGTTGGGTTAGTTGGATATCCTCAAGAAGAATAAGAGAGCAAGGTTGAAGACAAGTAGGTTGTGAGGCAGTGAATGTGTCATCAAGTACATCCCAAAATTAATGTTCATTCGTACTCTCCAACTGAACATAAGATTTGAGATAGTATGATTGATTCTCAAAAAATGTAACATCCATGGATTCGTAATATTTTCTGATAGCATGTGAGTAACACATAACCCTTTTTGTAGAATGCATACCCAAAGAAAATACATTTGATAGATTTAGGGCCAAGTTTTGTTAAATAGATGCGAACAAAGTATACACATCCAAATATTTTAAGTGGTATAGTAGAAGTGAAAGCTCTGATGTGAGGGTAGGAATCAATAAAGATATGAAGCAGTGTTCTGAAGTTAAATATCTGACTAAGCATTCGATTGATAAGGTATGTTGCAATAAGAACTGCTTCCCAACAGAAATATTTTAGAACTTGATGAGAAATCATAGTTGAGTGGGATACCTTAAGAAGATACATGTTCTTTCTCTCAATTAACCCATTTTGTTGTAGGGTATTAATACATGAACTCACATAAATGATTTCATTTTTTTGAAAGATAGGATCCAATAACATAGTTAAAATCTTCATTTGTATTATCAGTTTTGAGGATTTGAATTTTGTATTGAAATTTAGCCTGGATAGTCATGTAATTGAAGGTTTGAAAGATTTGGTTGTTTAAAAATTCTCCTTCATTAAAAATGCCCTAGTAGTTCTAGTATGATCGTCAATAAATGAGACAAATCATCAAGCCCTACTTAGGATTATTACTTTTGAAGGTCCCCAAATATCATTGAGAACAATGAGAAAAGGGTGTGAGGGTTTGTACAGGTCATAGGATAAGCATTTCTAGCGTGTTTGACAAATTGATAAATCCTACATTGAAAAGAACTAGATTTTTTGTTGATAAACAAATAAATATACAACTTTACAACATAATTGAGATTATGATAACCAAGATGACAATGCCATAATATGACTTTATTTTCGACATACAGACTCAACATACTCAGAGATTTGAGAAAAAGATGGAGGTGGGATCACTTGTTTGTTTAGAGAGAGACTTTTCTTGAGTAGGTATAAGCCTTGATGCATTTAAACACTGCCAATCATATTTTTCAAATTCACTACCTAAAATTCACAAGATTTTGCAAGGAATTTTGTTACACATTTCATATCATGAGTAAGATTACTAATTGAAGTTAAATTATAGTCCAACTGTGGAAGATTACTAATTGAAGTTAAATTATAGTCCAACCGTGGAACACACAAAAGAAAGGAAAGAGTAATATCCTGAGAGAGCTCCATAACTCTTTTTCCAACAATTTTTTAGTGTGATCCATCTGCAAGTTTGATAGATCAAGATGTAGAAATCTCTTGATAGTTGACTAAAATATTGATGCCTCTAGACTTGATCAGAAGTTCTTGAATCCATGACTCAAATTCTAAATCTCCTAGTGCTGACAAGATGAGAGAAGAAAATATTAAATTGGTATGTCATGAGGCTGCGGTGCTGTTCCAAATTGCCCCTAAGGAGTTTTTCAGTACTTCAAGTTGTTCCTTTTGCATTAGCCAACCCTTCGGATGTGGAAGCAACATTAACCTTATTCTCTTGATCTTTCCTTCTATGACAAGGTTTTCAATCTGTAGGCTTTCCATCGATTTTCCAACATTTATCTTTAAGATGCTCAAATTTCTTGCAATAGTCACATGCGAAACATTTCTTCTTGAGTCGTGTCATCGGAAAAAATATGAGTACATAGAGTCAAGCTTTCAGTACTGGTAAACTCTCACTTCCAGTTATCATACACTTTTTTCTACTCAAAAATTTCATGGGTAGATGGAAGAGGCTTTATTCTTATGATCCTCCCTCTCACTTCATCCAATTCCTTGGTTAGTCCCCTAGAAATTTAATAATTCTCTTCTTCTCAATGATGAACTAAAACATTACAACACCGTGTAGACATTTCCACACATGTATCAAATATATCCAATTGTAGCCAATGCGTTATCAAGGTGTTTCAAAATATTGGCTGACACTTAGCTCTCCTTGATGAAGACCATGAAGTTTAGTTTCGATCTCAAACAACTCCGCAATATTCAGAGTGTTGGAATATGTTTCTCTTACAACCTCCCAGATTTCTTTGGCAATTTTGTTAAGCAAAAAATTTTATCCTATTATAGTGGTTTTGAATCTTCCATGTGCGATGGTTAGGATTAATGAGCTCAAGAACTGTGCAATTTCTTATGAGATATTCCTCTTTTCCTTATCCAAAAATGTACATAAGCACACGTTGAGACCATTATAGCCATTAAGTTTATGATTTGTAATCAAGGTAGAAAGTTCAGGAACTGTTCGGACATAATTCCTGATCTTCTGATTCATATTTGAACTCCCTAATAGAACTCAACATCTTTATCCCGTGCTTGGTCTTCATAAAACCTGTGCATATTTGGGCTACTGCTTGTTGCAAGAAGAAAGTTAGTTGTGCTTCTGCAGGAGGTTGGCTGGACGTTGGAAGTTGGCTGCAGCTGGCTATAGAATCGGCCACTATCGTTGCTACTGCTGCTGCCAACATAAAGAAAGTAGGCTGTTGCAGAGAACTTAGGAGGATTACAGCGTAGTAGGGCCTGTAGCAGGGATGATTATTGCTGCAGGAAGAATCACGGTGGAAAGAACTAAACAGAGAAGGGCCTGCAGGGAGAATCCGATGGATGAGGACCTGAAACAGGGAGGATTCTAGCTGTAAGGAGGATTCCACCGGCACAGATGAACAGAGAAGGGCCTACAGGAAGAGTACCGACTGCAGGGAAGAGTGAGTGAGGGCTTGCAAGCCGTCTAAGAAGATTTCTGGCGGCTGCTGCAGGAGTTCCTACGGTAGGAGGAAGCTGGGTTTCCGACAGCTGTTCAAAGATTTGAGACCATGTTATAAACCAACTTTGGGATGAAAAAAACTCCTTTCTTCCTTCAATTATTCATACATATATACAAATATAGGGAAGCCGGTCCCTCCTAATTTATAATCTTATCAATTATATCTAATTTAAATATGGAAAGGAAATAAGTTTGAAAAAAACAAAAAAAACACAAATAAGAAAAGAATAAAACTAATCAAGGAGTTTCCGAAATTGTCTTCCAATTCAATTCTTCAAGATCTTGCAGGTGGCTGGCCGATCCAACTTCCTGAACTTCCACAAGATATATAATTTTTTATAGACATCTAACTTGTACTTTAGATTTGTGATGGAAGTTCTATTTACCATGACAGAATAAAGTTAACGAATTTTCGATATAAAATCTACGTCATTCTATCAACAAAGGCAATATACCTCCCATGCTGCTTCCATTTCTGTATCATAATCTTCCCATCTAGAAGAACTTGATGGTGTTTGAATCGTAAAATCAAATCCCTTATTTCCCCTGCATATTATCTATAATTATAAATCAGAAAAAAAGCGAGTAATACTTTGTAAGAACAGTAAGTTTTCTCAAGGAATTACATCCTCCGAATGCTAATCTGTGTTCCATCAAGCTGCTTCCTGTAAAAAAAAAGGATAATATTATAACACAAATCTGAAATGATTTTACACTTAAGCGCGTACTGAATAATAATTGCAACCATAGTAGCATAAGGCTTGTTCGACACCACTATTGTTTTTTGATTTTATTTTAAAAATAAATTTGTTCAGTACATTTTTTATATTTTTTTATTTTTAAAAACAATAAGTTTATTTTTAAAAGTACTCGAAACATCTAAATGACATTTGGAGTGTTTTTAAAATAAATAGATATGTTATACCATACTCAACATATTTTATTTTAATTCAAAACATAAAGAAAACAAAATAAAAATTTTAAAAAAACATCAAAAGTGATCCCAATGGCCCCCTAAGTTGGTGATATGTCATGAGAATATATGATGAAGGTTAACAGCTTCAGTTAAGTAAAAAAGGACTACCCCTCAAAGGCTGCGCTGTCGCACATAGTAGCAACCCAGAAACTTTTGCCAACAATGCCATAAAGGTCCGAACAGGATTCAACATGTGCTATCTGTGAATGAAATATCTTTCAACTCATTGGCTTAAAAGAATATGTAAACCCCATGATCAAGATATATAGGAATTAAATGACAAACAGAAGTCTTTCTTCTAATAGAATGAAAACAATCACCAAAATAACAATATTTCATGAATTATCATTTAAGTATACCTGCCACAAAATTTAACAAAAAAAAAAAAAAAAAAAAAACAAAATCTCATTAAGGCAATCAAATGAAGGATTGCTACATGCTTTAGGCAAGAACACAAAAGTATCAACAAATGAAATCAATTCTGTCCACCATCTGAAAATTAGGGAAGCCATGGGTTAGAGTAAATGTAGCAAACATGAATATATAAAGAGCTCAAGTCAAGAAAAGATTACTAATACGACAATTTATAGGATATGAAAAACACGGTTAATGCAATTAAGAAAATAAAAAAAAACAAAAATCAATTCTTGACATGTAACCGTGGTTTTAACATTACAGATAAGGGAAGATTTTGATAATCATCATTATAAAGATATCAAATATAATTAAGTACTTCAAATAATCACAATTAACCATAACTCAACACTAGAGGTTAGCTTTATGAGTCTTTCTCCCTTTACTCCAATTGAGTGATAATAGCCCAAACCTCCCATCATCATCATCATCAACACCAGCTTTATACCGATTTTGGGGTCAATGACACAGTCAATGTTATGTGATTTTACCTGCATGTAATCATTCTTTTACTTATTATTTCATCTCTTTTATCATGATTTTATGCTTGTGGAAGGTTTTTTGTGCCATTTTGCAGATTAAATGTGTCAAACACGCAAAACAGAGTCAAAACAAGTGAAAGTTGTTGTTCGACATAACCTTGCCAAAACTAGCGTGACCACACCAGTTTCGGGACCACGCCGGTCTCGGGTGTGGTCACGCTGACAGACCGACAAATCTCATTTTGAAGATTGTTTCATGCTGATTTTTATTGGATCTTTAAAGGAGGCATCTTGGACACCAAAATTGAAGAGGCTTCTACCTTTCTCTCTTTGTATTTTTTTATGTTTTCGGAGAGGTTATTGTATGAGAGAGAAGTTGGCTGCTGTTGACGAGAGAACCAATCGTTTTGAAAATATTTCACTTTTCAGTTTTTCTTGCAAAAATGGCTTTGATGGATGTATTTTCGGTGTTCTTTCTAACATGCGTAACTAAACTCTTTTTCGCACCTCTGTGCTTATGGGATGTGGTTTTGTGATTTTCTCATATGATTTCTTTCTTTTTATCGTTTTCCTGAGAAATCAAGACTTTTCGTTGTTATGTTAACCATATATTATCAATTACTCCTGATAAAATCAATTAGGATGTTAACATATTTCGTGATCTATGACTCCTACTTGTTGCACAAAGAAATGAAATGGTTAACCACATAATCTGGATAATAATAGACATATTTTATCCGGGCTTTGCAACCTAGAAAGAGGATCACAATAAATCCACGAGATGCCATAGAGATTGAGAAAGCCTCATCTTCATAGATCCTAGTCTTCTTTTGACCTAGACATAGACATAAGGACTTTATATCCTTGTTGACAATAATCACACAAAGTAAAGTCTAGAAAAACCATAAATCGCCACATTGATGAAGTCACAGAGGCGCGAGCCTCACATACCTTGAAGAATAGTAAAATTTATTTACTGTTGTTTTCCATTTTTTTTTAACGCAAAATCTTTTGTTTTTGCTTTTAAGTAGAATTTTAGGAAATCATCTCCTATTTGATTAAACTATACTATGTTTAAGAGTTTAGTAAACTAGAGATTCGTCCATCAGATAAGTTCTTAGCTCTTTCCTCATGAGATCGACACACGATACTCTTTAAGCACATTATTACTTGACACGTTTACTTGCATTGTGGACCAACTTACTTCGCGGTAAATTTTGGCGTGTCAAATCAACAATATGAATCATTATTTTTTAATTGCTCATTTTGAGTGTTATCTAAGGTAGAAAATCTATTCTTCAAGTATAAAAATGAACTATTATCCATGTAACCAAGGCCCATCCCTTTTCTTTTCAAATCCAAGATTAATTTTATCAAAATTAATTTTATCAACTTATTTAACATGCTTGCATTGACACTTAATGAGACACAAAAGAGAAAAAAAGATTCATGCAATCGACCCCACTTATTGAGAAAAAAAATGCTTCTTATTGTTTTTGTATTTAACACGGTTGTACACTCAAATGACCTGCATCATACGCATGACTAGATAACTCGCAAGCAAGACCCACAAATGCGTTAGGATCGGATGCATTCCAGGAAGTAATTTGGCAAACTCAACTCAGCTTGCCTTAGATACTTCTAACTCGCTAATTCGGGCAAGGGGTTCGCTCAACAACCAACTTGAGCGCGATGAGTTACTGAGTTGAGCCTCTTTTCACAACTCTCCCTTGCATCCGAGACTCCATACAAGCTACAAGAGACGGCATGTCCGCACAAGCCATAGAAGACAACATAGCCCCGCCATATACGGAGACATGGGATGCAACATGGTCTCATATGCTGATATGTACTTTCATGTATTTTTCATTATATTTTGTCACATCTTGTAATAAAATCAAGAACAGCCCAAAATCTATAAATAAGGGATAGACAATTATACTAACGTAGGACATAAGAAGGCCATTCACTGTTTAGCTCCCTCTTGCTCACTTTCTTCTTGTTTCTCTTACACTCCAGCCTTTTGTGTTCCAGCCTAGGCGTTGTGTTCATAGATAACTTGGGATTCAACGATGGGTTGTTTCTATCATTTATTTTGCTTATCCAAACCATTTAACTTTATTTTCTGTAACCTTGGTTTCAATAAATACAATTCCAAACTTTTACCTAATATAACTATTCATTAATTTAATTTGGGGCATTTAAATACATACCACAAAATTCTTATGAAATAACATATCAAGCACCTACACTTTGACTTTTACATTTACAACACTTCAATCATTCATCATCACATCAAAATTACCACTATTACCAACTTTATAAAGTGAAATAACAACTTTCATGCACATGTAAAGTGTTATGAATATAAAAATTAAAGTTTAGCTATTAGATATGTAAATACAAAAATAATGTGTTATGCAGGTAAACCTTTCTTTATCTTGTCTAGTTTTGTCACACATCCAAATTAACATTCTCATTTTTACTAGATACCAATGATTCTTTTCAACAAAGATTCAAATCTATACACCATCACCAACTTAATTAAGGTTACATAAATTTACCTTTAAGCCTCTCAATGATATCCTCTTCGCCTAAATACTTCGAGAAGGTTTTCTAATTTAATCACCTAATATTAGCACTAGAAGTTATATTGTCATCTATGCTACACAAATCTTTCACACCTGTGTATCTTCTTAACTTCTAAAAATGTTGAATGATGATTATTAACATTACACCCAATAAAATTATATATCATACACTCAATTTTTATTCTACTAATTATAAGTCTTTATGACACGGAATTCGTACTGTAGCTGCCAAGTACTGCGGGATTTCGCAATCACGGGGATGGACAGAAAGAGTCATGTTTTCCTTTCTTATACATTCTTTCCTATCATTCTTCATTTCTTTTTAGTCCTCTCTCTCTCTCTTACTGTAATCATTGTAAACTGATTGGTCACACACATGCCAAATGTTTTAGGCTTCATCCACATTTGAGATCCAACCTTCCTGTGCATTTGGATTCTGCAATTCCTAACAACACCCAAGTGAAGGAAAGTATAGCAGAAACTGAAGATCTTCCATAAATGTTGAATGAAAATTTGTCTCATCAGGCTATTCCTCATCAACCAGTTCCGCAGCTACTTCCCACTGTTGTTGAGATAGTCTTCCTCAGATCATAAATACTACGAATTTGGTTGTAACGGATGCTTGCCAATGTGTTTTGGAATCACCTATCGCGGGAGAAGAGGGTAATCAAGCCCTGGAGGAGCGTCATGATCAAGTTGTGCTGCATGCTGAGACTGCTCAACAATTTACGGATCAACAAACCCCCCAGAGTGAGCACTCCATCGAAGATCCACAAATATATCAAATGGGATAAACACTGACAGATGAATGAAAAGTTTACAAATCTAGGAAGAAGGAAAAGGAATGCTAGAACTCAGGAATTTTCAGGATGACTGTTTGATAGTTTCAGGTGGAAGCCCACATGTCAGTTTGGTATTAGACTCTCTCCTTAGAACCAAGGGGGGGGGGGGGGGGGGGGAGGAGCGGAG
>NW_018164973.1:625472-648259 GCF_001263595.1 Phalaenopsis equestris | reverse complement strand
TATATATATTTATTTGAAAGCCCAAAAAGGTTAATGTTTTAAATAGAAAGAAACATACAGATACAATGTGTGGGAGGGCCCAAGCATGACACCCTGCCCAAACAAAAAATCACAAAAAGTTTCAAAACTAGAAAAAATAGAAAATACAATAGATACTTAAATAAAAACTCTAACAGTGTCGAAATACATAGTATCAGGCGGCTAGAGAGCGACCTAATTTGGTTTTGCCTCTGTCTCTAGTTCTAGGGAAGGAGCAAGCTAATAAGTTGGTAAGATGATTGTCATTGTCAGTAGTAACTAATGTATCATCCAATATGTTCCCGAATTAGAGTCGGCCTCCATTCTTCTTCTTCCTCCCGGGAAGAATCAGTCTGATAGGGTGGTAGAGTTGAAGTAGAAGGAATACCAACCATAGTACCCACAATAGGTTCTAGTATATGTGGAGTATGACTTGCCTCTACTATATATATATATTGTATTAAGGTTTGAAATTCAATTTTTAGCATGTTTGTCTAGGACAACCGACGACATCTGCTTCTCTTTTCGAAGGCTGCATTCGAGGGAATGAGTGGTGCCCTGGCTATATCTCTTCCCCGGGGTGATGTTTACCTTCTCCATTCCTTTCCACATTCTCCACATTGCTTCCGACCGCCCTCCATTGCTGCAACCGTCCTCAAACAACTGCACCTTGTTGTTTTCCATGCAGCTTCCTCAATCCAACCGCTTGTCTTCACTGCCGCCACTCCGAACAACAATCCTCTTGCTGTCCTGCAGTCCCCCGCATCTCCTTTCGCTTCAACCGACATTCCCTCTCATTGCAGCCACCCAAAAACAATCTTTTCCTGTTGTTTTTGTTGTTCCAGCCACCTAGCCATCCATTCCTCTCCTTCCATCTTGCTGCCCTTGTCGTACCTCCTCTTCACTGCTGCATTCTGCATCCTTCATTTTCACCATGCCTTCCAGCCTTCACCTACACTTTGCTACCTTGCCGGAGGGTCAAAGCCAATCACTACCATACCCCGAGATCCACCCTAGTTAGAATATTAGTATCGTGCTCATTGCTATTTCAAGTTTTTGGGCATTGTGTGTTGTAATTTCCCTTTCAAGTATTTTTTTGTAATAACCCATTTCTTTCAGTAAATATATTTGTTTTTTCTTTTTCTTTTGTGAACCAGAGGCTACGAGGAGTGGAGGAGAAAGCGTAGGGAAGATGATAGGGGAAGAAACAACACCACCTTCAAACAGAATACAACCGAAGCACCATCACCTCCTAGGATACAATACTAAAAGAAGGAGAACAACTCTACAAAGAAATCTGAAATCAACACAACAAAAGCTAACCCTAACAAGAAAAAAAGACATATATAATAGCTAATAGATAAAATAGGAAGGGAGGAAGGAGGAAAAAGCGGTAATAGGGAAATAGGGAAGGCTGGGAAAGGAATGTAGCGGAAGGAGGAGGTGTGAGCAACAATCCTGCGTTTAGAAGGCCGACCAGTCTAACAGAACTGCAAAAAGCTGGACCAGATCCTCCAAGACTGGCTCGTGTCCCACTTGCATCTTGCTCGCCTCTCACGTTTCGCGCGCATCTCAGCCCCGAGTCACACACCTTTATGCCTTATAGCACACAAACAATTATAGTAATTCTCTTCATAAATTTATTTAACTCATCACACATTTAAGTTTAACTCAACCAAAAGGTTTTTATCTTGCCTCTCTTAAGAATCAATTTTGAAAAATTAATAATGCCTCACCTTTCAAATCCAACATCTTATCTTAGGGCCATAATTTTTTAAATTATTTTTATACCCTTAAAATATATATACATAACTACAACGAAATGTTATGGTATCAAGTTTTCTATTGAAATTGTTTTAGAATATTTACAAAGGTTTTCCTTCCTTCAGATAGAGAAGAAATCTATTTGTGACTTGGTGACTCCACTTTTATAGGGAACTAAGTTTTCTTCTCATTTCTTGGAGTATTGGTTCAACATTAGAAAATCACAGGATATTGCTAAATCAAGAGTCTAAACTTTAATATACACAAACCTTCTTGCACAATTTCTAGTTTCCCTTTTCTATCTCATTCCTTCTACATTGGTTCAATTTACCTATCTTACTAGTGCATCTTCTACCCATCATTATACAAATCCAAATCATTTAAAGGGTTATCTGGTTCAATGTTATGTAGATAATAGTGCTATCTAGACAAAAAAAAAATAATTTAGGGTGCATTTGGTTGCTTGTAGAAAGAGTATGTGTTCTGAAAATGATTATTTTATTTCCACTCATTTTGCCACTAAAATCATTATAATTACATTCACAAAAATTTTAAATGGATTTGTGTTGGCTTAAAGTACCTATTGATTTCTAAACTGTCATTTTTTTAATTCTAACTTCAAGCAAACAGATGGGGCCATAAATAACATTATTATCTACCAAAAATAGTGTATTTGGTTCAATATTATTTTACTGAAATTAAATTATGTTATCTAAGAAAGATCAAATATGATTATGAACTTTCTTTTCATTTGTAAATGAAAAGAAAGTTCATAATCATAATTGATCTTTCTTAGATAACATAATTTAATTTCAGTAAAATAATATTGAACCAAATACACTATTTTTGATAGATAACAATGTTATTTATGGCCCGATCTGTTCGCTTGAAGTTATAAAACATGTTTTAAAAAATGATAATTTAGAAATCAATATGTACTTTAAGCCAACACAAATCCATTTAAAATTTTTGTGAATGTAATTACAATGATTTTAGCGGCAAAATGAGTGGAAATACAATAATCGTTTTCAGAACACACACTAAATAGGACGCAATGGAGAAAAATGATTCATTTAGCCGACCCCACGTAGTGGGATTAAGGGTTAGTTGTTGTTGTTGTTGTTGTTGTTGATAGTGTGACATCTAGATGTCGGTATATTTGATTGATCTCAAAATAGGACTTACATGTTACAATTATTTAAAGATACCATTAAAACAAATAATTGGCTTCTGTTAGTAACATAACGTTAGGTAACTAATATCAGCAAACCAAAGAGTCACAATTGCAATTTACATGGAGTGCTACTTCATATCCACTTATAAATTAAAACAAATTAAAGCAAGTTAAACGTCAAGACAAAGCTGTTGCAAACTAAGTGTTTTTACTTATCCGGGAATGACGAACAAGTTGAACACCCTAAACATAAATTGTAAAAAGGTCTTACTTTTTCAAGTGTATTAGCTTCAGAGACATGAAAAATTTTATCATCAACATGCACGTACTTCAAATCCCTTATGATAGACTTTGCAACATCCAGGGTCCTGCATTAATGGAAAGATTATGGCACTACTCTTAAGAAGCCTTTTTAATATTTAAAAAGATTCATTATTACACCTCAGATTCATTGGAAAATAGCGGACAATTTTTGCTTGGCCTTGCAGAATTGGAGTCTGATGACTAAATCCAGTATCAGCCTCTTCACTGCAATTAAGTTTGATTAAGAAAACAAATTGTATAAGAGAACAGTAGAATCACTTAACAAATAATTTCATATGAGAATGAAGTAAATAAGAGAAAAAGAGAGAGAGGATCCTTATTGTTGAATGAGAAAAAAATTGAATCTTTCAGTAAACATGAAATGCCCAATCCCTGCCCACAGCCTCTTTTAGAAAATGAAACTTTTAGGAAAGCAACTGATGGAGCCATAGATAAAAGAATCGAAGATGCCCTCCACCTGCACAAGTTACCTTGATCTCACCTGGGTGACTAGTCTCCTGTGTACTTGTTCTTGCCTATAATGATTGCCTTTGGTTTGTCTGCAACCCTATCTCTATTTTCCTTTGCGCAGGAAGATACCACCATAGGCATCCATTTCTCTCACTGAACCTTGCCACTACTTAAGGTAGAATCTTTCTAAATGATTTGAATTCTTTCTCATTTAGCCCAACTTTAACTCACACAATATCATGGATTTTCAGTCCTCTAAACTATTTGAAAACATCCACCATCAGTATCACAATCAAATTCAATGGTATCAATTACCAATTGTGATCAAGCACCTTTCATTCTCTTGTTAGTTCACACACAAACCCTCTCATCGAGATGCATCTCCTGCGGCTCACAATGAAAGAGCCAAAATTTTCAAATGATGAGCATCTTATTATGATTTTCTTGATTGGACGCTCAATAGTCTCAAACTTTCCATTTCTTAAATGGACATATTTCATGAGATTTCAAAAAAAAAAAAAAAAAGAAAAAAAGAAAAAAAAGGAAAGGAAAGGAATTTTCTCCAGTCCACTTATTCCAAGAAAATAATATTACCAATGCATGTACATTGTACTTGACTTAGCTAGTCTACATCATAATGATTAGTTCATTTAGAACTATTGTAGCATCCTAAAACTTAAGTGCGAAAACATTTACCATAAATCCAAATGTCTAATAACAAAAAAATGTGGAACCTCCAGTTGCAACATTTCTCTTTGAACGTCATCCATAGTCTTAGATGATGGCAGATTCTATGAATCCCAATCTACAAATAGTTTTTCTCATGTTCCTTAAAACATCAGAGACATTGTCTCCCTCTCCATCGATTTATAATTAGACTATTTTCAATTTCAAGCATTATGATGGTTGTGGAGGCCAGATTGAAGACTATTGTGGAAGTAGAGGAAAGCCCTTCTATTCTTACTCTCACTATAGTTGTATTAATCATCCTTCGGAACAATGTTACGTCAAATAATGATATCTACCTACTTTTGATCAAGAAATCAGTTGACTTGTCAAGAAGATGCATCAGACAATTCTAATAAGTTTGCAATGTTGTCAAATGTAATCCCAAAAGGACTGGTACCGTGATAAGAGAAGTTTGCCAAAACTGAGAAGAATAGAAGAGATTAAGAGGAACTCAGAAAAGATCTTTCTAAGATTATCTAGAGAGTTGAGTGACTTTGAGAACAAGAAAACATTAGTTAAGTAGTTATAATGACAGCTTGGCTCCATTATCCAAGAAAAGGCAATGTCCTATCCTGGTAATTTAACACAGCTATAATCATTATTTCTTATAATATATTCATTCTAAAGTTGACGTGGTATTAGCTTTTATTTATAATCAGCATTCTCTGTCTATATAAATGTTTGTTGCTGAAGAAAAAGGGATTGTTGCATAAAGAGAGGAAAAAGTACTACTCTAGGAGATTGAGAGAAGTAGGATTAGAGAAAAGACAGACATTCAAAGTAAGTTTCTTCTTACTCTGTATTTTACCTAGTTTTCTAAATTTTTTTCCTACCAAATTAGCAAATCCAGATTAAAGCTATTCAGCTAGCTCAACCTGTTGGTTAGATTTATTATCAGTGCCTAGTGAGATTTTTGAGTCAAGTTGTTATAGAACACTGGGTTTAGAAGAAGCTTGGCGCGTGGTGTTAACGAAAAATAGCTACAAGAAAACTGAAAAATTGCTCTTTGCCCTAAATCTTCAGGAGGAAGACAGAAAACCATTGTCATCATCATCACAAGGAGAAAACAGGTGACTTAGCCATCCAAGTTGCACTGCTTCTGTGGGTCATCCCGACGGATGCAAAGCTCCCAAAGTTCCATTATTTGCAGATTCTGCGATCGTGAGAGACAGGACCGAGAGCATCTCTATTATTTTGTTTCTATTTCATTTTCTTTTCTTTTCTTCATTTCCTACAATTCGATGTTTTTTCTCTTTTTTGTTCTTACATATTTCTCAAATTTCTAATTACGTATTTCCTATTAGGAAAATCTTATATGTATTGGGCTGTTTGGAATTTTAGTTTTACTGATTTTATGAATTGAGACTTCTCTTTGATTTTCTGCTCTTTAGAGTACAAGTGGTGTGTCTGTAGCTTGCCCAATAATAGGAGATGGAATCCCCTCACCGTCCACCCACAGTTTGCTAGCTGTTTTCAGTCGATGAGCCGTCAGACTCACCGCCCCCTGCTGTTTACAGTAGGAAACAGACGTTTTCCAGCTTCTTGCTCACTGTCCTGCTCCTGCCACAATGATTTTCAGCCACCATCCATTCTCACACTCCCACTATCCATCCTACAACTTCCCTAACTCCTCGTGTTCTATCACACCTTCTAATAACCCTTGAACGATGCATTTGGTATCAGAGTCAGTCGGAGTCTCGCTCAGAAGAACAAGATGCTATGTTGCCAAGAAGAAATACTCATCGAGGCGCTCTGAAAACAACTATGGAGGACATAACAACAAGAAATCCTTCAATTATAGCAGAGGTTCGCTGATTTTGAAAGAATGCAGTATGGGGAAGTCACTAACAACAACAATGGTGACCACCCAGATAAAGAAGATGAATGAAACACTTTCTACCAAGAAGCTTCAAGTGAAAGAGAGCCAACGTCGTGTCGATTCAGCATTAACCACGACTTAAAAGACACATTTTATTGCTGATTGCAAAATAGTATAAGGACGACTCGACAACAACAACAAAGTGTAGATAACAAGGCGAATGCCAAAATAAAAAAGCAAACATAAATAACAAAAGACAGAAACAACTCTTTCTATCAAGGCGACAGATCTGGCGGGGGGGTGAAGAGGAGTTTACTTGAGCGGTTGCGTGAGACGTCGGGGAAGAGGCGTTTTGGTTGTTTGGGGGGGGTTGCGGGCAATTGGTGGTTGGCGGCCTACTGGTGGCTGTAGGAAGAGTTAGCAGTGACTAGAATTGAAAAGAGGTGATCTACCCACTAGGGTGTGAATGTCAGGTTTAGCGACCCAAATTTTTTTTTCTTTTTGTATCAGAGCTAGTTCAACCCTAGTCCTACCCTAGAATTCTGTTGTATCCGCTTTCACACAAGCCACCCAACTTTTTTTCCTCTTCCTTCCCTTTCTTTTCTTGTCTTCTCCTCCTTTTTCTCGTTTCTTTCCTTCCATCATCCCCTTTCGAATCAAACCCCAGTCATGCTGACGCACAATACGTGCCAAATCTAACTCGCGAAGAAATACATCAGGAGATCTGCTGCTTGCAACAACAAATGGCTGAGTTGGACAATAGGACCCAAGGCGACGTTACCCTCGACCGCAATCTCGAGAGTGGAAGAGGAGATCGCAACGCCGATATGAATCCGTATCACCGTGAAGACATCAATGACGATGAATATCAACCACGCTGCTTCGGAATTTACTATCAAAGGAAACCACGAGAGGAGCCCACATTTGGCGCACACCGAGACTTCGACATCAAGACGAACTAACCGGAGTTTGATGGAGGCATGGATCCCGATGACTTCATTGAGTGGTTGCAAGCGGTTGAACGCATCTTTGAATATAAGGAGTTACCTGAGAATAACAGGATTAGTCGCTATCAAATTGAGAAAAGCACCTCATTATGGTGAAAAAAACTGCAGCGACAACGAAGAAGAGATGATATTGACAAGATAACCCAGTGGGCAAACATGAAAAAAACTATGCAGGAGAAATACCTACTACCCCATTACCGCCAGGAGATGTTTCTTAGACTCTACAACCTGCATCAGTGAGATATTTCAGTCGAGGAGTTCACGATTTAGTTTAACCAATTACAAATGAAGAGCGAGTTAGTCGAGCAAGAGGAACACACGGTCGCCCGTTACTTGGCAGTCCTGAAGCCCACCATTAACAATTTTGTTCAACTACAACCCTACTGGACGTTGGGCGATGTCCAAACCCTAGCCTTAAAAGTAGAAAGGCAAAAGCAAGCCAGATCACAATCCTACTTCCAACAGTAGTCCACATTCAAGCCATCACCTACAACCACACCTTTTGACAAGACAACCAAATCAGGAAACGCCGAGTCGGGGAGCGAGAAGACCACTTTGAGCGATAGTCATCTGACACAGTTCCTTCCCGAAAATGCTTTAGGTGCTACGACTTCGGCCACATCGCCGCCAACTATCCCACATATCGTGTTGTCTTGTTCACGGATGAAGGCGTCGTCGACAAAATCGAGGAAGCAACGTCGAAGGATAGTTCAGAAGAAGCACTTCAACTTTCTAGAGATGAAGCAAAAATATTGGCTATATAGAGGGTCCTACAGTCAAAACCAAAAGGAGACCCGTTATGGCCGAGGCACATCTTTCGCACCACTTGTACGGTGAAAAGCAAAGGCTGCAGTTTGACCATCAATGGTGAAAGTTGCACGTGTCCACGCTAATGGTGAATACGTTGGCATTAACTACACAAAAATATTTGTGATCCTGTTCTCTCACCTGGCTGGAAAAGTGGAAAGAGATACATGTAGATCAGTAAATGTTTAGTCAAATTCTCAATTAGCGATAAACTACAAGAGCATGTCTGATGTAATGAAGTTCTAGTGGACGCATGCCACATTCAACTAGGGAGACTATGACAGTTCGACCATAAAACTAAGCACGACAGCTTCAAAAACATCTACACGTTTAAGATGGATGTAAAGCACATCATGTTGTTACCTGTCAAGAATGTGAGAGGTGTGATCAATACAAATGATGCGTTAGTCTCACGGGCCACAATCCTGCAGTAAATTCGAGACGCGCCAAAGGCAATTGCATTAATCCTCCTAGAAGGTACCAACGAGAGATACCAGCACGTCACAAACTGCTACTATATAAGTTATGGGACATAATGACCGACATCTTTCCAGACGGATAATCACCACCGAGGGACATCCAACACACCACAGACCTCATATCAGGATCAACATTACCAAATTGACCCGCCTACAAATTGCGAACCGCAGAGTATGAGGAGCTAGTGCAGAATCTCGTTCCAACCGAGAGGGCACCAGTCCACATGTTGTTCCCACCCTCATGGTCCCAAGATGGACGGTTCATGGCGGATTTGTATTGAAAACCACGCCATTAACAAAATTGCCATCAAATATCAATTTCCAATACCATACCTCGATGATCTCTTAGATAAGTTACATGGAGCCACCGTCTTCTCTAAGATCGACTTGCATAATGGATATCATTAGATACGAATGCAGTCAGAAAACAAGTGGAAGACCGCCTTCAAGACACGAGATGGTCTCTATGAAGGACAATTATGCCTTTTGGCCCGCCCAACGCACTCGGCACTATCATGCGATTGATGAATCAAGTGTTCCAGGCCCATATTGAGAAATTCGTGGTGGTCTACTTCGACAATATTCTAGTATATAGAAAATTAGAAAAGGAACACTTGCAATACCTTTGGGTAATATTCGAGATTTTACGAGCCGAACAACTATACACCCACCCGAAGAAATGCTATGTCATCACGAGCCAAGTATGTTTTTTAGGTTAAGTCATATTAAGCACAGACATTCAGATGGACATGAGGAAAATCAAGGCAATCATGAGCTGGACCGCACTCAAATCATTCATCGAGCTACAAAAATTTATGGTACTAATCCCATATCGAAGATTCGTCAGGAACTTTAGCACTATCACGACCCCCTCATAAAACTATTGAAAAGAAAAGAATTCACTATGACAACCACAACTCAGACCAGCTTCGACACACAGAAGATAAATGTGACGCAGGTACCAGTTCTAGCCATACCAAATTTGAATCAACTGTTCGAAGTCGAGTGTGATGCATCCAACGTGAGAATTGGAGCAAAATCAATCAAGGAGGTCACCACATTGCTTTTTTCAACGAAAAGTTAAATGATGTACAAAGAAAAAAATCAACATACGACAAAGAGATTTAAGGTTTGTTTGGGGCAGCAACAGTTTTAATAAGCTGCTGATAAGCAGTTGATCCAGATAAACTGCTAATCAGCACCTGATTCGGATTAACTGGTTAACTGTTTGGTTTATGCTGTTGGAAAACAACTATTTACAACTGTTTCTGGATAAATGATCATTCTGTCCCAGTGCAATAATGCTCATAGCAATATATTTGATACTTAAGAAGCAAAAAATCAATTCAAAACAGTACAAAAAATAAGATACACACCTCACTTAAACAGTAAGTATCAAGTTTTCTAAAAAAAATATTAAAATTACAATTAAAAATATGATTGTGACTTCCCTATCCCACATGACTAATGAACCGACTCCTTTGATCTTAATCATTACATTACGAAACAAAGAAAATGGAAAACATTAATATTTCAGACCAACCAGAGAACAGAGAATAGCCACCACCCAACCCTCAACACTTTATTCCAAATGCTCTAATCCAAATGAAATTATAAATAAACAAAAGCCACCACACTAACAATCCACCACCACCATCACTCACATACATACATACCAACACCACGACAACAACACTACCACAAAACCCCACAATCACACATGCACTCATAGCCCCAACCCCCATCACAGCCACCACCCATCCCTAACACAACCACCACAAAATTAATATGCATGAAACATTTACCACCACATAACAAATGTGCAATCAATATATAACACCATAAAACATTTACAGTCACCACCACCACCCAACCCCCATCACCACCACCACCTATGCCCAACACAACCACTACAAAATTAACGTGCATGAAACATTTATCATCACATAACAAATGTGCAATCAATATATAACATCATAAAACTAATGTGCTTTAAACCCCAGAGAGAAAGGGAATGGGATGAAGAGTGTTGCATGGCAATTACAAAAAATTGCATCCCATATTTTCATTTGGGGCAAATAAATATGGGTCACCCAAAACATTGTTATCTACAACAGAAACATCCTTTTTCAACCAATTTTCAGATTCTTATACTCAACGAATCAAGTGTTTCATATCAATTACCAAAAACCACATCCCATATTGAAATGTATTCCTATAAATTTACCTATGTAAATTTTTTTTACATAGATGAGCAGCTAGAGAACAATGTCGTGTACACATCAATCACCCTAGTTCATTTATTTTTCAAGCAACGTAAGGGCACCCGAGAAAGCCACAAATCTTAAATCAGAGAAAACCATAAACCAAACAGCCATAGGTACGCATAATAGAGAAAGAAATTGCATACAAAAATCTCTAATCAATAAATTGCAAATCAGAGAGCCGAAAAATTTCATAAAACAAGAAAATCCATCGACAATTACCGTAGGTACTTACAGAGCACAATAATGAGGGATCAGAGGGAGGCGGAAGAGTAGTATGACAATGCCAATAGAGATAAGCGAGAGGGAGAGAAGAGAGAGACCAAGAGTTAGGGCAGACGACACGCGAGAAAAGCGATTGAGGGCAGCAGTGTTAAAACAGAGAATTGGAACGCAGGCAACAGGGCTAGACCCGCGGCCACATTTAACATAAAAAAATTTACAAACTTATTACGTAATCTGCCTTCACGTATTTTCCAAATGCTTTGGGAGGCATTTTTAAAATGCACCACACCTATTAAGCTGCCCCAAACGGGCCCTTAATCATTGTCAGATCCCTGGAATACTAGAGTCACTATCTACTGATGAACGAGTTTACCCTGTTCACGAATCACTAAGATTTAAAATTCTTAAACAATCAGAGCAAACTAAAGGGGCAACAAACCATGAAGTTGGAATTCTTAGCTTCATTCCATTTCCTGCTCAAGCATAAAGTCGAAAGTCAAAACCACGTCGCGAGAAGCACTAAGCCGTCATCACTTGCTGATCACATCCATGAAGACTCGCATGTGGGTTTTGAGATTATAAATATGAGATAAACGAGGACTTCTAGGAGATCTGAGAGCAGTGCCGAGAAAAGCCTACAGGGCAGTACTACTGCACCGATGACTACTTGTTATGCCAAAAGAAATTATGCATTTCCTGAGGACATTGTACAGGAGAACCACAACGGAGGACTGGCCGACCATTTTTGCCAGGGATAAGACTCTCGTAGTCGTGAGAGAACACTTCTTTTGGCCCCGACTAACGCAAGATTTTGAGTAATACGTCCAACTGTAAGATTTGTCATATCGCCAGAACCTGTGGGTAGAATACAGGATTGTACACTCTTTTATCGATACCTAAGGCAACCATTTAACTTTGTGGTAGGACTTCCCCACAAACAAAGGAACAAAGATTCTGTGATAGTGATAGTAGACTATTTCTCAAAGATGACGCATTTCGTGGCCTACTAACAAATGTTGGACGCATCTCACGTTGTCGACTTGTACTCCTTAGAGAGCTTGAGACTTCACGAAATTCCAAAGACCTTCACTTTCGATCGAGTCGTCGAATTCTAAGCCACTTCTGGAGGACCCTCTAGGTTAAAATAGGAACTAAACTTCTATTCAGTTCTGCAGCACACCCTCAAATGGATGAGAAGACCAAGTAGTAAATAAGAGTTTTGGGAATCTTTTGCGATGCTTCGTAGGAAAAAACATCAAACAATGGGATCTCATTCTAGCGCAAGCCAGATTTGACTACAACAGATCCCCTAACTAGACTACTGGATGCACTCCTTTTGAAATTGTGTACAAGTGCAAACCGCTCACATCTCTTGAGTTGGTCCTAATTCTACGCACATCAGAGATCAGTGAGGATGCTAATGAACATGTTCACCGGATTCAACAACTCCATGAGAAGGTTAAGAAGGCGATTATTAAATAAAACCACAAATATCAAACACATGCAAAAAAGTCCAGGAAAAATGCTACCTTTCAAAAAGCATCAAATAATGGGATCTCATTCTAACACAAGCCAAATTTACCTACAACAAATTTACAAGCTAGACCACAGGACGCACTCTTTTCAAAATTGTGCATAGGCGCACCCCGCTCACATCCCTTGAGTTGGTCCCAGTTCTACCCACATCAGAGATCAGTGATGATGCTAATGAACATGTTCACCAGATTTAACAACTCCACAAGGAGGTTAAGAAGGCGATTACGAAATAGAACCACAAATATCAAACACAAGCAAAAAAGTCCAGGAAAAAGGTAACATTTCAAAATAGAGACCTCATGCGGATTCGACAAAAAGCGAGATTTCTCATGGGTGTTTATTGTAAACTCAAGCCTAAAGCTGATGGACCTTTCCGCATACCTAAGAAGTTGAACGTCAACACCCACAAAATTGATCTATCAGAAGACTCTAAAATTTTGACAAATTTTAATGTCACGGATATAACTCCATACTTTGAGGAACCAGAAGCTTTGATGAATGAGGACGAAGCTCCGTAAATCCCGAGAGACTAACGCAAAGCTCTGGGTTTAGGCATGCACAAGCAAATGATCGATCCAGCCTTCCTGCTAGACCAGATCGGCCATAACCAGTTGGAACTTCCGCCCTTGTTCATCTCTACTACTCTAATTTCTCCCCTCCTAATCCTTCAATAACCTCAGCCCCTCTTCATCTAGTACTCTAATTTCTCTCATTCCTAATTCTTCCCTTTCTACTAAGACTGCATTTCAATTTCCTATCTTTTACTTTCCAGCCTCCTTTAATCCATGCCTATTTTACTACTCACAGTCTATCCACTACACATCTTATTTATAATTGTTGTGTGTTGAATGCTAACCAATTTTTGATCGATCTCTCATTTCAGGTGTGCCTCCATGGCATTCCCTCTCTGAGGGTTGTATCTGACGGCGAGCAATGCTTCGTTGTACCTTGCCCAAGTTGGTGTTTATCTCCGATCAGCCCCTTCCCTCTTTTCAACTTCCATCCAAGCTCACAACATGGCCCCGGGTGAGCCAACCTTGCCTGCTCCTCTCAAAAGGCCGCAGGTCCCGCTGGCGCCGCTCCCCTGCACAGATAGGCAATTGATCTCCTTTTCTGCTTACCCCAGTCACTCGAAAATTTTTCCAATGCCCCTTGTGAACCAGTTGAAAGGGTTTCTCCCGAGGCTTATATTGGATGAACAAGGTGCGTTCGTCCCAAACCGATCGATCTCCACTCATTGTTTACTTGCATAGTATATGATGGGCTGATTCTAGCACTCTACTTCGGCAACGGGCTTTATAGCGATTAAACTTGACATGGAATAGGCTTATGATAAAATGTGCTAGGAAACTTTAATCAAGGTGATGGAACTATTTTTCTTGCCTAGCACGTTCCAAAGGTGGGTCCTCCAGTGTGTGACGAAGCCCAGTTTTGCGGTCGTGGTGAACGGTAGATGCCCTCCATGGAATGAAGCAAATTGTGGGTACCTTCATGGATGCTGACTATCTCCTTACCTTTTTATCTTTGTTTTGAACTACTCTCCCAAGCTTTAAAACCATCATCGTTCCAATTTGGGTGTAGCCCTGTCCCTTGGCGGAACCAAGATCTCTCATCTTGATATGCTAACGATGTCCTCTTATTTTGTGAAGGCCGCCATGGAAGTAGCTAAGAACCTCCAATTGATTATCAACAATTATTGTGAATGGACGGGACAAATGGTTAACTGGCAAAAGTCATCAATTCTTTTCAGTAAAAAAACAACTATTTGGCACAAAAACAAAAATCACTTGGTTCCTCAAGTATAGAAGAGTCCACGAAATGGAATATCTTGGTGTCAAACTTGCAATGCGCAAACTAGTTGTTGCATACGTCAACAAACTGACTCACAAAGCCGATAGAAAATTGATGGCTTGGGGAAACCGACATCTTTCATTAGTGGGGAGAGTTACGCACATCAAGTGTGCTTTATTGCCCGTGTCCTCCTTTCTCCTCACGCACTCGAACCCTCCGTGTTCTGTTATCACTTACATTGAAAAAGCTTGTAGATCCTTCTTATGGGAAAATGGGCCCAATTGTAAAGGGCTCCATTATATTTCCTGGAATAGATTATCTCAGCCTATGAGGTATGGTGGGTTACGATTTCATGCTGCAAATAACCGGAAAGGCCCACCCATTTGGCATGGGGACTTATTCACAAGCCCAATGCTTTCCCTTATAACTGCTTTGTGGAAAAATATATAGGCATGCCACGGAACGGGGCTTCTACATGTACGGATTCTACTGCTTGGAAAGTTATTTACAGTGGAGCACATGCTCAAAAACATGTCATTAGATGGCCTATTGGGTGTTAATGTTTTACAGGATATCTGGATCTTTGATCTTCCAATCTCTCGCTGGCCAACATTCATTAATATTAATGTTCCAGAGGACATGCTTGTTGAATCATTGTTACGTAATGGTGCCTGGAACATGGAGTAATGCTCCTATGGTTCCGAGATGAGCTAATCAATAGCATTATGGAAATCCAAGGGCTGGGAGCGAATGGTGTAGATATGGCAACAATTTTTCCTAATTACTCGGGATGCACAATTACAACATTAACTTATGTGAAAACCTTTGAGCAACAATCCGAATGCAACAACCGGATGAAGAAATTAAATTTACATCCTAGAGAGGGGATGTTTTGGCAGAGGCTTCTCAATAATGTTGTTCCCACAAACGAGTGGCTTCATAGCAAACATATTGGAGAGGACATCTCCTTTCCATGGGGTTGTGTGAAGTGGAGGACTGCACCCATATTAAAGAAAAGTGTCAAGTCCTCAAAGCGATATGCAAATGCCTTGCGAATTGAGGCTGGATCATATTTCAAAACCTTTGAGCAAGACATCGCAGGGTTAAAACAACTACCACGATCTATGTTGGCAATTGGGAGGTTCTATTGTCATGCAGTATACCAAGGGTGGCGAGCTCGAAACGCTAAAAAGCATAATCAGCCGTTTGACACGCCGGTTATTTAGGCGGCCCAGATTCCTGCAGCCCTTACTCAGTGTCATATCTTCACATCACGGAGCAATCGGCCTTCTGGCCCACCTCTCCCATCTCATTGGTATCACCTCCCCACTCAATAATACAAAATGTGTCGTTCGAGTCGTGGTTTGGGTTAACTCTGGTATCATGGTGACTTTATGGTAAAGATAAATATACCGAATCTTAATAATTGCATGGATCCAGAAGTGTTCATCGAGTGACTCCGAATAGTGGAGCGAGTCTTTGAATAATCCGCCCACCTGATTAAAAATAAAGTTAGTTGCAATGGAGTTAAAAAATAATGAATCTCTACGGTGGGAAATTTTGAAACACCTATATGCCAACGAGAGGGCAAAAAATCACAACCTAGTCCAAAATAAAAAGAGAGATGTAGTGCAACTACCGATTGATACATTACCAACATGACATGTTCTTAAGACTTCATTACTTACAATAGAAATAACTTTTAGTAGAAGAGTACACTGGTGAGTTTGAGCAACTTATGTTGAAATGTGAACTAGTGGAGTTCAAAGAGAACACCGTAGCCTGATAAATGGGGCAATTGAGACCGCTGATTGACAACATGATACAATCGCAACCATATTGGACCTTACAAAATGTCCAAATCTCAGTCATAAAAGCGGAGGGATGACACTGCAATATCAGGTCCACACCATCATCCAAATTGGATTCAACCTTCATATTAAGTGGAAAATAGGACTGACCGACCAACACCCCCAAGACATTCACAACTAGAAAATATTTCAAATGTCATGGATATGGGCACATTGCATCCAACTGTTCAAACAGAACGATGATTTCCTTTACAGAGTAGGGTGCAGTGAAGGAGGCAGAGAGTGAAGGCCCAAGGGAGGAGAATGGAGAGGAGTACTAGCTACTTGTAGATAATGGTAAGATACTTGTGATTCGACAAGTTCTTCAGACGAACCTAAGAGGGATCAATAGTCGTTCAGACATAACATTTTTTGTATCGGTTGTACTGTAAAGGAGAATATGTGTAAATATATGGAACTATGCAGATGATGGACAAATTAAACCTCATTACACGGAAGCATTCCCAATCGTACGCCCTGACTAGGTTGAAGAAGAGAAATGAGATTTATGCCAATAAGAGATACCAGGAGAAATTTTAATTGGTGATAAGCTGCAGGATTAAGTTTGGTGTGATGTTATCCCTATAGATTATGTTATATTATGTTGAGTCAAACTTGACAATATGACAAAGGTATGCTTTATAATGACCACAAAAATACCTAAAAATTTAACAATAATGGGAAATGTATTGTACTTCTTCCCTTAAAAGAGTTAAATATTAATGAGAACTAAAACAATGATTGGAGCAATCATGCCTCATGCTACCTTTCTATAGGTAATGAGTGAGACCTCAGTGAGACAGATCTTGGTGATGCTGTAAGACCATAATAAGGAGGAGCTGATACTAGAGTTAGTGCGACCCTTTCTAGTAGTGTTTCCTGGAAATATGCATTTTACATTAATATATCAAAAAGTACAAAAAACTAAGCATGTGTGCACCAATATCATATATAAAAATGTGATCTACCATCTACAAGTATAGAAGAAAGCTCACTATCCCTGTCTACATGAATCAAAAGAAAAGAGCCATGAAGGGCTAGCTTAGCACAAAAAATAAGCCGCCCTATTACAGTCATGAGGCGTATAAAAAACAAACTTGCTTAAAGTTCAAAAGGAAAGCAAAATCCAGAGCAACATTGCCAAATGTCTGTCTTCATGGTAGATGGCAGGAAGTGCATGATGTTGGTTTTGTCTCCATCGATGATGATGCCCTTACACTCGACCATCCATAGTTGGCAAATGTTTTGGAACGATCTAATAGCATGAAGCTTAACTTGGGCGCTGCGTCAATGTTGAAAGTTTTGTCCGATAGCAGTAAGTCCAAATACTTGCTTGTCTCGAATGATGCAACCGGTACCGGCCGCCCAAGAAGGTAGAAGAGCACTATTGATGAAATTGAAAGAGTGGAGTCTTCAAAAGTCCCTCAAGAATGGTGGCAACGATAGTTGTTAGCGTGCAGTAAGAACGGTTGTGGATCTTTGCATTGCGAGCTCTTTAACATTGAAGAACAATGTAACAAAAAAATCGGGCTTATGGGAGTTCTGAACAGGTGCTTATTCGTAACTTCGGGGAAGTTGTTGAAAACCAGGATGAAAATAGCCCAACTACCCATACTGTCTTTAATAAAACAAAACAAAAAACAGTTAGTAAAAATATCATCCCGATCCTTCACCGCCAAGTAGCCCCAAGGGCACACCGTGGAATTTGTACGACCCCTTTTTGCAAGCCAAACCCGAGTGGGAATGACATCATGATATAATCTCCACCAAACATGCCCCCCCTTAGGTGCAGTTTCAGTTGTTTTATCCAATTGGAGTTAATACCGGAGTTTTGAAATTTGGCATCACGCGCAAGTGTAATAATAGTTCTCCCTAAGTGCATCATCTTGAGTTCCATAAAATCCTCTAGATGTTCAGTAGAAATTGGAACTTTCAGTAGCCTTCATTTCATCTCCAAAAGCATTTTGCAATTTGTTTCAGTTCCACATACCATCCTCCAAAAAATCCAAAACCTGTTGCCCCTTCAAGATTTCGGTATTTGCTGGACATGGCCATTTTGCGAGAGATGAAACTTGGACCCAATGTTGCTCCACAATGTTTATACTCTTTCCATTGGCGACACGCCAACACAAAATAGGAAGAAGGGGGCACAGTGGCACCATCACATAAAATTTTCCATGTTTTGGAAGTGTCGCTCTTGTGGTTGCAATCCCATAAGTTGGTGCCATATTTACCTTTCAAAAAATGGTGCAAAAGTGATACCTTATCGTGTAAGGAGTGCCAAGCAAGCAAGGCCTTAGAGGCCCCTTCCAATCCTTAGAGACATGGCAACCAAGGCTTCCATTTTGTGAGGGCTGGCAGAGCTTGTTCCAAGCAATATAATGAAGGACGGGTTGATTTGTATTCTTATGCCCTAAAAACTATCTGCATTTGCGTTCGAATTTATTGAGAGTACTACTGAGCACCTTGGTGTGGGTAAGCATGTACATAGGCATGGTAAGAAGAGAAGTATTGATGAGAGTAGTACGTCTCCCAAGAGATAATTGTTGCATTCCCCAAGCATTTAGCCACAAAGAATCCTTCTATACAATGTTGGTGAAATCTGATTTGTTTAGTTTCCTTAACGCAGGTTTGATGCCAACATATTCCAACTCCTCAACACGGGTGAATTGAATTGTAAAAATCTGGAAATTCTCCTTTTAATCCAATTTCGGGGTGGCTTTACAAAAAATAACAATAGATTTGGAGGTGTAATGTGTTGGCCGGTCCAGACCCAGTAGTCCTGCACTATTTTAAATAATAGTTTTGTAGCCTGCATGTTTTCTTTGGAAAAAAAATGATATCATCAGCATAAAGCATAGGTGAAAGCGAAGAGGTCCCATTGGTAAGTATGATGCCAATATGTCTTGCTCTTTGAGATAGGGCTAATGAAAGAACTTCAGAAAAAATTAAAAAAAGACAGATATAGGGCAGCTTTGCCGAAAACTGCAAGCCACTTCGATTAACGAACTTTTTTACCGTTAATGAGAAGCATGAATCTAGGAGACTCAACACAGTGGAGAATCCTGTTTTTAAAAATATCTGGGCAATCCAACTCCTCAAGCACCTTTTGTAGAGTTCTCCAATGCATTTTGTCATAGGCTTGCTTCATATCGATTTTATTTGTCATGAGGCTGGTTTAAGCGGTTGTCCAATACTTCAAGTATTTTCAAGTGACTAATTAAACTGACTTTTCAAGCCTTCAATAGAAAATTATGATTGTATACTTTGATGCCATAATAGCGTACAATAGTCCAAAGAACGAGCATTTACAACATTTGAGACAAGTATTTTAAGGTTCTCCGGATAGAACAATTATATGACCATCTAAGAAAATCACTTTCTTACATCGTAGATGTGCTTTTTAGGATATATTATTTTAGTTGCGGGCATTGAGATTGACCAAACAAAGATCCAGGATATTGCGGCATGACCCAAACACCAGTCATTACTCAGATACGACAGTTACATAGTTTGACTTCTTTTGACAGTAGGTTTGCCAGAAATGTCAACTCAAACAAGACACATTTGATGGAGCTTCTCAAGTCGGATAAATTTGCATAGCTAGATAATGCTCAGGCTAGTTATGATGCTTTGAAGAAATAGATGACTCAAGCACCCACTCTCGCACCTCCATATTTCAATCAAGCGTTCGATGTAGAGTGTGGCGCCTCTAACATGGGAATTGGAGCTGTGCTAAATTAGGGAGGACACCCCATTGCTTTCTTCATTGAAAAATTGAATGATTTCTAGAGAAAATATTCTACCAACGACAAGGAATTTTTATTCTACTGTTAGATTTCTTAGTCCTTGGAGTCATTATTTGTTGGCAAATAAATTTACTCTCTAGTCAAAATAAGTGAAAGGGCAGACAAGCCTCATGGGCAGGATTCTTTTTCCATTCAATTTTGTACTCAAACATAAAAGGGTCAAATAAAATAGCTCATGCACCGAGCCTTCGCCAATGTATTTCTCACTACATTGCATTCTAATAGAATGTGTCATACAACCATCAGCATGACGTGATAGCCCAATAGAAAAATAAAAAAATAAGGAAATAGGAAATAGGAAAATAGATAAATAAAAAATAAAAAAATAGGAAATAAAAAAATAAATTTGTGTTGGCAAAAAAATTTACTCTCTACACTAAACAAGAGGGCCCGGGATGCTTGAGCAGTCAGAATAAGCTAAAGGGTAGACACACCTCTTGAGTGAAATTTCTTTCTTCATTCCATTTTATACTCCAACATTAAGCAAGGAGCAGAACAAAGTAGCTTATGCATTAAGTCATCACCACTTATTACTTGCTACGCAAACAACCCAATAAAATGTGACATACATTTATCGACATGACATTATACCACACGTGATCCTATAACTTGTCTCCAATAGAGAAATCTACCAAACACCTCTTGTTAATACCGAACTCATTCACCTTCTTCAATAAAGTTAGAGAATGTGGTTGGGAATATTTCTAAATAGTGAAGCTCAATTTGCCCATCATCTACGTAAACACCACATTCTCAAAATTTCCTTAGCCTAGAATGAGGCCGCACACCTTCTCCTTCATAAAGAATTAAGTAAAAAAGATGTTATGCCTAAGCCACCACTACTCCCTCTTGACTTGGTTTGGAGAATTAATTGAATAAACCATAAACATCTAATCCTCATACGTGACACTTCTTGTTAATTTATTTGTTCCACTACATTGCTCTGTAAAAGAAATCACAATCCTATATTTTCATACCTATGTAATATAACAAATGTCTTATGAAAAATTGACCTAAATTCACCAAAATATATTAATAGAGTGGGGTGTAGATTTTGAAGCCCACAACTCTCATAAATTACTTTCAAAGAGTTAAATCATATTGACACTTTCGACGAATATTTATTTATTTATTTCACAAGTATATATAATTTAAAGGAACATTAGTGGAAAGACAATGCGCTAGTATCATGTTAAAAATTAAAACATGTTGAAGTAGTCGTGAAAGCAAAATGGAAAAAAAAATGAGTTAGTCAACCTATGCAGAATATTTTATCCAATAGACAAAGCATAGCTCTTGGCTGAAAGCGCATAGTTAAAATCTCATTCTTAAAGGTCACCTCAATTTGTCGATCCAAACAACAGGGTCACAAGGCTCTGAGATCAGTCTCCATCTGACAGCTATTGAATAAATGTCCCTCCAAGAAAAGGAACGGTTAGAAGAAATTTTATCTTCGCTGGAGCTATATGAGGCTGAGATTTCTGATAGGCTGCTAGTACTACAACAAACGCCACCTCTATTATGGCTCTGCACAAGAGGCCTTTCTCTCCTCCTAACTTTTCTCCCACTTCTACTAGCATTTCTTAGTGAACGCCATGCCTTTCCAACCTTTTGTGCAATCTCAATTGCAGCTAGCCCAGCCATTCGATACTGCAATAAAATTTAAAGGTACCATTAAAATAAAAACAGATTCTTACAGCATAGAAATGCATAAGCTTACTATTTAAAAAATACATGCTGAGTTGAGAATTAAACCAGCCATTACAGATCATATATAAAAAAGTTTAAATGTGATGACAACTGCTAGACTCCGTTTTATAAATATACATTGTGTAAATGTTAGCTCACGTCTATCATGTAGGCCAGAATTGATAAGCATGCAACTAAAAAAAGAACAAATTACAACACAACAGATATGTAAGACAAATAACAACATCAATAACATGAAACTGCAACATATTTAAAGTTGATGTTAGAAAAACTACATGATTCAAACTTGAATATATTAGGTGAATGTAAGGCTGCGATTGATATTGACATGGGAGCAGGCACCCAATCACACCCGAGGGCGCAATGACCCCCACATCTCGTGTCCAACAGATCTGACGAGGGCGAATCCCACAACCCGTCTGCTCAACCTGACTGAACTGGTCTAGATTTGTCTATATTTTGGAAGTGTCAATCAGTTCCTTGGCCCACTCCTAGTCGTCACATTATTATAAATTCACTTTTGTGGGAGTTTATCAATAGTTTTTGTGTGTTTCGTATCGAGACAGTCACCAACGTCTCTACTTCCATTCGAGAGTTGTATCCTAGGGTTCCAAGTAGTGCTTCAGCTGTATCTTGGTTTCCAGGTGGTAATTATCTTCCCTACCCCTTCCACATCCCTCTCACTTCACTACCATGCCTTACTCCTCGTTGCAACCGCCCTGTCAGCAGTCCCATTGCTATCTTCCTAAAGTTCCTCGACATCCAACCATCCATATCGCTGCCACAACCCTTGGACAATTCTCCTGCAGTTCCTCGACATCCAGCCATCCTTATCGCTGCCACAACCCTTGGACAATTCTCCTTTAGCACTCTCGCAATCCCACACCTTCATCATCGCCGCCAACATCATTCCCACTTGCTGTCGCAGAACGAGAACAATCGTTCGGGCCGTTTTATCTTGTTCCAGACACCGACCAGTTGTTTCTCTCATTTCAGCTTGCTGTCGTTGTTGCAACGTCATTCCCCCCCCC
>NW_018164973.1:615028-625214 GCF_001263595.1 Phalaenopsis equestris | reverse complement strand
CTCCCCCCCCCCCCCCCCTCCATTGTTTTCCTGCTGTCAAGCCGCCCCAAACAACCAGCTATTGCTTTTTGGGCTACTGCCCCTTACTGCCTTGTTGTTCCAACCACCTATGATTGCTGCCACTCCTCATTCACAGCACGAAACCCCCTTCGTATGATACCAGAACTGGGTAGGAACTCAACAAAAAACCAAAAAGCAAACTTTTATTAATATAGAAAATGGTTACACAAGACACAACTGGAATGAAATACAAACACGGACTAATCTCCGACTAGGGCCTAAAGACGGTGGTTGTCTCAACCAAGTGGGAAAGGGGAAAAGGAAACTGGTGGGAGGTTGTGGAGTATGTTTGGAAGAGGTTAGGAGGTTGAATTGAGGGGTGGTGGAGTAGGGTGGCACTGCAAGTGGTAAGGAAGGTAGGGGGGAAGGTGTTGGTTGCCTGGTTAGAGGGACGAACAGTAAAGAGGGTGCTGGGGAGATGTCGGTTGGATGCAGAAAGGGATTCAACAAAGACACCACTAGACGAGAGGCTGGGCTACTGATCTGCGACAACACTAGGCATGGCAGACCTAGGAAGATGTGTTGGGGGTGGCCGACAACTAAGGGGAAGGGAGAGGAACGATTGGGGAATAGGGTTGAAGATGATACAACACCATCTCGGAGTAGGATACACCCGAAGCACCACTCGTCCTCAGATACAGCCCTAGTAAGGGAGAAAAGACTCAAAAGGAGAAATTTGAACATAACAAAAAACAAAAATTGAACCCTTGAACTAGAAAACAACAATTTATAGACTCTCATGGAGAAGAAAATGAAAGAAATAGGAAAGTAAACTCCCACTCAAAAGGAAGGGGTTGGGAGGCAGGAATAATGCAGAAAACAGCCATTAAAATCTTTTCATAAGGAGAACAGTGCATAAGGGGTATAGGAGGGGCTATAGTCTTGTCCTTTACAGAACTCACGAGAATTCTCACCCTGACTATTGGACCGGTTAATTTCTGTGGGAATTATTGCTAACCGATCCAGCTAGAATCTCTAGCGCCCTGCATCAGTCTCTCGGGATTGAGGAAGTTTTGACCTCATTTGTCGAAACTCCTGGCTCCTCACAGTACAACGTCAGATCGGCGACGTTAAATATGGCTGAAATGTTGTAGTCCCCGGGTAGGTCGATCTTATAAGCGTTGTCGTTAACTTTCGAAGTACTCTGAAAGGAACCATCCGATCTTGGCTTAAGTTTCTCGAATGCTCCTACTGGAAATCTTTCCTTCATTAACCAAATCCACATGAGGTTGCCTTCCTCGAACGTTACTTTCTTCTTATATTTATTCGTTTGTGTCTGATATTTGCAGTTTTGCTTAGTAATCTCTTTGCCAACCTCCTCATGAAGTTTCTGAATCTCGTGAGCTCGTTCTGAGGCGTCATCGCTAATTTTTGAAGATGACAGGAGTGGAACCAACTCAAGTAGTGTGAGCAGATTGCGGTCGTAATCTATCTTGAAGGGAATGCGTCTTGTAGTCTGGCTAACAGATTGGTTGTAGGCGAACTTGGCTTGGGCTAGAATAAGATCCCATTGCATTATACTCTTCCCCACGAAGCACCTCAGGAGATTGCTGAGGCTTTTGTTCACTACCTTTGTCTGTCCGTCTATCTGCGAATGAGCTGTTGAGTTAAATTGGAGTTTTTTGCCTAGCTTTTCCCAGTGCCCTCTAGAAGTGGCTCAAAAATTTAATGTCTTTGTCAGAAGTAATGGCCCTAGGAACTCCTTGCAACTTTAGATTCTCCTTGAAGTACAAATCAGCGATGTAAGACCCATCTAGTTTCCGGAGATAGGGTACGAAGTGGGCCATTTTTGAGAACCTGTCTTTTACCATCACTACGAAGTCCTTGTTCCTCTGGCTCCTCGAGAGCCCCATTACCAAATACATACTGATGCCCACCCACGATGCCTCTAATACTGGAAGTGCATGTACAATCCCACATTCTACCCTTTCGTCTTCGACAGATGACAAGCCCTACATTGCTTGACATGTCATTCCACATCCCTCATCAGTTGGGGCCAAAAATAATGCTCTCTTATGACGAAGAAAGTCTTGTCCCTACCAAAATGACTTGCTAACCCTCCACTGTGGCTCTCTTGGACAATGACCTCTCTCAGTGAACACCTGGGGATGCACAACTAACTTTGGTGGAACAAATACCCATCTACTCGGCAATACTGCCCTATTAGCTTCTCCTGACATTGCTCCCAGATGTTTTTAAAGTCCTCGTTTGCTTCGTACAACTCCCATATGACCTCAAAACCCACAACTCAAGCCTGCATGGATGTGATTAGCCGATGTCGATGACTCAGTGTCTCTCTTACGAGGTTTTGGCTTCCCGCCTTGTGCTTAAGAAAAAATTGGAATGAGACTAAAAATTCCATCCAGGTGGCGTGTTGGCCCTTCAGTTTGTTCTAACTGTTGAAAAATGTTAAGACCTAATGATCCGTAAATAGTGCGAACTCGTTCGTCAGTAGGTAATAACTCCAGTGCTCCAGGCCTCACAATAACATAAAATTTCTTGTCATAAGTCGAGTATTTCTTCCTAGACCCATTCAACTTTTCATTGAAGAAAGTGATGAGGTGTCCTCCCTGGCTCAACATTGCTCCTATCCCCACCTCAGAAGTATCACATTCTACCTCAAAAAGTTGGTTGAAGTCCCATAATGCTAGCACAGACGCCTGAGTCACATTTTCCTTCAGTATGTCAAAACTATCCTTAGCTGCTGCTGTCCAAGAAAACTCCTTCTCTTTCAAAATTTCAGTCAAAAGTATGGTGATAGTGCTGAAGTTCCTGATAAATCTCCGTCAGAATGATGCTAGCCAAAAAATTGCCTCATCTTGGTAAACGACTATGGTACGATCCAACTGACAATGACTTCTATTTTTATAGGATCCATCTGAATGCCTGCACTAGATACAATTTATCTGGCTTGCATGAAGTGACATTTCTTCGGATGGGCATAAAGTTGCTCGGCTCGCAGTACCTCAATTTTGCCTTCAAGTGTTGCAAGTGATCCTCCTCCAATCAGCTATATACTAGAATGTCGTCAAAGCATGCCGCAACAAACTTCCAAAATGAGTCAGAAATACCTTATTCATCAATCTCATGAAAGTGATCGGTATGTTTGATAGACTGAAAGGCATAATTGTCCGCTCATAAAGCTTGTCACGTGTTTTGAAGGTGGTCTTCCACTCGTCTCTTGGCCTCATCTATATCTAGTGTTACCCGCTGCACAAGTCGATCTTGGAGAAGATAATCGCTCTGTGTAACTGGTTCAATAGATCATCCAAGCTGGCTATGAGAAATCAATACTTGATGGTGATCTTGTTGATGACTCTGTTGTCGATGAACATCCGCCACAATCCATCCTTCTTTGGCACCTTCAGAGCAGGAACAACACATGAGCTAGTACTTTCTCTGACTAGCCTCCTCACTTCTTCCCATTATGATTTGTCTTATTAGTTTCTGTTTGGTTTTGTTATTTCTTCCCGAGGTTCCCTCATCGGCTATAGAAGCTGCAGATGATTGCTTAGTTAAAGGTGATGGTCAGAATAACAACTGTTGTCTGTTATGCTTCTGCTATTTCTCCATCCTCAAGGATAGTGTATGGACATCCCCCAACATACATCATGATAGTAATTGCAGCATATTGCTAATGATAAGTTTCAAGCTCTCGAGGTATCAAGCTATCGTATACTCCTCTGGCTCTATAAACTCGCACTTTAACTGCAAGTGACCGAACGGGCAGTGAACTCCTCAAATGAAAGATTGAGTTGCCGTAAGTTATGAAGTTTTAGAAATTTGTCCCGGTGATAGTGAGGTACGAGATATTTCTTCTGCATTTCCTTCATCTTCTCCCACTTAGTTATCTTCTCATTGTCTTATTTTTTACTCTGCCTCTACAGATTTTCCCACCATAAGGAGACAATTTCTTTAGTTTAATGGCAGCTATCTTAACTCGCCTGTCCTCTAGCACGTCCTTATACTTAAAAATACATTTAATTGATTGCAGTCAATTGATAAAATCATCGATGCCATCTTGATGCCAACGTCCCGTTGGCCTCCATAAGTGGTTAGCGTGGTCGATATTCCTCGTCACTGTGATCTTCCCAGTGGAACAAATTCAGATCCTCGTCCCAGTCTCCCATTCGACTTTCCAAAGCACGAACAAAGCTAATCTCTTCTTGGGTCCCGTCATCGAATTCTGCTTACTTCCATTGCAGACAACGAATTTCTTGTTGAATCTCTTCACGAGTGGAGCCCGGTGTATCTCTCTGTGGAAGCATGGCCAGAGTTAGAAATTAGAAGGAAAATTTTTTGTAGATGTGGCTTGAGTAGGTGCGGATGTTAGAAAATCCTAGGATGGGACTCAGGTTGGACTAGCTCTGATACCAAATGATAACGAAACTAGGTAGGAACTTAGCAAAAACCCAAAAAATAAATTTTAATTTATATAGAAATAGAGTTACAACACAACACAACTGGAAAAGAAATACAAACACAGACTAATCTCCGACTAGGGCCTGGGGATGATGGCAGTGTTAGCCAAGTGGGCGAGGGGAAAAGAGAACTTATGGAAGGTTGCGGGGTAGGTTGGGAAGAGGGTAAGAGGCCAAATTGAGGGGTGGTGGAGTGGGGTGGCAGTGCAAGTGGTAAGGAAGGGTGAAGTTGTTCGCAACTAGGATAAAAGGTCAGATAGCAAAGAGGTTGCTAGGGAGATGTCGGCTAGATGCAGAAAGGGGTTCAGGATGGTCGAACAACAAAGACAACAACAACTGAGAGCCTGTGCAGCTGATCTGCGACAACAATTGGGGTGGCAGACCTAGGAGGATGTGTTGGGGTTGTTGACGGCTAAAGGGAAGGGAGAGGGAGGATTGGGGGATAGGGTTAAAGAAAATACAACACCTCGGAGCATGATGCACCTGGAGTACCACCAGTTGTCGGATACAACCCTAGCAACGAAGAAAAAACTCCAAAGAAGAAATCTGAACACAACAAGCAAAAGCTGAACCCCTATAGCTAGACAACAACAATTTAAAGACCCTTGTTGGAGAAGAAAAGGAAATAAATAAGAAAGGAAACTCCTGCTCAAAAGCAAGGGGGTGGGGAGGCAAGAATAATCCAGAAAATAACCATTAAAAGCTTTCAATATGAAGAAGTGTGCATAACGAAGAAGATAGGAGGGGTGATAGTCCCACCCTTGTAGAACTCGCGAGAATTCCAGCCGGATTATTTCCTGCAGAAATTATTGTTGGCAGATTCAGCTGGCTGGGACCTTCAGCGCCCCGCATCACCCTAATTTTCCGCTACCTTGTAAGGCCCTCTAATTGTCACCACCATCACCCGGGATCCGCTCTAACGTGAGTTTGCTTGTCGTGTGTGTTGTATTTTCCTTTTCAAGTGTGTTTGATTGTAACTGTTTATTTGTTTCTAGTAATAACGGTTGTTTTTCCTATTAAGGTTTGAGTTAACTCTGATATCAACTATTTAGAATAAAATGGTTACGAAACACTTATTCAGGATCAACTATTTCTTTAATTAAGCAGCGCTCACAAAACTATATTATGTTTATTTTTACCTTTAATGATTGAGCTTCATCTTTAGAATGATAGAATCAAACCAATATAATATTTCAAATTCAAGATAAAACAATTCCAATTATATAAGCGATGACACAGAACAAAAAGAGAAAAAACTTCTAAAACGAATTGAAGGTTTTAAAGTTACATAAAAAGCATATTTTATACGGTAAACTTTTAAAATGACTTGAAGGTTGTCAAGAGAACATTAAGATGCAGCTATCATGTTCCAGCAAATATCATTTGATTTGGTAGTAACTCTAAGCATCATATCTGATACTTGTCATAATGCATTACCGTAGTGAAACCAGTAAGAAGCAGAAGGTAACAAAAGAATATTTCAAAAAAAGGCAATTTGTTCATCGCTGCAAATAAATTATAAGACTTGCTTATCATGATAGTTCCGAGTGCTCGTTGTTTAGGGAAACCACCAACTTCTAAATCAATGGAACTAAAGATAAAAAGTTCCACTAAAATAGATAACCTTTCCACGATAATGTATTGCAAAACTGAAATAGATACTGACAAGCAAGCTTTTATTAGCTTCAAATTAACTTTGTGCTTTGTCACTTCAATGCCCTCCGCAAGACAACTCTAGGAAGAATTAGAGAGGTTGACAAACAGACCTGGCGTTTATTGGGCAAGAATCCAGGGCAGTTATACTGAATCTTTTGTCCTATAAGATCTGCTGCTTGTAGAAGACAAGTTTTTTGTTTTGTAAAAGAGAATTCTTGCTTCTTAAGCCGGCCCTTCTTCAATGAATCACGCAAGGTCGGTTGCCTGAAAACTCTTTCACATACAAATTTTGGATGCAATTTTTTGCACCAATACTCCTGAAATAATGAGTCGAAATTGTCATAAGAAGGAAGAAAATGCTGAAAGCAAATAAAAAGTAACCGCTTTCAAATAAAAAGAATAAAAATGACTCTTCAATTTGTTACATAAGATGGTGTTGAGATACAGTATGCAAACTTAAGAAAAGCAGGTGATATAATTCTGGGGATGAAAAAAGAGGCAAGAATTTCAAATGCACACTCTAGCAAATCATGATCAGCCTTACTAATCAAACATCAATCATGCAATGGCTGGATTAAAAAAATAAAAAAAAATCAAATATGCACCGAAGACCTTAAACATACAAATGAATCGATCTGCATTACATAACAAAAAAAGTAAGCATCCACCAAGCCATTTGGTTTCTTCATTTAAGTTGGGTTTTCCTAGGTTAGTTCATATGGTATCCTTTCGGCTCAGTCTGCAAAACTTTATTAAAACATTAAGAAAAAAAACCTAGCATATCTTATCATTTAAGAATCAAAAGCTCAAATAGAGCTAAAAAACTATGCAAAACAGTGGAATAAAAGGAGAATGATGTTAAAGATCATAAAGAGGGACAGTTTGCAGGGTGTACTAGTACAGCAGAAGCGGAAAGGAAGTGATATTTGGGCTACCACTATTGTACGAAAAGATCCCGAGAGAAAATTAACCTAAAAAAATATATTATTGGAAAGAATAAGAGCACAGTTAACCAGCAATTTTGTGAGATTCCTTCTTCTCTTTAGGCCACAGGTTTATATCCTCAAGTTGAAATAATCTAGAATCTCTGATTAGTAACTTTCTACCTACAACAACCCAACAATGTGTAGATAATAGTTTTCAATCTATAACAACCCAGCAATCATTACATCACAATAATCCAACAACGTATGACATTCAATGCAAAATTATGGGTTCAAAGTACCAAATCATGCTCACTATAGGATAGGATGAACCCAAAAAAGGCATGATGACCTGAAAATGACAAGTTGATGGACCCCTACAGCATTCGAAATTTAAGATCAATTATAAAAATGATCTTAAAAGCAGTCATCACCATATCCTAATTCACATTAGGAATGAGTGAAGCTAGCTTTTAAGCTTTAAGGCACCACATGGCCTATATGAATGACTTGTCACGTCATTTAATTTTCTAATGCACCTAATATTTTATAAGGATTATGAATAAAGTTGTAGGATGAGAGAAAAGAAGAGGGAAAATGATGGTCATCGAGGAATGGCAAAAAACTAATTTTGAAAAGCAAAGTGGATGCCTAAACAGCAGTTCAGTTGCTGTCCAGCTGGAAAGCAACGATGTGAACCACAAAACAGCCAAGGACGACAAGGAGACAATTATTCTTTTAAAGATATAGATTCATCTCTTGAAGAAAAATAGACTACAACTCTCCAAAGACAAGAAATCACGGAGAAAAAGCCTCCAAATCATATAAACCAAGAAAATAGTTCTACAAAATCATGTTTCTAAGTAGCATACTTATACTGAGACAAAAATTAAAATCATAATTTTAATTATAACAATATTAAAATAATGGTAGAAGGACTCAGAAGGGACCAAAGCAGCAAGGCGCTGGAAAAATCCCGCTCTCAAAAATTTCAGAGGAAGGACCCTGTCCCAATCTGATCCTTCAATCGCAAGATGGTAGGATCATAGGAGACAACCACCCCATTCTCCCATGTTAGAAGAGACTGTCTTCTTCTCTGGAAGCTTCTGAAAACAATCTACAGCCACCATAATAAAGTCATTTTCTTGCTGTGCCTGGGAAAATCCCAAAACAAAATCTTTGCTCGCGTCCGCAAATGCAACTCTGAAATACGTATGTCATTCCAAAGTCTAAATATGGCGGAATAAATAGTAATCCTACTTTGGCACAATTAAATCTGGAACTATACATAGTCTAATATTCTCACGAACCAAGTCAGTAGCCATCAAGGTTGTAACCTACTTCTGTCACTTATAGTACTAAAATTGCCGCATCCGATGCGCAGGTCAGTTTAGAAGAACAGATCCTGGAATGAAGTATTTGTCATGTTGGTTCTCCCTAAGTTGTCATGACCTGACCCGTAGATTGAAATTAAACAAGACTAAAACAAACGGTCGGACGATGGGAATTAAGTTTTCGATATTCATTTACTATTTAACAAATGAAAGAAGCACTAATCAATTTAAATTAAAGCAACAAAATTAAATTTATCTCGTTACTGATTATTTGTGTCTTCTATAAACATTTTCGCTTCTATCGGTTATCTTCTAATCACTTAATTAAACTTAAAATGTTAGTTTAAAATAAAAATGAGTTAAACAAACCAGTGAATACTCATAATCCTACACTATAGTAATTTAATGAAAAGAAGATAATATACATACTAATTAAACTTTTAATAAAACATATAAACATTTGATGTTATTCGATGAATCATACTATAACAATGGCATATCTATATATTTCTATATTTATACAACATCACAGGAGCACCGTCTAAAAATTATACTATTTAAGATACTTCAATATCAATATTCTATTTCATTTACATATACAAGTACATTAGTGTTTCCTTGTTAGTACTATAAAAGGGTGATTCCATCATAATCAGTCATGTACATACAAGTAATCAATATAAACATACCATTCATGTGCTCATCGTATTCAATTCAATATGATATATATAACATACATCAATATAATGTATGATAATATGTAGATATATGCATTTATAACAATATGCCCAATAAAGAAAATATCATATGAATCAAAATAAAGTTTGAACACGTATCTGTTGACCTCATTTTTAGTGAGGTCTTAGTCTTCTACTCTTAGAACCTAGGATCTAGCTTTAGGAGTTCTTATTGACCATCCTAGCGGACTAGCAATAGAGCCCACCTCCCATAGAACTTCAAGCCACTTCTTGACTCATTTTTGTGAAGAACTCGCATGAGTGGTTCCAAGCACTCAACTTTTAGTTGCAAGGGCTAAGGACCAACATGTAGAGGGCCCGAAATTGAGTTCCTATAGGATCAACAGCCTTAGGTGAACCCTTTGTGACTCGATTACTCGCGAACGCCGCATTTCACGCACTCTCTGCACCCCATACGACTTTGACTTGAATTGACTCGTCCGCCGGCAAACTCGTCCGGACGACCCCGGATGACGAAACAGACTGCGCCGACGCATCCGGAACGTCAAATTTAGCTAGGAAGGACACCCATATTTCTAGGGTTACACACGCGCACATATGGCACGAAAATCGATGCACGATAGCGGGCGTGGGCCCGGGCTCAACCCAGGTTCATTTCGAGTTTGTCTTGGGCTGGATATGGGCTGAACACAGGCTTCTTGACTCAGCTTATAAGATTTTGAATTTCAAATTTTAAATTTTAAATTTATCATTTAATTCTCTCCATTAAACTTTTCTAATTAACCTGTCTGCCTGAAAGGAAATAATTCAATTCCCCGCCAATGCTTTTCAAGTAACGGCTCTCGACCCCGCTCCTTTCATTAATTCGACCCCGCGCTCTCGCCTTCTTCCTCCTCTCGACACGATTTGAAACCCTCTCCACCGAAAGCTTCTGGTTTTCGTTCCTCCCCCTGCACCGAGAACCTTCCTCGCTCGAAACACTCGCCTCCTCTCTGCTTGATCCCGTCTCCCGCACCCCGCACCGAAGCCGCAAATCCCACCGCTCTGCTCCGATTTCGTCTCCTGCACTGACGCCGCAACTCCTCGCCTGCTCC